>NC_081763.1:13538735-13855235 GCF_963082965.1 Carassius carassius
ACATTGTAAATAAAGTCCAGGCATGATGCGATTTAGCGCTGATCAAGGCTGCATTTGCAGCAGGAATTCTGCACTCCGCAAACCTGAGGGGCGTTTCCTGTTCTGGGAAAGCTATTGGATTGAGAGACTGAGGAAGGAAGCAGCTTGGCTCGACCCGAGCCTCTCTCTGGCTCCCAGTCGCACAATTCCATATCCACGAGAGACACTCACACCTGCAGCCGAGCTCATTGTGGAGCCGTTGTGAGCTCCAAAATAAAAAGGAAGAGGAAGAATACTCCAAACCATCATGCTGTAACAATGTCTAAACCTTGAGAGATTTAAAGTGAGCATTCCCAGCCCAGATGTCATTGTTTTTGGGTGTGGGTGCTCCGAATGGTCTCTGAAAGGACCCAACGGTGCTTAACGTTAGCAAATGCAGACAGAACTAGGGACGAGACCGAATCGACAGCCTCTCTGATGTCATAAGCAAGTGAGATGAGTTCCAGAACCGGAATGTCGCTGTTGGATCATCTGGAAATGAAAACACAGCAGGGTTTGCTTGTGAACGGGGCTCTAGGACTCGATGTTAAAGGCATAGTTCACCCAAAAATGAAAATTAAAGGATTATTTACTCACCTTCATGTCATTCCAAACCTGTATGGCTCTTTCTTTTGCACAAAAATACGATATTTTGAAGAATATCGGTAACAAAACTGTTTTGGTTACCATTGACTTCCATTGCATGGGGAAAAATATCTTTTTATGCTTCACAGACAAATTAAGTCACACAGGTTTAAAACGACATGAGGCTGAGTAAACAATTTTCATGTTTAGGATCACGATTAATTACCGTACATTCACTGAGAAACAAAACAAACAAAAACAAAACGAATGGCTTTCAAATGCCATGGCCCGAAACATCCTGGAAAACTACACAGACATTAATCATTTATTCTTTCTGACTGCTGCTGGATCTTTTTTTTTTGGGGGGGGGGGGGGGGGGGGGTTACCTCGGGTCATAGGTTAGAAAATACGCCTAATTTCCTACAAACAACTACATGATACACAAAAGTGCATCCGTAAACAACAGTACACCTGATCTGGGGGTTTTCAGATCAGTGGGAATAAGATTCCAGCCCTTCAGGACAGCAGAGCTGAGACGGCCATAGGGGACTGTCTACGTGTGTCTATGCTTTCGTCTGTAAACATGCGTGGAGGCAATCTGGTGTTGGTCTACTGCTGAAGCACAGTGAGAACGAGAGGTTTTGCATGGATTCGAGCATTAGCGGAAAAGGAAAAAAGTCGGAAATCAGTCAGCACCAATAATATTCAGGGCATAGTCGACCACACACGACAGGAGCGAATTCAGAATCTCAAGATCTTTTACTGCAAGGCCATTTTGACAAAACCACAGACGGTTATTTTTTTCTTCATCTTTCATTCTTTGCTTTTTTTTTTTTCTTCAGTACAGTAAGCACAATTATAGCGAAGGTCATGTCTTCACAAAAAAGTTTGGCACACTCGGTCAGGACCAACGAAAATCATATGATTCATCACATTTTAGAGGAACTGCAGCCAACTCAAACTACTACTGAAATGCAGACCACAAAAACAAACAAACATACAAAAAAAGAATCTAACAAAATACAAAAAGGACGGATATTTTTCACTGATTTGTTAATTAAAGTCACCATCCAAAAGAACTAGTGGAACACAACAAGAAACTGAAACTCAATCCCTCAGATCCAAAACTAAAAACCAGATCGTGATTCAGTAAGTTGAAACACGGTGATTCTTCGGACTAGTTTGACTGTTCCACACCCACCCCAGTGCATTCTGGATCTGAATGGTTATCTGCACTCATAGTGATTATGCTAACACGAGCATGCATCAAACAATAAGGCCTTCTGAGCATCTCCATGCATGTTCAAACACTTGTTTCTTGGTTTCAGAGGCGCATAAAGAGTGAGTGTGTTGGTGGGAGAATGAGAATGTGACTGAAACGGAAAGTCTGAGTGAAAACCCGGACGGGATTCAGAGATGCAATGGATCAGGTGTGGAACCACCATTCCCTATAAGTGCAAGCAGACCAATGCAGGCCGTTCACGGGGGCTGGAATATTCAATAGAGTGATGGTGAGAGTTAGAAACTGACAGAAGAGGATAGAAAGAGACAGTTAAAATGCCAGACAGTAGAATAAGGTAGCATGAGGGAGGTAGAGTGACAGAAAGAAAGAACATTTGAATCTAAATCTGAAAACAAACCTGAGGACAGACGGTCAAAAACAGAAACACACATACTCACACACAACAAACACACCTATAAAAGAGGGGATCTTGTTTTTGTTTTACATAAACACTCACTGAAATGAACCAGACTCACAGTGTGAAAAGAAAGAGCGGTCAACGGTGTCTTGATTACTTGAATGATAGCACTGCAATGCATTTAAATCACCAGCGGAGGCAGTAGATTACTGCTCTCTGAAAAACAGGAGGGGGAGGAGCCAGAGGGTTTGATTGACATGTCTAAGAGAGGGTGTAGCCACATTCCTAAATGCATTCAAATAAAACCACAAAGTTTATGGTATAAAAGCTGCTGCTGTGAAGATGTGAGCGGCTGTATGTTTGTGTCCATCTGGGATGTGGGGGTGAGACCTAACTGTCATCCCTAACTAGTCTAACTGCTGTTGCTATGCCAACCACAAAGACGAAAAGGGTAAGTGAACGGTAAGAGAGAGAGAGAGAGAGAGACAGGGAGAGCAGAGTTAGAAAAGCCAGACGGAGTGGAGATCATATGTAAATGCGAACTGCAGGTCAGCATGATCGTGTGGTAAAGCCGTCACAGGAACGAGGGGCAGAAAGCGTCAGGATCCTGAGGAATCCTGGAGGAGGTTCTGGAATGAAAGGCCACTCCTGTCTTCATGAGTCCACATCTGACACAAGTGAAACGATGGGAAAAAGTCTGGGAGAATGCTCTCTATAAATGGTCCTGCTTACCAACCTAGACTCATTAAAACCCTGGTGCTTGCCCTATTTTAATGACATGGCACATTGATCAGCTGAAGCCTAAAACACCCTTGTTAGTTTCTGGAGTAACGTCAACGACGTGTTCAGGGCACACGTGTGCGCATGAAAGAAACTTCTTGTCCCTCTCAGCCAATCCCAGACCACCCTGACTCCTACGGGGGCGGAGCTTGAGTGCATGTCAGTGAGTCTGGTCCAATGAGGGGAAAACAACATAAACAATGGGAGTGTAGGTGGGTGCTTTTGTTTTTGTTTGCCAATGTGGGCAGAAAAAAAATGTGTCACTTTTGATGACGTATGGCCAATCAAGCAAGAGCACCCACTTCAGAATAGAGATGAACAGGGAACAGAAAACCCAATCTCACGGCGGATACACAAACACACGGAGGGGTGTAGAGTGAACAAGGTGGTATTTGGTTTGCATCTACAAAGAATATTTCAGTGGTATACAATAATTTTTATAGTGCATTAGTTTGGCAGGAATAACAGAAGATATGGTAGTACGATTTGAAAGGGTGCAGAATAAGGTTATTTTGTTATATAATTAAAGACGTTGGTTGAGTAAACACTGAGGTGATATTTATAAAAAGGATAATACTGCCCTAACACGGTGGCATGCAGTCACTCGAAATAGTAAGTAAAGATGCAGCAGAACCAGGAATAAATTCTCCTGGGTTACTACAACAATAAAGTGGTGTGTTCCCTTGGTGTGTGTGTGTGTGTGTGAGAATGTAAGTGGTGTGTGAATTCTGTTGATTGAATGATTGCAGAAAGACAGGTCTATATGTCCGGAATCACCTGGGGTTAAGCTAATTACACTATACACCCCTCCAAACACACACACACACACACACACACACACACACACACACGCACACACACACATGCACGTACACACACACACTCAGACCATTCCCAAAACGCTGACACAGACACAAAGAACATCCACTATGTTTCTCTCCACTCAGTTCTCCTCTTTCTTGGCTTCTTCCTTCTTTTCTTCTGCTTTCTTGTCATCCTTCTTTGCCTCTTCCTTCTTCTTCTCCTCTTTCTTGGCGTCGTCCTTCTTCTTGTCATCCTTCTTCTTGTCATCCTTTTTCTTGTCATCTTTCTTCTTCTCCTCGTCTTTCTTGGCCTCCTCTTTCTTCTCCTCTTCCTTCATGGGCTCAGTGGTGAGGATGATTTTACCGATGTTGCTCCTCTCTTGCATCCTACGCATGGCATCACCAACCTGAGCGAGACAGAAAGAGAGAGAGAGAGAGAGATTGGTAAGGGTGTGGATGAGAAACAGCAGAGAGAGCAGCTTGATTGGCCATCTGCTGTGGTAAGAATATCTAACAAGCTGTTGACAGTTGATTTAATACTGAACTTCGCGCGCACACAAACACCCTTTTGTGAGATTCTTCATGTCTCCAATTTAGTGGTCTTACTCTTACGCTAGAGAGTCAGGTGGCTGATGACCTCTAGCCACAAACCTTTAGATTTACACCAGTGTGAAATATGACTTACTAAAAGAGCATTTTTTTTAAAATTGGAAATGCCCCCAGGTAGCAGAAGTCTAGATGGCCTTTAAGTTAACGGATATGGAAAAAATACGCAAAACTCCAA
Organism: Carassius carassius; assembly: GCF_963082965.1. Lineage (NCBI taxonomy): Eukaryota > Metazoa > Chordata > Actinopteri > Cypriniformes > Cyprinidae > Carassius > Carassius carassius. The sequence goes on from NC_081763.1 coordinate 13,543,346, forward strand.
TTCTGATACCCATATTTACTGCAAATCACCTTTAAAAAGTTTTAAAAACAGAAAAAAGCTGTCGGTTTATTTCAGAACTGAAAAAAGGGCAAAATTATTATTTCTTTATTGGCATCTATTTTCAAACTGCGATAATCTCAAAATGGTTGTATATCAGGTTGTACAACTAATATAGTTTCAGATATTGTCTTTCAATGGCCAGTACTCAAATAACAGTATGGCTTTAATAAAAAAAACAAATAATAATAATAATAATAAATAATAATAATAAATAAATATATAAAATGTAATTCATAAACAACAAAAACAATGAATGAAATTATGATACACACATATACATATAAAGAGAGATACAGATACAATTACATAAAAAATAAAACGATTTCTATAACAATGCAATGTAAATGTAATTTTAATTTATTCAATACTTAATAATATTAAAATTATTTAATTATTATAAATAAATATTTTTTTTATTATTATAAAAAAAATTATATACAAATTGGATATTCAGCTCAGCAACTACAGTTTGATGTCGATAATGTAAATATATCTTCCTATCTTAAGTTTACAACCATATAATGCTAAACTGAAGATTTAACATGTCATCTAGTCTCTGGTCATCCACCCGTCTCCTTCTCTGCCCCCCCGAGCAGTTCACCTCTCCTTTACCACTCTACCTAACAACCAGCGCCACGGCAACAGCGAGCCATCTCCTAGCAACGGGGGAAAAGCAACCCGGCCCTGACGATTTACTTGTGGACAGACGGAGGGAAGAGAAAGAGACGGGAAATGAGAGTGAAGGACAGGGAGATAGAGTTACCAGCGTACACAGAGCACTTAAACAGCTCTTCTTCTCATCAGCTGAAGTCTTGTGAAGCCTTCGGTTCATGTGAATCTGAAAGCACGCCATAATTCTTTTTACGAATTTTCAATAGCACCAAAGTCTGACGAGGCTGATAAAACCCCAGTTCGTCTTAAAAGCATCAGCTCGCAGTCACTTACTGTAAGCAGGAAGAGACATCTCCATAGCAACAGGAGAGATAAGAAAGGAGAAGAAATAATAGGGAGAGATGGATGAAAGAACAAGTGAGGAACGAGGCAAGCATGACTGATCAAAGGGAGGAAGGAGTACAAGGCATGGGTGGTGGTTGAAGTGATGATCGTGAAAGAACAACCTCGCATATTTATCTGCTGAAGGTAGAATCTCGATGGATTTGAACTTCCTGGCATAAATACACTCCCAAATATAATTACACTCTTCATGTTTTTTTCCCAAACAACTCCCACACATAAGTTAAAATGAGCTCCATCTGACACTCATTCATTCACCTGTTCTAGGTGGTAGGTGGAGTCGATTCGGGGCTTGATCTTGCCCTGTCTGTACAGGTCCACAACAACTGCCATGGCCTGAGTGATGAGCTCGGTCTCAGAGTCCAGGTACCCCAGGTGAAATCCACACACGGAGCGGTTCCCTTGGATCAGACTCAGGGTGTGTACAGAGAACTGCTGGTACCAGGTCTTGGCCACCGCAAACAGGCTCTTCTTCTGACCCGCCAACATGTTAGCTGCACCTGTCCAAACACAGAAGACACAGATTTACATCAGTGCATATTCAAATCAGGGTTTTGGGTCCATTGTCAGTATCCAGGTACTAAATTCTCACAAGATATTAATATGATTTATGGGATGTGCGATTTGAATAAAATGTTTTGACAGCATGAGTAATTTTGTATCACGGTAACAGAAAATATAATATACATTACGTACAGATCAAAAGTTTTTTAGCTTTTTGTTTTGAAAGATATAAACACGTCAAGGATACATTACTGCAACTTTTGATCAAAGACAATTATTATGTTATAAATGCTTAATTAAATAATCAAAATAAACGCTGCTCTTTTGAAATTTCAATAACTATGAAAAATGCTATCATGGTTTCTACTAAAATAGTATGCGGTTAACTCTTTACAACACTGATAATAATAAACAACAAGAAATGTTTCTTGGGCACCAAATCAGCATATTAGAATGATTTCTGAAGGATAATGTGACAAAGACTGGAGTAATGATGCTGAAAATGTTCAATTGTAATAATATTTCACAATATTACCGTTTTACTGTATTTTTGATTAAATGCCTTGGTGAGTGTTGCGATATCATATGGGAATGGTCTTACATTTTAAATAACCATATCTCAATGTCTGTTTTGGATAAATCTGTGAATTAAATACTGAAAGGCAATTTATCTCCAATTCAGAACTTATACAAAAAATAAAATCATTCATAACAAAATAACGACAAGTTTCTTAAGTATAAAACAAGCTTCTCAACAAGTATAAAACTTTGGTTTATTAGCTACACTAGTAAACCATCCAAAACAGTTTCGCACCGCTCTTCCTTTAGTAGATCCTGCTCTGTGTTTGCGTATTTTTCAATGCATCTTCACTGCCTTCACATGCAAATAACTTAAAACAGCCAAACATAAAGCAGAATAAATGGTTTCTCCAGCAGTCAACACATTTCTAGTATCTTACCAGCCATTCTTATGTCCTAGCATGTGTGTGTGTGCGAGGTGTTTGAACTCGGAGCATGCTCCCCAAGCATGAATAGGTATTTGTGTGGAGTTTTCTGCATGTAAAATGTGTGTGCGGTTGACCGACGGGTGAATTACTGCTTAATGGCTCCCACAGTGAGCATTCTTCATTTACAGAGGAATGATATGCCTCTCTGGCCCTCCTTCTCACTCGCTTTTTCCCTTTTCCAACACTGCACTCTTTGACCCATCTTCATTCGCACACTGTCCGCACATCCTTTCGCGTCGCTTCACATGTCTGTCACTCCCTTGCTTGTTTTCTCCCAGTCACTTTAGAGTCTCTACACACGATTATCCTCTTCATTTCGCACGTCCTCTCTTTCATTCTCTAAGTCTAGCCATCGCTCTCTCTGTTCACTTCAAAGGTGGTTTATTAGCCACATATTGGGAAGACAAAGGATATTAGAGTAAATTACACACTATTGTACCATTACAGAAGGGGAAACGTACACATAAAGCAATGACAACCCTCTCTGTCTTTCTTTCTCACATACACATATTCACACAAAGCGAGCTCTGAGTTGGCCTGTGATTTGGACCTGACCCAGTCTGCTAAATTCGGACACATTCTGGGTTCTGGGTCAGATAGAGGAGCCATTGTTCTGATGTAGCAGGATAGAGGAAGAGAGTGAGCGAGAGAAAGAGATGGAGGGACTAAGACAATTTGGTGGGACTTCAGGACAACATGTTGTTTAAGTGGTCTTGTTCCGGGTATTGTGTTACTGAAGTTGATTTACTGTAATACGTCACTTTCAAGCTATTCAGACTTGTCTAATGTGGTTCATTCAATTTAACCAACAAAACCGCAGCCCTACAGACTGAAACTGTAGCATTTGGCTGAGGTGACATGAAAAGAGATGATGTTTAGGGCGTCTGCCGTGGCTCACCGTAGCTGATGAGCTTCCCCATTGGTTTCAGTAGGTTGAAGCCCTTATGGGTGTCAGAGCCTCCCAGAGGATCCAGAACAATATCCAAGCCTAAAACAGAGGCAGAAAGACAGCTGGTGAATGATGCATTTATTTACATGCAGTTTATCAATAAAACTGTACCTGCTCGGCCAAATAACAGAAGTCATAATTTGAGAATGCATGTTTTGTTTTAACATACTTTTGTGTGAATTATAAGCAATTTTGTGGCTTTCATTAATTATCACATAAAAAAATCAGTACTTTTATTTCACTAGGATGCATTAAATTAAAAACAAAAAAAAAACAAATTAGCTTATTAGAGTGATTTCTGAAGAATCATGTGACACTGAAGACTGGAATAAATACATTTTAAAAATACATTAAAATAGAAAACAGTTGTTTTAAATTGTAATAGTATTTGCTAATACTACTGTTTTCCTCTTTTGATCAAATAAATGCAGGCTTAGTGAGCATGAGAGACTTCTTTGGAAAACATTTTAATTGACCCTAACATATTTCTATATTTTTCTATATTTCTATTTATCAAAGCATCTTTATTTATTAAGAATATTTATTTTATTATTTTGATGTTATTAGCAATGCATGTTGCTTTAGCTGTTAGATCATTTGTTAAACAAAAGTTCTTCCTTTTTAAAGCTCCACTGCTACAGCGAGTTCAGCACATCAGTGTATTGCTGATTAAAGTTTCTTATTCAACAGTTATTTAACACTGCTCTCGTGTTGACCGGAGTGGAATGCCATCGATGTGATACTGTGTGTCTACATTTCTAAGACCGTTACGGTCAGAGGAGTACATCAAATAAAATGTTCGGTCATGGAAGAGCTAAACAAAATAGGAAGGAATTTGTTTTTTACATTTTTGTGATAAGATAAAAAGAGTAAAAAACATTTTATCGGACAGTGTGTTAAGACTTACAGCTGACTCAACACACAAACACAACAAAACCTCAATATACACATCAGATACACAACCAACAAAAAAGCACACATGTGAAAGGCAGAGTGGACAGATGTACTTCAGTGTTTAACATACACAAATGATCTGCTAACAGCGAAGCAGAATGCCTTATTGAGAACTTCTTAAGGGAGTCTTTAGACTTATTATGTTAGATTTCCGTTGTGTCTTTTATTGCAATGTAATTACTAGGCTATTTGCACACACAGCACCCAAAGCAAAAACAACAAACTGAAACTATTCATATAGATTTATTTGTGGTGATTAGCCAGCGGGGAAACATGTTGCATTTAAAATTGTTTAATTATAAACATGTGGTCTTAAAACAAGTTTATTAACCGCAAATACACTACTGTTCAAATGTTTGAGGTAGGTAAGATTTTTAATATTAAATGTAATAAAAGCATTTTATGCTCACCAAGGCTGCATCTATTTCACAAAAATGCAGTAATAACTGTAAAATTATGAAATGATGTTACAATTTAAATAACAGTTTTCAATTTCAGTATATGTTAATTTATTCATGTAATCCAAAGCTGTATTTTCAGCATCATTACTTCAGGAAATCAATCTGATATGCTGATTTGCTGATCAAGAAACATTTCTTGTGCTGCTTAATATTTTTGTGGAAACTGGGATACATTTTTTCCCCCAGGATTCTTCAGATGAATAGAAAATTAAAAACCGAAAAGCATTTATTTGAAATAGAAATCTTTTGTAACATTACAAATGTCTTTACTGTTACTTTGATCAATTTAATTACGAATTTCTTTCAAAGAAATCTTACCGACCCCAAACTTTTAAATGCTAGGTTTCATTCTTAAAGCTGGTTTTCAGTGTCTGTCATTGCTCACCTTTGGGGCTGATTTTACGGATCTCCTCCACATAATCTCGTGTCCTGTAGTCAATGGGGTGTGTGACTCCACCCTGACTGATGACCTCGTGCTTGCTGGCCGAGGCGGTGCCAAACACTGTGACATCATTCACCGTTTTACACAACTGAGTGGCAGCGATGCCCACCCCACCTAGAGAGGGAACAAAACTAATTATGAAACAAAAAGAACCCTAAACACAACTTATTTCCAGCAGTTTCCATCCCAAGACAAGAGTAGAACCTTGTAAGCAAAGGGTACGGCACGACAAAACCCACCCAGACATGTACATACCACTGTAGCAATCCCATTATCCTGGTTCAACTTGAAAGTGGTTTCAAAGGCTAATAATATGAATCAACTTATTAATGGATTTCAAACATCTTTAAGTCATTTCAAAGCATAGTATTTTTAGTGACAAGCTTTAACCTCAAGACTAAGAGTGTCTTCAGGACAGCAGGTCACCAATCATGAGCTCTGCCTGGGATCTAATGTCTTAAAGATGCCATTCACATCAAAAACAGATTGTGAGCAGATCCATTTAATCTGTGTGCTTTGAGTGCAATTCTAAGGGAGAGGCAGAGCCGGGTCTTAAAAGGTCACTAGTGCATTAACCTATAAAGGGTAAAGCTTATCTAATGACAAAAGTACGAGCGCGCATACATACAGTGATATTCATACATTTTGATCATCAAGTGCTCTAGGCTTTGGATTGTGATGAATAGTGCTTGCAAACACACTCACACTTTTACTTAGCTGGAACTTGTGATGAATAGGATACAAAATAGAGCAATGAATTCACCTTTTTTATTAGATAAATAAAAATAAAACAATAAAATGAAATGAAGAATAAAATAAACCAAAGCTAGAATGAGTAACTGCATAACGTAACCTAGTAAAGAGACAAAATAAAAATTAAAATAAAAACCATTGACCTCAATGAGTAACTGCATGTAAATACAGTGGAGACAAAAACAAATTCATAAAAAAATTAAATTAAATAAAAAGCGTTAGCAGGCATGCAAAACAATAAATAAATCCCTACAAATCAATGCAGCCTAGCTAGTTTGGGAAAAGATGATTTGTAGTTCTTAAAAACATTTGTACAATAACACTAATAGCAGCTGCATAGTTGAGGTTGATACAAGCAAACACTCTTATTTGTGTAAAAACTGGGAATATTTACTTCTCCTCCCACTATGTTGTAGAAAGTGTATTAATTATATTTCACCACAACACACAGCTTAATAAAATCATGTATACAAGTTATACATTTTTCCTCCGTCAGAGTAAATCAGATCAGAGTTGAGTAAGGGGCGACAATCTCTGTAGTGCTCGTCTACAGTGTCTTCTTCTGTCCCATCACTTCATTAAACTGGCCCTCTCCTCCTCTCCCTCATTCACTGGCTAGTGAATGAAGTTTGTGTTGCCATGGTGACTCAGGAAGAGCTGGTTCCTCTGAAAGCAGCAGGGCCGCCATTTTCTCTGTCAGAGAGCTCACAATGCATGAGAACACACGTCTCTTTCACATCATGCTTTTTAACCTGCTGTCTCTCCCGCCGTGTCTCCTGGACCTCGTGGTTGGGGTTCAGTGCCAGGCTGCCCCATGACCACTGAGCTCCGATCACAAGACCTGTGGTAGAGCTGCCAAGAGATCCCCTGAACCTCACACACACACAAAATTAACCTCTTTCATGTGTGCTCATATCTGCTAATCTTCAAAAATATGTGCACTTTACTTTCCCTCACTCAGTCTCGAGCATTCGCCAAGTCTTTTGTGTGAATTTCTCTATTTCTGCACATATAGGAACGCAACTAGGCTTCAGTCACGGGAAATTACATCAGACCCAAAGTCTAATATCTAGAGTCATCCATTTATCTACTTATATCTATATCTAAATAACATATACATACATATATACTGTATATATATATATATATATATATATATATATAAATATATGTCTGTGTGTGTGTGTGTGTGTGTGTGTGTGTGTGCGCGCGTGCGTGTGTGTGTGTGTGTGTGTTATTTAGAAAGTTCTATTCATAGTTTCCAAAAAAATATAGAAGAATGATATCTGAATGATCATATGACATTGGAGACTGGAATAAGGATGCTGAAAATTCAGCTTTGCATCACATGAATAAAATACAATATACTGGAATTGAAATATATATATATTTAAATTGTAACAACATATCACAATATTAGAGTTCTTACTGCATTTTTGATCAAATAATCACATCCAAAACAAAAGTTTGTTTACATAATATATGTGTGTGTACTGCGTATATTTATTATGTATATATAAATACACACACATGCATTTATATGTTAAAGAAAATTGTTTTGTTTATATAAAATTAGGGCTGTCAGCGTTAATGCGTTAACGCATGCAATTAATTTTACAATCCTTAATAATTATTTAAAGCAATTAAGGCAAAATTACTGAAGCCCAATTTCTATTCTAACCCTTTAACCCAATTTTGCTTCTCTGCTTGCGATTAGATCATTTTCAGTTCAGTCCAATGATCCAGGAAGCGAAAGCCTTCAAACAATCCATCCAAAACAGCGCTAATATAAATGAAACCAGGTTTATTACATCAGAGATTGCAGAGAGAACAGAGACTTGCGTTGTGTTGTCAGTTAATTATTCATTCCAGTGTGTTCCATGAGCTCGTTCATATTCCGTGATTCTCTCTGAAGAACACGAGCCCTCACACGTCACATGTGATGTGTGAAGTACAGACTATACGGATTGTCAACATCCCACTGCTGTATGGTCATATGAGACGTGACTGGATAACCATTGTCTCGCTAGTAAAGGTTTGATGGATGAAGACTGCAATCAAGGTAAAAACGATTGCGGTGGTGTACAGGAGACGTACAGTAACCATGCGTGAATCTGTTACATTAAAGGTGCACTGTGTATTTTTTAGCTGCATCTAGCGGCTCAGTCCCCCGCTCACTCCTCCCTTTAGAGAAGCTACAGTGGCCGACACAGGTAAAGATGTGTCGTTGTTAAAGACAGCTTAGAGCAATGAGATGTCTTTACAAAAGGTAAATCAAGGAATTATATGTACTTAATTATTCAATAAATCGAAGGCATTGTGAATGTTAATGCACTTGTTCATCACTGTGTCAATGTTTTATAGCAAGAACAACAAAGTGAGGAAACATGCTCTCTGTAGAGCAGTTTGTCTGTTTAGGGCTACTGTACAAACATGGTGGTGACTTCCATGTAAGGGGACCCGTGGTGTATGTAGATAGAAATAGCTCAAATCTAAGGTAATAAAAACAAAACAGTTCATTAAGTAAGGTATTTATACACCTCTGAAAACATAGTTTTATATACTATATTGCATTTCTGTAAATAGATCATTGTAAATATTACACATCACAATTTTAATGCATGTAAAGTGCTCTTGACACACTGATTGCACATTGCATTTATGCACAGCACATTTCCGTACATTTCCGATAATGTTTTGATTCGTCAAGTGTATGTTTCTGTGTCATGTGTTAGTTATTCTGAATGGATCCATGTACTGTAGTAGATGTATGCAGTCAGCAGGCGGTTGGTTTAGAATTTTTTTGGCATCTCCATGTTGTCCTGTCCTGTCAAAGTCTGCCATTAATCACAAAAAAAAGAGTGTGATTAATTTTAGTAAAAAATTATATTAATCTATTGACAGCCCTATATATATATATATATATATATATATATATATATATATATATATATATATATATATATATATATATATATATATATATTAGCTTTTTTATTTTAATGAATTATTTATTTCAAATTAGAAGCTTATAAATTATATTTAAAAAGTCAATAACAAACAAAAAACAACAGCAATAATTAAAAAGGAAATATTAATAAAAAAAATTCCAACAGTAATATACTAAATGTGTTAACAATTCATCAGTGGTTCAAGGAATGAATTTTTTTTTTCCCTAACTGGTCTGTTATTGTGTTACATTTCAGATAAACCCACCTCTAAATAGCATGCTAAAACAAAAACTGTAGTTGGTCGCTTCAGGAGGTCTCTTTCTGTCCAAGAGGGCAGTTATTGGCCAGAATAAGCTACAGCGCGGCCGAGGACCAGACCATATGTTGTTTTGTCAAAGGTCTAGCTATACATGAGACTTCTTCGGCAACACTCCAAACAAAGCGTTTCTGAATAAAATATAAGTGCACTGATCAAACTGACTCGGGGTTTGTGGAGTGAGAGAGCAAAAAAACTAAGAATCCATAGATACATAAGCAGATTCTCCCGTTTAATTCCATTTGTTGCGCTTAGGATTGTTTTTATTGAAGAAAAGTAAGCACGATGTTCTAATCAGGTCATTTTACACAAGGACATTCACGAGGGTGAAACACACACACAGTAAACTCTTTATGCTTCCTTCAATCCACACATTCATACACGCGCACACACTTGGCAGCAAACAACCTCGGCCACAACAATATTACCCTTCCAGTATCACCCTCCTCTAGCGAGAGTGAATTTTCCCCTAAAACACTGAGGAATACTGCAGATTCCCAACATACGAGCACTCAGCCCACACCCTCAGTGCAAACAGAGGACACAGAGAGAGAGAGAGAGAGACTTGTTTCACTGTGAGCTGTTTGACAGGATTCAAAGAGGAGGCTGAAAAATTTGTATCTGAATCTTGTTCTCGAATTCTTCAAAACAGATCTCAAATCAGAGCTAAAGGCAAAGGGCCAGCAATCCAAATAAAACATACATAATAGTGACTGTTCAGTCGAATTCAAGTGAGTCACAAACCATTCAGACAGATAATGGTGTAGTATTTAGCATGAGGCGCTGTCACAATGAAGAGGCTGTATTCTGCTCTGATTTGTTCTGGCTGCTTATAAAATCAGCAGTAAGCTACTATATCACATTTTAATGTCTTAATATATAGGGGAGTGAGCTAGAGCCAAGAAACTGGAACGCTAGAGGTGTAAACGTAATATATGGGTAATTTAGAATTTCGACCAAAAATGAAAGCGTCAATTGCGATATATCAAGTAGAAAATGTAAAAGTGCAAATAAAACCTTAAAGCTGTGCAATTTTGTCACTGTGAACTAAAAATAAATCAGTCACATTTCTTGAAAAGCATAAACAGATAAAATAAAATGATTTAAATAAAATAAAAATGAAACCTGAAAATATAAAAATAAAAGCTAATTCAAAACAGTAATAACTGTGTGGTTGAGGGGAAGAATTTCAACAAACGACTCAAATCTTTTTCTTCACAAAAAGCTATTGCATTGTATTCATTTAGACTACTTTGACAGCCAAAGGACACTGCCTGCTTTCATTGTATGGAAAAAAAAGCAGAGTGAATATTCCTCAAAACACCTTTTGTGTTTCATAGAAGAAACCAAAAGTCATATGGGTTTGAAATGACATGAGAGTGAATAAATGATGACAGAATTCATTTTTGGATGAACTAATCTTTCAAGAATAACAGGAGAAGGGGACTCTAAAAGATCTTTAGGAATCGATTTGATAAAGTGTAGCAGATGGCAAATGCTCTTCCTCTATGTTATAATCCTGGAATGCTGTTTTTGGTGTGAGTGTAATGTTTGTTTTATTTTACAAGTGAAACATTGACATCCTTAAAGGTTTTCCAGATACAACAAACTATTAGAACAAGTAGGCATATGGGACGCATCAGGATGGATTAGCTTTTACATTACAGATGCGCTGTAGTCACACACATTTTCAAATGCTTTTGATTGATCCAGTCACAAAACATTTTGGACCCCATTTACACCTGTACTAAGCGATGTCGGTTTGTGATCGGATACTTTTATGGTGCCTTAAAACCAGACAGCTTCAGGTCCCTTGCACTGTTGCTGAATGGAAAAGAATGACAAGCATCAACTAATAATTAAGAACAATTTTCAATTTGAGGTAAATTATTCCTTTAAAGAAAATGCATCATTATTTACCTAAAATCATGCATCATGCTCCATATGAAAATGCAGTGCCATGAAAATGCAGAGGAAACACATTTCCATTTTTACAGTGAATTCAAAAAACATCCTGTGCACTGAGATACCAAGGGCTTCCTGAGCACACACACACTTGAGCATTCATAGACACACACACACAAACAAGACAAAAACACAAAAACAATCTCAAGAACAAGATAACATAATACAAGCTGAAACAAAGAGTGATGGTTACAATTACAAGAAACACGATGTGCTACATAACTACAGACTCGTCTGTAATTAACGCCCCCACTCCAGAGACCTCCATTTATTATGGGGGCTTTGGCTTGATTTCTCTGCAAATATTTGTGACTAAGTTTTGTTTTAAAACATTCCCTCTTTTCTCTTTTAGGGTGTGGTAGCGGTTCAAGGAGACGCTTTCGTGATTGTTTGAGAATTCTGATTTCTGCAACACTCCAGTTGGACGAAAGCATTTCCTTCCACCCCGAGCCAAAGCTTCATCCACACCCACACTGTCTGATGCATATGTCCATAAGCATTCACACGGGATATCACACACCAGAGAGGGAATATGATAATATTTCAGGTCGTTTATGGGCCTCATTCATGAAACACAAGCAGAATTGATTCCTGTGAATACAATTCATAAATCCATTCTTACATAAACTGTCCCACTAAATTGAATGCTGCAATTCATTCAAGAATGGTTTTAAGTAAGATTTACACAAATAGTTTGTGTTGTTGCTTTTTTTTTTTTTTGTGCTCATTGTTTTTTTTAATGTGCCATTACACTGCAATACCTCTACTAGGTTATTTAAAAAAAAAAGCTTTCTAAAAACTCGCTTATTCTACTGAAAGTCCCTTTCAGGACTCAGGAGGCTCCTTTAAATGAATTTTTCACTGGAAAAACACACACAAAAAATCTGAGTGATGTATATCATATAGCAATACTGATATAGGGTCAGATGCTGTTGCTGCTACAGCTAAAAAGATTTAGATTTAGAATAAAATAAAAAAATTCATTATATTTGCACAAAATTTGTTGAAGGTGCAATGAAACCGATCACTAGGTGGCTCTGTGAATAAATTGCTCAAATACACATTGTGTAGATGCCTACCAGGTTTTGCTTCGATGTCAAACAAAACATTTATAAAGTTCAAAATGGTGGAAAGGCAGTATGGCCAACTAAGGAAATTAATTGGTTGTACACAGCATGAACCAGTCAATTTACATGTAACATTAAGCCCCAAGTTGTAGGCTAAAATGATTTTTTTTTTCTCTAATTACACTTACAATCAATGGTTTTAACAGTTATCTTACAATGAATCTCATTAGCTTTATCAGCTTTTGCACTAAACTATGCATTCAAAAAACAATATCAAGTATAAATAATTAGGCATCAAATATTTAAATTATGAACCAAGTTTGCCATTTTTCATTTATAAAACACTTGAATTGGATGTATAGTTTCCAAGCAGGGCTGTCAGGCAAGATAAGGCTATGTAGTACTTTTCATTACGATGTTGGCAGGTTTTAAATGCTGGTATTTCTTGAGTATGTGGAGGGCGTATCATACGAAAGTAGTTTGTTCAAAGTTTGCAGATTTTATCAGCAGTTTTAAAGCATCTAGCTACTCCCCTCAGTCGGACTCCAGCTATTCCACTAGTTTCCCGACATTCTCTGTCATAGGCAGATGTGATTTCACTTAGAATTTTTAAAACACATTTTGTTTTGTTTTTCATATTGATACCATCAAAATTTTAATTAGCCTGATTTTTTTTTTCACTTTGGTTATTAAATATAATAAAAAGGCCCTCATGAATACAAATGTACACTTAAAAATCTGACACTGTAATACACTCACAGACTGAATTATCAATACATACAAATTCTAACAAGCACACACCATTCTATTCCGACTAGAAACCTTTAATCACTTTAAATGTTGCATAATTAAATGAATAATTGTGTAATAAATAACAGTTTAACCAAATAACTATCATCACAAAATCGGTCACCGTTTTCCAGTACAACCAGAGCACTGCGAGCAGAACATTGTCTAAATGTTTATAAACTAAACGGCTGCCAAGGGACTCGCTCGTATGAATTTATCGATAAGATATTTTTTGACACCTACAGGAATACCCTCTGAGAACTAATAAACTATTCAATCCTACACCTGCATTTACAGTATCATTATTTAGAGAGCACAGATTCCCAGCACAACCCCACATATACATACACCTGCCCAGAGTGGAAGAAATCCTGGCTCACTGATCCACTCCCACGGATGACGATGGTAGTGCGCAACTAAATGTAAACCACTGCTGCACTCCCTTGCCACTGTAAAAAGCACCATGGTTCCCTTTTGGCCAGCTCCAAGAACCGTATACACAAATGCTTACGCACACCTGCACATGATGGCTGTGTCCATTGTGCTGCAGCTCATAAATATATATAACTGCATTAGGCTGCATGTAATTCCTATTATGAAGCCAGTAATACATTTGCATAATCTGCACAGTGCGCGCGCACACACACACACACAAACTTACCTGCAGCCATATGGATGAGTACGCTCTGGTTGGGACGCAGGTGCCCAAAGTCAAAGAGCATCAAGTAGGCGGTGATGTAATTGACAGGAAGTGCCGCCGCCTCCTCAAAGCTCATACCCTCTGGCATCAGGAAGGTGTGTGTGGTCGCCACCACTACTACTTCCTGCCACATACCACTCCGGTTCAGAACCAGGACCTTATCACCCACCTACAGACAAGAAAGACCGAGAAACGTTCAAGGAACGTTTGGAAAACAGCCCTGGAATGTTTCAGCAGCCATATGTCTTTCTGTGTTATATGCCACAGTCACCATAGCAGCGCTGCAACAGTCTTAAGTATACATCAATAAGCTTTCATTTGAGGAGATGTGATGATAATGCTCATCGGATCTGCATGGTTATTTGTTCATTTGCTGTTTCATGCAGCATTGGAGTAAAAAAATAAATTAATAAATCAGTTTTATTTTATTTTTTTTGGCAAGACAATTGCCCAGCTGCACAAATCTTGGAGATCTCTTGTGTACGTTGCATAGTCATTATCCTTCAAGACAGTTAGCATTCCTCAACAAAACATTTGAACCTGTACTGTTGGCCATCTGGACTGTTTTTCTAATCTTTATCTTTGGAGCAGATGAATGTGCTCCACTTAGAGTTGTTTGATAATATCAGTTGTAACTGAAAATCCTTCAATTACCTTGGCGACCCCCAGATACACACACAGATACAGGAAACTCATTGAGCAGACTTCCACTACTTCCTTTGGAACGAGGAGATACTAGGAATGCAAACACGCACACTTGTATCACATAAATCTTAGCCACCATTAGTGTGTTTGTGCAGCTGAAATTGAGCTACAGTGGTTTGTTCCATAGTCAAACTTACAATCTCTATTTGTCTGAATACATGACGATACATAATTGAATATTTTGTGAAATGGAACTTGACTATTTCCTGGATGTTATTGTGAGCAATTCATCCATGCATGTTTTTTTTTTTGAGCTTGTGATTTTTAATCCAAACTTCATAACTTGGCCTTCCAGTGAAATTATAGATTTCTTTCTGGTGGAGTATGCTGGAATCCAGTCATTTAAATATTTTAAACTCCGCCCCTGTCTTGCAATGAAATGCATTTGCATTCAGACCTGCCTCCATCCAATCAACAACTGACGGATAGAATCAAATTTATTTATTTATTTTTTTTCAATAAACTGTTTATTTCGGATGTACATCACGATATAGAAGAAAGATCTGATGCTAATTCCATGGCAACTGTAAGGTGAATGTATGTTAGACTTATTGTCTAGGTCTGTTAGTCTGACTTCACAAAAACCTGACAAGTACTATTTTAACTGAACAATTGAATTTACATGGCGTTTTACTGTCAGTTTGTTTAATTACAACTTTTACTATTATTTTTCAGTATTTTTTGGACCTCACTGACCTTTACTGTATGGGCAAAAATGGTTATAACATTTTATTTTATTTTTTTTACATCTTTGTGTTACACAGAACAAAACAGACGGTTTGTAACTGCATGAAGCTGAGTACCGTATTTTTCGGACTATAAGTCGCACCTGAGTATAAGTCGCATCAGCCCAAAAATACGTCATGATGTGGAAAAAACATATATAAGTCGCACTGGACTATAAGTCGCATTTATTTAGAACCAAGAACCAAGAGAAAACATTATCGTCTACAGCCGCGAGAGGGTGTATCTCTTAGTTCATTTCTCTTGGTTCATGTCTCTTAGTTCATTTCTCTTGGTTCATGTCAAATTAATTTTGATAAATAAGTCGCACCTGACTATAAGTCGCAGGACCAGCCAAACTATGAAAAAAAGTGCGACTTATAGTCCGGAAAATACGGTAAATGACAACATTTTCATTTTAGGGTGAACTATCTCTTCAAAATCAATACGAGCAATAGAAAGTACCACTAATATACCTCTAAAGCATTTACACATTCTAATATCTGCACTATTATGGCCCATGTTCTCAAATCATTGGTTGAGTCAATGTTATTATATCCAACCCAGTCAAGCTGCTCAAATAAATAGACTGCAATTCTGTTTGGTGTTGCTGGTGCCAACAAATGGCACACTTACCCTTTAAGCCGTTTTCATAATTCATAAAAGCAGTGACACTGACTGGTCCGACCTTTGTAACATGCACAAAAACACTCAACACTTGACACTTATGTCCCGTCCTTCACTTGTGTATTTTGACTAGCATCATAAACATCCCACTTCCTCCATCACTCTTTCTCCGTCTATCATTCCTTTTCATCTCCCATCTCCCCCTTTCTGTCTTTCTGCATTTCTAAAGATCAGATCCTCTCATCGGGGAGAGGCTGATCTTTCAGCCTCAATGAGCTTTAAGAGAAGACAACACACACACAAACATGGACGGAAAACCACCTATTGCTTTATTTATTTTTTAAGGCTACACAAACTTGCACAAATGTTCAACGGTGTTTCAGGAACCACACACACTGAAGCTTTTCTCAAAAGCAAAACACAAACACTAATATACCCAGTGCTTTCCTCACAGACAGGAAGACACACACAGTCTAATAGGCCCAAGGGACACATGGGCATCTTTGTCTTTACTGTCTAGTTAGAGAGCGGGACTACTCCCAAGCCGATACGTCTGTGCCCCAGTTCATCTCTCCTCACTGTTTTCAGTCTTTCCTCTCTCTCTCTCTTCTCATTTTCCACATCTCCGTCTTGCTTTCTACCATACCTCTTCTTCTTTCTCCTTTAATTAGACATTCTGCACATCACAGATCAATGGACACTTAAGTCTCAGCCAGGAACTGCGATCATGACATGTGATCCCCTTCTTTTTTTCTCTCTCTCTCCTTCTCAGACTTTCAAAACAGTCACACTTGTGTCACAAACTTATCATACTTCGTATTCTGTGTTCGCGCTAAACAAACACACTTTTCAGCTGAGATTGCAAAGATCAAGGCCAGCTGAAGGTCTTGTGAGATGTCTGTCACTGCCTGTGATCCTCTCCCATGTCTCTCCAGTCTCTTCCTGTCCTGTATGCACGCACATACACACAAACACACTTTGAAGGGTAAAGTGGCTCTTTCTAATGCATTTGGCTTATGCAATACATCTGTCGGCGAACTTTTAATCTTGTTGCTGTGGAAATGAGCGGGATTCTGCTCCATAAAGCTTTGCTGTCTCCCAGCGCTGATTTGGTCTATTTAATCTGTTTGTTTGTTTTTGTATGTGGCGGCAGTAGCCCAACGGCTGAAGCTCTGGGCTGCTAACACAAAGGATGGCAGCTCAAAATCCCACGTGGGGCAGAGAGATATTGAGATCACGATCTTGCTTTATCACCACTGTGCCTTTGAGCAAAATTAGAAGCATCTACGAAATAGCAACCAATTATGGAGGAATTAATCATCATTATTAATACATTTATTAATATTAATAAATATTTCTGCTATTAAAGTATTATATAAAAATATCTAAAATGACTATTTTAATGTTATTTATTATGAAATTTGTTTTTCACTGGCATGTTAACTGGTAACCACAAAGAGTTGTAATGAATTGCTATTTTGCAAAAAAAAAAATATATATATATGACATATAGGGATTATTTTACTGCGACATGAAAGTCTTTTGGGAAGTTGATATATCCTGTGATGTGAACATGCTGTCCTCCAGGTTATTTTAAACACATTAATTTAAACACTTTATTTTTATTATAAAGATATTTTAAATAGCTTTATTTTTTAAATAGCACAATTATTTTATAATTCTTTTGCATGCAGTTCATATTAACAGAGATTCCTGTGATTTTTTTTTACTTCAAATTTTTTTGGAACTCTTGTAGGTTTAATAGATTTAACTATAAAAGTATTAAATTTAGTTTAGTTTAAATACTTAAAATGCACAGCAGGGTACTGCAGTCACAGTTTGACTTATCAGGTTTATCCCTTTATTACTGCTTGTTTTTATGCTGCACCTGATGAAACTAGCCTTGGAGAGTCATTTTATGCTCATCCGCGTTGTTTATACCCTACAATTGTCAAATTAGGTCATACTTCCATCACAGCACCAGAACTGTTTCCACTTCTGTAACCACTCTCTGCACATTGTGAAACACTGTTGCCTCTCTTATTGTATTGTGACATAACAGCTTAGAGTATGTTTTTATTATTTTTCCACATTGATGCAGCTCTTACATGTTGATTGCTCTTATAGTACCACTAACTGAACAAATCTCAGCCTACGCCTCATAAACCCATAACTCTTCATTTACGATGCAGTTAAACTGCTCTTAAATGCGAGTACTTGAAACCACGTCAGGTTTCCATGTCAAAAACCTTATGGTTGAAACGGTTTCTCGATTAGAAATGTTACACAGCACCACCAGATTCAGCTATAGCGGCTTGTGTCCCTGCTGTTCACTTACTGATATTCACTGCATGGCTGTTTATCATCGATCTGTCAAATAACACACACACACACACACACAGAGAGAGGGAGGGAGAGAGCGAGAGAGAGAGAGGAAATTCCAGGCTGACAATGTGGTCCAGAGGAAGATAATTGTGAACAGATGCATCTGATCCTCGCAGCAGAACTCTGATAAATATTGTGTGTGCGCATAAGCAACAAGTTACATGAATTATTCAAGACAAAAATGCTAATATAGACAGAGAGTGGGCACAAGAGAGCAGTTTAGGAATAACATCTGTCGGGTCATGTGAGAGGATGTGACAGCCTTCAACATTTACCTCTACTGTGGTGTTTAGGAAGATTTGTATAATGTAGAAACAGTCTCTCAATCTCTTCCTCCAAGAAAGAGTCATTTTCTAGGCACCACAATCAGCAGATTCCTCACCTCACATGCTCACCAAACAATGTCAGCTTTGCCAAGCACTATCAGGTCTCAGAATGTGAGAAGCAGCAATTGTTTGCTTGCTGACATGGTAATACAGAAATAGCGAGAGCGAGAGAGAGATAGGGTGGACGGTGACCTTTTAAATGCAAT
This sequence comes from Carassius carassius, assembly GCF_963082965.1. Lineage (NCBI taxonomy): Eukaryota > Metazoa > Chordata > Actinopteri > Cypriniformes > Cyprinidae > Carassius > Carassius carassius. The sequence goes on from NC_081763.1 coordinate 13,562,250, forward strand.
ATCGGTGACAGATGAGGCTGAGGAAGGGCTGAACCTTTATCTTCATCCTCCGCATCACCCACCAGCCAACGCCTAGTGCTCACTCTTCTTACTTTCTCTCTCTCTCTTTCCTGTTAACACACGCTCAGGCTTTAATTTGCATTTCACACAATTCTTGAACATCTTACCTCCCCTGGTTCTCATTAAATAGGTTTATTCTCGGTAATACAAACAGCAAATCCTTTCAACCAACTCTCACACAGAGCCGGTGCATGACGTTGCCATGATGTGTTGCCATGGAGAGCAGCGCAGCGACCACCAGGCATGACTCATCGATTTATTCTCATGGAGCACATAGAAAGTCAATTAGTCCACGTCATACCAAGACTCCACTGTTTTCTATGGAGCTGAAAAAATTAACCCTAGAATTAGATTCATTTATAATAATCACACTGATATCCGCTGGCCAGCTATAACTAATAAGTCTATAATAAGGAATTGTATTGCACTGGCGCTATGCCTACAAAAATAGGCGTTGACAAAAACTTGAATTATTGTTTAAAGAGGCCAAAATGAAGAAGAAGAAGAAATCTGGCAAGAAAGATGAATGATTTCAGAGTGTATGTCGGTGTCACAATGCGCGAGGCAGATGACAAAGGGCGCGTGCGATTAGCATTCCCCCCCACTCGCGCCTCGCCCTTTTTTTCTGCGCGTGGGGAGAGTCTTCCGCGCACCCACTTGACACCGGTATGGCTCGTACCAATCGCTAAAAGTTAATTAAAACCATCGAAAGCGTGATTTATTTACTTTTCAGAGGCGTCTGACATTAACCGCGCGCGCGCGGGTGAGGATGCTGCGCGTCTCAGGTGCGACTCTCGGAGAGAAAGAGGGGCGGTGGTCCCGTCCACACTCACGCGATTAAACTAAACGTCCATTAGAAGAAACGCAGCTGCCTACAGCGAGGAAAGTGTTTGCATAACTGTGTATATTTAAAGTATCATCAGACTGTTTGTTACTTTCAGCTCGCCGCGTACAGAAGCAATGCTCGCTCTCCCGTGAACGTTTATCGTTTCGGCCCACTGGTCGAGTCAGCGCGACAAGAGCTCCGGTGATGGTGAAATGAGGCTATCGGTGCCCCTCCCGCTCCTCTTTTGTCTCCGGTTGCGAGTGAATGTGACAGGACTTTGAGAATGAGTTCTCTTTGAATGACTGACATTGTGCACAGCGTTAAAGGGTATAAATAATTACAAACACTGTGTAAACATTTTCATAACATGTTTAGTAATAAACGCGTAAAAGATGCAGGATGGGCAATAAAATGAACACCGGAGAAGGAACATTGCCGAATAAATGGCTGTATAAATTAACTAAGCGATGAGTTTACTCACTTTTCTGTCAGTCACGTCTTCACCGACAGCCTCGATGATCCCGGAGCACTCCATGCCCGGGGTTACCGGCGGGGACGGGAGCCGGTCGTACAGTCCCTGTCTCGCCATCAGATCTGCGAAGTTCAGTCCGCACATTTTCACGCGCACCATCACCTCGCCGCTCTTGAGAGCCGGTTTCCCCTTCTTCACTTGGAGCTTCACCTTATCATACCCGCCGTAGCCGGTGAGCACCAGAGCCCGGTAGCTGAACGTGTCTTCCTCTGGGGCTTTCTCCGCGGCGGGCGCTGGGGTGTCGGCGGCGGCCTCGGTGGACGCGCTTGTGGGAGGTGGGTCGGGTTTGCTCTCGGTTTTTGGGGACTCGGCTGGCGTCTTGGTCTCCTCCTGCGCCTGCTGCTGCTGCTTCTGCTCTTCGGCGTTTTGCTGCTGGGCAGGTGCGTCTTCGCCAGACATGGTCGGAGTTTGGGTCGAGAACTTGAGAAAAGACTTGCGTTGGTGTTTCTGCCTCACTCAGGCGTATAATGCAAAGCTCAAACGAACTGCTTCGCCGTCCACTGTTTTCTCAGCCTTTGCTAAAAGGATGCTGGAGCCTGAGAAGGTGGAGGACAGGGAGACAGAGAGAGAAAGAAAGGGAGTGGAAGATGCCTCACGACGACTAGTGAGTGAGTGACCCGAGGCTCTGACAACTATTGAGCAAAAACGAGGCGAGGCTTGGCGAGCTGCAAAGCCCGGAGAAATGGATTTAAGGGATGGTGAGAGAATAATGGATTGAAGAGTCCAATGAGGGAATTTGTGTGCTGACAAGCAGCTGTGCTGACTTCAATTTAGTAAATGCAGTAAAGCTGTTTTTACTATACTCAGCTGAAATACACACAAGAGAATGAAAGGAATTCTGGCGTTAAATATACTTAAATTAATATTTTTCTTCTTTAGGAATGTGTACAGTTGAAATGCAGCCAGTATTAAATAAGCATAAGATGTTTTTTTGTTTTTTTTCTCATGATAATTCAGGTGTAAAGTGATTTGGTGCAACTTATACTGCTTTTAGATAGAAATAAATGTTTTGTTGTAAAGATCTGTCGATAAATAAAAAATTTAAAACGTATAAAAACTTCAGACTATACTGAATTTGTAATTGATGTTAAATTAAAAAACAAACTTAAGCAAAATCACAGAAGCAAGAATTATGTGATTTGGCAGCAGAAGGCTGCATAAGTTAGGGGGGAGTCGTGGCCTAATGGTTAGAGAGTCGGACTCCCAATCGAAAGGTTGTGAGTTCGAGTCCTGGGCCAGCAGGAATTGTGGGTGGGGGGAGTGCATGTACAGTTCTCTCTCCACCCTCAATACCACCACTTAGGTGCCCTTGAGCAAGGCATCAAACCCCCAACTGCTCCCCGGGCGCCGCAGCATAAATGGCTGCCCACTGCTCTGGGTGTGTGCTCACAGTGTGTGTGTGTGTGTGTGTTCACTGCTCTGTGTGTGTGCACTCTGGATGGGTTAAATGCAGAGCACAAATTCTGAGTATGGGTCACCATACTTTGGCTGAATGTCACTTCACTTTTTTTTTTTAATTAGTTGGTTTATTTAGTGTAGTTAGTCAAAGCTTTTGATTTTAAAGTGGCATGATGTGTAGCCAAGTGTGGTGTCCCATACTCAGAATCTGTGCTCTGCATTTAACCCTTCAAAGTGCACACACACAGCAATGAGCAGTAAACACACACAGAGCATGGGCATTCGTTTTTGCATCAGAGCCCGTGGAGCAGTTGGGGGTTGCTTGCTCAAGGACCTCACTTCAGTCGTGGTATTGATGTTGGAAGAAATCACTGTTCATTCACTCCCCCCCACCTACAGTCCCTGCCAATACTGAGACTTGAATCCATAACCTTTGGGTTACAAGTCTGACTCTCTAACCATTAGTACTGCCCCGGTTACTGTTAGTTAATGGTTATGCACAGACTACAACATGCATGTAAGTGGAGCTCAAAGTGACATCAAAGTGTTGTATAATCATATATTATTGTTTTTTTTTTTTATAATTTTTTCCCCCAAATCATTTAAGAGCAAGTATAATTAAATGCAACCCCAACCAAAAAAGACTTTAACTCTATCATGGAGTCACCTGTAGAAAAAAATAATGGATTCAGTACAGGAAAATCATGAATGGATCAGATCATGACAAACACTATAGCTGTCGATCAAGATTTGTGCTATAGCCTACTAAGACGACTGGATATTATCTGTTTCAGTGCTGTGTAGGCAATCAGCAAAGTGATTGACCAAAGAAATTCTTAGAATCAGCTGTGGGGTGAGTTTTTGTGATGGTTTCACGTCATATCTTCATATTTCTAATCACATATTCATATTTCTGTCAACGTGAGTAGAGAAAAAAATGGTGTACAATGCATGGGTGTGTTTGTGTAAAAAACAAGAAATGTGCAAGTGCACAACTCATAGCAGCTACACTGTCAGAGTTTCAAGTGTTACTTTTGTTAGCATGAATGTAGCAGAGCGGATGTGTGCATCTGCCAGCATGTGTGTAGAGGAGGATACAGTACGTCATTGACATGGCTGTAGAGACATGCTTATGGGCATGTTTGTGTGCAACCAGAAGGCCGAGAGGAAAAGTCTATTTATTCCTTCTATTCTCTAAGACCAATCTGGAAATCACAGTAAATTCACAAACCATGAGTTTATGAGTGCTCTGACATAAAATAGCCATGCTAGAAACAGCTCCGGCCAAAGCAGGCATGCTGTTTCACACTAAATCAGCCACCACACACTTACACAATCATACATACAGCCAAACACTGCAATAGGAAAGGTCACTGAAACTGCACTCTGACTCAAGTGCAAAGGAAGTGCTTTGAGAGAAACAGGAAGTGAACTGTAGGTCATGGGTCTGAATGAGTTTAGAAGCTATGCAGATCACACTATAAGAAAAAGATAAGTGAAATTCTATTTCCATTTCCTGGCATGCTAGAAATAATTCTGACAAACAAATACAGTGCATTAGAAATCTAAAATCTAGTGACATTGGAAACCAGCCAATGTCTTGCAAACTTGAGCTCTGGTCTTAAATCTTTGCAAATAATGTCTGGTGTTTGTGTGCCAGTCTTACTGCACCCACCAATGGTGACGGAAATCCTTTAATAGCTAAACAGTTGGGCAAAGTCCTGCTGGCAGGCAAACCCTGCTTGCCAAATGATATGAAAGTCAATTGCCTCATACAGTATAAATATAAACATCTAGTTAATGGATGTCACATTCTATATATATATATATATATATATATATATATATATATATATATATATATATATATAATCATTATAATTTAATTTAACTGAAGACTTTTAAAAAAAAAACTTTAATTACACCTTGTGTAAAATTTAAGACTAAACTTGTGATATTAAATGTGTTTAATGTAAAAAGAAAACAATATCACTGATGTCAAAAATGCTATTTATTATTACGATATGTAAACTATTCATATCAGGAGATAATATTTCATGCAAAAAAGCACCACATCACCAAGATTTTTGCTGGTGTACACAATTTATTCAGAAGCAATATTTTCATCACTGTTCTATCAGCTTTTACATACTTAAATCTGCAAATTTTAAATATTTACCCCAGGATGTTATATACCTTCATAAAGGCCAATATTTGTTAACCTCATTAAATGTATGCGTCATCTTTCATGTAAAAATTCTTACAATTGATCAAGAAATGCTATATACACTACAGGGCTGTAACTGATCAAATTAAATAATTTACACTGCAAAATTACAACTGCAGTAAATAATCCAATGAGATTAATGTTTTAAATAAAAATGTGGATATACATATAATAAATGCATGCTTTTAAACATGAGAATAAAGTCAGTTATTCAATCAACCAATTCATTCAAAACACTATTATTCTTATTTTATCATTATGTATGCTAATTTATTGTTATAATCAAATATAATACTAAATTGCGATTATAACTGTATTGAATTATTCTATTTTTATCAATATCTATGTAAGATAATAGTTTTAATTACAAATATGTTACAAATATAATAATTCATTGTATTTAAAACTGCTTATTTGATTAATATTTTTTTATTTATGATTTATTTATTGCATTTTCAAAACAATAATAATCATTTATCTATGTAGAATATTTCAGTTTTATCATAAATATATGATATCTTATCTGAGCAATAACATTTTCTCAGTGTAACCTTCTGGTAATTAGAAATTAAAGATTAACCTCTTTCCTGGGTGACATATTAGGGGTATTAAAAGATTACAAGTGCATTTGATATGGAGAAGACTGAACAGGAATAGAGACAGAGAGAGATATCCTGACTGTAGTTGACCCTATACCATAACTGTGTGTGAATATGCACCCTCTGCAGTCTGGTTGAGCTGTAAGTGGGTTAGGTTGTGTGCATCTGATGCATTCTGGGCCTGATATAGGTTGTGCACACAAAGCAAGACAGAGAGAATGAGGCTGGAGTGCTGGATTAAAATGAGCTTTATTTGGCCTCTTGAGATCCAGAGATGCGAGGTACATGCACACACATACACGTCAGTTGTAAATGAAGCATTCTTTTGTTTAAACTTGCTCAGACTTGTGCCAGATTCACAAACACAACAAAAATAGGATAGTGCTACTGTTTATAAGCAGCTAAGACACTAAACCTGAACATGACAAAACAGCCCAATAAACAGGCTTCTGTGTCCAAAATGAATATATTTAAGGAGACAGTCCTTTACGTAACCAGGTCCACAGCAAACCCTGATATTAAGTGCCAGAATGGACAAAAAAAAAACATAGCATAGGCAATTGGCGTGACATTTCTGTGGTGACTGGAGTTTCCATCAGTGTGACATGATAGTTCACCCAACAGTGGATCCTCTGCAGTGAATGGGTACCGTCAGAATGAGGGCCAAGCAGATGATAAAACATCACAATAATCCACAAGTAACCCGCACAATCCAGAAAGTTGTGTGTTTGTAAGAAACAAATCCAAAATTTCTGACCAAAACAGGAGTCCATAATCCATATTTACAGATTATTGTAATGTTTTATCAGCATTACAATCACTCTCATTCTGATAACACCTATTCACTGCAGTGGATCCATTGGTGAGCATGTTTCACCAATTTTTTATCTATTGAAGAACTAAGCTCATCTGAAGGAGAGTCATTTGTTTTTGTTTTTTTTAGCAAATGTTCATTTTAGGGTGAACCATTCCTTTAATAATAATCTGCTTGTGAAAGGTATTATTATATGTCACACATCACAGTTTCTAAATCCAAACAACTCCATCAAGTCCCAAAAGGAGTCACCTAACAATCACTTAAAACACCCAACAACATAGAAATGCAGTAGAAACACTTAAAACAACTAAGAAACTGCATAGCAATACCCATATGACACCATAATACTGTACCATCATGTCTACAAATCTTAAAAATGTTACACAACAGAGGACCTTTCAGATTAACTTTCATCAAATGAAAACCCTCAAAATAGTGAAGAAACAATAAAATATATACTCGCTATCATACATTCATTTAAATTTTAACCTGTCATTTTGATATAAACAAGTTAACATTCATGTTATTTATCACATTATGCAAAGTTGTTGCTTTTCATGGAATTATTTGCTAAACAGTGAAGTATTACAGTAATCTAGATGGGAATGAGAGTATGTTTAAGTGGATTAACATTTTTCAGTTCTTTCTTTCTTTCTTTCTTTCTTTCTTTCTTTCTTTCTTGTATTTGATATTTACTTTATCTACCAATGAATGCAACATCTGCATGTAGGGAATTTAACATCACATTTATCTATGCTTGTTTGTTTGTTTTCAGGGATTTATAATGAAAATCTCTTATACCAGGAACCTAGGCTACATGCCACAAGGTGCAACTGGCTTTAGAAAATATAAAGAAATAACGGCAGAAAGAAATTGTGAATACAGTACAGTTATGCAGTTCAGACGGTCATAAACCCATTGTGTGAAAGTAAACATTTATGGACAGCAGGAATGTGGTAACCTCGTGTGGTTAGTAATGGACCATTTCCTCTAGTTTCTCAAATTTATTGTGACTACAAAATAATATAATTATGTTTCGGTGACAACAACCCAATATGGCAAGCCTTTGTTACATTTAATCCATATGCTGTACTAGTATCTTTTTTTCATGTTACTAGTACTTATTTTTTAGACACTAGTATCTTTTCCAATAGTGACTAGTATTTAATTAAACTATTCGTGTTAACAAAAAATAGAACTAGTACTTATTTTTTAGTTACTAGTAACTTTTTAGACAAGAGATATCCTGAACTTAATAGATACTAGTACTTTTTAAATTTGCATTTCTGCCCAGTATGGTAATTGTATGTTGAATATGAATGAGCCAGCAACATATAGGAGAGAGATTAAACAGGAAACAGAAACAAGGAGATGGATGTACTTTTTTTAGAAAACCAAATAGAAAAGAAACAATTATTTTTTACACAAGCACATAGAAAACATATTTTTGTCAGTTTTTTAACTGTAATTTGATAAGTATAGTAGCCTAATGTGTTTGTTGGTCTTTGAGTGACCTCTGCTGGCAGGATGGAGATATGACTACAATTTTATTAGCTGTTATTTTCTTATTTTTCCTCCAGTAAAAACAATAAATATCATACACGAGCTGCATGTTAACTTTATTTATTTTTATTTTTTTCATATACAGTCATGTCCAAAAATATGGACACCCTTGGTAAATATGATCAAAGAAGGCTGTGAAAATTAATCTGCATTGTTAATCTTTTTGATCTTTTATTTTAAAAATTCACAAAAATCTAACCTTTCATTGGATAATAAGAATTTAAAATGGGGGAAATATCATTATGATATAAATGTTTTTCTCTAATACACATTGGCCACAATTAAGAACACCCCTAGAAATTCTTATGAGTAAAATAGCTCTAAAGTATATTCCCATTCATATTCACAATTTTGAGCACTCCAGCATGATTATGAACATGAAATTGTCCAACCATGGCTACCTGTTTCACAGAAATATAAAGAGGAGGGAAAACAAAGCCCAGATTCCCTTGATCATCCATCACAATGAGAAAAACCAAAGAATATATTTCTGATGTGCAGCAAAAGATAATTGAGCTTCACAAATTAGAAAGTGACTTTAACAAATGAGCTAGAGCAGTGATAATTCCCATTACCACCATAAGGGCAATAATTAAGAATTTCCAATCAACAGAAAATGTTAAGAAACTCCCTGGAAGAGGACGTGTGTCTATATCGTCCTAATGTGTGGTGAGAAGGAGAGTTTGAGTGGCTAAAGACTCTCCAAGGATCACAGCTGGTGAATTGCAGAAAATAGTTGAGTCTGTAAAAAAAATTGTCAAACAGCACCTACATCACCACATGTTGTTTAGGAGGGTTACAAGAAAAATTCTCCTAGCTCATCCAAAAACAAACTAAAGCATATTCATTTATCAGACATAACTGGAACTTCAAATGGGACTGGCTTCTATGGTCAGATGAAACTAAAAAATGAGCTGTTTAGCAGCAAACACTCAAGATGGGTTTGGTGAACACAGAAATAAAAAGTAACCCATGTGTACAATGAAATATACTGCTCTATTTTTGATGTTGTGGGGGCTATATTTCTGCTGGAGGTCCCTGGACATCTTGTTTAGACACATGGCATCTTTGATTCTATCAAATACCAACAGATAAAAAATCAAAAAGTGACTGACTCTGTTAGAAATCTTATAATGGGCCATGTTTGGATCTTCCAACCGTACAATAATCCAAACACAAACCTCAAAAACAACACAGAAATAGGTCACTGAGCTCAAAACCAAGCTTCTGCTATAGCCATTCCAGTCCTCTGATCTGAACCCTATAGAAAATGAGAGGAGTGAACTGAAGAGGAGAAGCACCAACATGGAGCTGGGAATCTAAAGGGTCTGGAGTAATTCTGGATGAAGGAATTGTCTCTGATCTCTTGTCAGGTGTTCTTTAACCTCACCAGGCATTATAGGAGAAAATGTAGAGCTGTTAAACTGGCAAATGGAGGTTTAAAAAATAATTCAATAAAAGGATGTCCTTAATTTTGGCCAATGTGTATTAGAGAAAAACATTTATTTTATAATAATATTTCCCCCCATTTTAAATTCTTATTATTCAATGAAAGGTTAGAATTTTTAGCATTTTTCAAATAAAAGATCAAAAGGATTAACAATGCAGATTAATTTTCAAAGCCTTCTTTGGTCATATTTACCAAGGCTGTCAATTTTTGGGCATGACTGTAGCACTGGTGCTGCAGACACTGAATGTATTTACATTCATGTTCTGTAAAGGACACACTGGTGCTGCAGACACTGAATGTTTTTACATTCATGTACTGTAAAGTATACACTGGTGCTGATATATATATATATCAATAAAACTAATAATGGTTATGGTTGTTATTTCTAAATAAAGACACTATACAAAATAAGGAACATTACTTGTACTATTTCACTATAATATACAAAACTGAGTAGCCTATATAATAATATAATAATAAATATAGCTGCAAAAAAAATGCACACTTATTTACCTCGGAGAAGAACGTAAGGAATTGCACATTTTAACCTCAAAGTTCTTAATTATTTTAGCTATTTTTACTCAAATTTTGCAAGCAATAATGAGTACTCAACTAATATATTTTTAATTCATACTCGTCGCGGGAGGGCGACCTCGCGCAGAAACTCCACAAGTGAGACTCACTGATGAAGTTCCAGGAAACTCAACTTTCGCTGTAGATGTAGCTGAATAACATTCAGATAGACGTTTTACTGATGAAACTTGATGAAAATAAACAATGACTGTGACAATATATGCTTTTATCTCTGCTCTTCAAACCATTGTGGGTATTTTTATAAGAATAAAGTTTAAATGCAATCCTAATGCAAATTTATTCTTCGTGTTGTATTACCATGTGGACTCTGATTGGAGGTACTCATGTTTATGTAATGATCTGTTTAAATGAAGATATCATCTCGGTTACGTATGTAACTACGGTTCCCTGAATAGGGAACGAGATGCTGCGGTGACGTCACCGTATGGGAACACCTCTCGGTGTGACGAATGTCTGAAGCCCTATACCATCCTGCCAATCCTATTTGCCAAATAGCGCTTGGCACCGCCCTACGCATACGTACACATCGTATACCTGAGTGCCGTGCGCTATTTCGCTCAGATTTCATGAACTGAAGAAATGCTATCAAGGTACAGAATGGTCACCGTATGGTCACCCTATACCATAACGCCTGACGTACCTGATAGTTGGAATCCAAGGAAAGCCAGGAGCTATCCTCACATCCAGACTGTAAAACTTGACAAAGGTGCTCGGTGAGGAACATCCTGCTTCAGCACAGACATCATATAGAAGAACCACTGAGAAAGCTTGTGATGAAGCCACTGCTTTCGTGGAATGAGCTCTAACTCCTAAGGGCGAAGCGAGTCCGCGCGCCTCATAGGCTAAAGATATAGTCTCCACCAGCCAATGGGACATGCGCTGCTTTGTGACAGCATGGCCTCTATTTTGTGTCCTAACAGACAAAGCTGGTTGGACTCACGCCATGGAGCTGTTCGATCAACATAAGTCTTCAGCGCTCTGACAGGGCAAAGACTCAGATTTCCTGACCCCGCCTCTGCAGGGGGTAAAGCCTCCAAGACCACTTGTTGAAAGTGAAAAGGGTTCGAAGTGACCTTAGGGACATAATTAGGCCTCGGTCGCAGCAATACTTTCACAGAGCCTGGTGCAAAATCCATGCACGAGGGCGAAACAGAAAAAGCCTGTAAATCCCCAAATCTCTTGAGGGAAGATAAAGCCACAAGAAGAACTGTCTTTAAAATCAAGATTTTATCCGGTATAGTTTCAAAGGGCTCAAACGGATGCCCTGATAAACCTTGCAACACAATGGATAAATCCCATGAAGGAACTCGCACAGGGCGGAAAGGCCTCAGCCGTCGCGCACCCTGTATAAAACAAGAGACCAGCAAATGACGGCCCACTGAAGCACCATCTATATATACGTGGTTAGCTGAAATGGCTGCCACGTAAACTTTCAGAGTGGCTGGCGTTACTCCATCAGAGAAACGGTCTTGAAGGAACTCCAGTACTGAAGCCACTGGGCAGTAAACTGGATCCAATTACGAATTCCACACCAGGTCGTAAACAGTTTCCATTTGAAAGCATATAAGCGTCTCGTTGAAGCTGCCCTATAATTCATTATAGTCTCTGTGGTTTCAACAGAAAGACCGGGACATATTAACTCACTCCGCTCAGAGGCCACTAAGACAGAGCCTGCTAACAGACTGACCAGGTCCGCAAACCACGGCTGTGTGGGCCACCACGGAGCCACCAGCAGCAGCTGCTCCACTCTGTCCAGCCGTATCCTGGATAACACCGCTGGAATTAGACGAATCGGGGGAAAAGCATACAAGCTGGATAGCAAATCCACTCCGAAGTTCAAGCGTCCGGGGACATGAACCGCTCGGATCGACAGAAATCTGAGACCAAAGAAGAATATTTCTCGCCAGCCTGCACAGGGGGCGAGAGCGTAATCCTCCTTGATGATTCAGATACGACACAACCGCTATGTTGCCTGACCTGAGTAGTACATGACTGCCGATCAGCAGATTCAAGAAATACTGTAGAGCTAGAAACGGGGTGAAATGTTCCGGCTTGTCGTCCACCACTGAAAAGGATGCATATGAAGTAAGCCCAGACGGATTACAGGGGATGCCGCTGCCATTAGACCTAAAAGTCTGAGGCACAAACTCACCATCACTGTGCGACCCACTTTGAAGTGACGCATGCATGACGTGAGAGACTGAGCGCGCGGGAGAGATAGTCTTGCTGTCATCGCGCGAGAGTCCAAGTCTATTCCCAGAAGGTTATCCGCTGAGAGGGAATTTAAACACTCTTCTAGAAATTCGTGCATAAGCCCAGGCTGTTTAGATGATTCAGCACAAGATCCCGATGGGAGTGTGCTTGAGTCTGCGATTGTGCTAACACCAGCCAATCGTCCAGGCAATTCAATACATGAACGCCATGGAGCCGCAACGGGGCCAGAACTGCGTCCATGCGGTTCGAAAATACTCGTGAGCCAAGGCTAAGCCGAAAGAAGAACACAGTATTGAGACGCTTTGCCCTCTAAATCGAATCTGAGGAACTTCCTGTGTCTCTTGATGATCTGAATATGAAAATATGCATCCTTCAGATCAATCGTGACAAACCAACTGTTTGGTTGAATCTGAGACAGAATAGACTTTACCGTTAACATCTTGATTTTGATCATCTTGAGTGCAAGATTCAAACGGCGTAAATCGTCACTTTTATTTATTTTACCAAAATAGCGGTTGTAAAACCTGACTCCATCTGAGAGGGGTCTACTTTTATAGCCCCTATTCCCCGCAGAGATGCTCCTGCCGCAGCACCACGATTTGGTTAACAACAATGGGAGATTTCCACGGCAAAAGGCGGCCTTTCTAAACTGAATGGTGTATCCGTGACGAATTGTGCGTAACACCCATAGTGAAAATGCCGGGCAAGCACTACCCTGCTGCCTATAAAACGTAGTGGTTTCCAAGCCTCCGCCTGCAGCATTCCCACATGCATTAACATCCGAGCACGGAAAGCTCACAGCGTCCGTAAGCAAGGAAAGTGCATGTGTAAAAGTCACTACGTTTCGTTGTGTCTAATCCTGAAGCGTATCCACGGCAGAATTAAATCCAACAAAATGAACATCGGGCCACGCCGCTAGCGTGATTATGGCAGCTGGGTGAGCCCTCATAAACAGGCCGTCTTAGTCAGCCTCTTGTTCCGCCCCTCAAACTCTGAAGGCTGGATTGTGCAGAGTGTCTGAGGGGGCGCTCAAGTGATAGCTCGATCCAATGATGCTCGAGGTGCCTTTGCTGTGAGACAGTCAGTGTTAGAGGATAGGGACTGCAGTGAGAGGGTTGGATGTGCATTAGCGGTCCAACAGCGCTCTCTAATTGAGGGCACAGTCCCTGACGAACAGGAAGGGAAGCGCATGCGCCAAAGTCGCTGCGTTTCGTTGTGTATAATCCTGAAGCGTATCCACGGCAGGATTTAATCCAACGAGATAAACATCGGGCCACGCCGCTAGCGAGAACGCGGCAGCTGTGTGAGCCATCATAATCTGGCCTTCTTTGTCAGCCACCTGTGCCGTCCCTCAAACTCTGAAGACTGGATGGGGCAGAGTGTCTGAGCTCAATCCAATGATGCTCGAGGTGCCTTTGCTGCGAGACAGTCAATGTTAGAACGTGGGGATTGAGGACGAGAGGCTTTTGCCGTCCAACTCAGGTTTTTGTAATGTCTTGTAAAGGTGGCGCTCGACCGTTAACATCCCCGTCATAGAACGGTTCACTGCTCTGGCAGTATGTTTGGTAGAACTTAGCGCCACATCTGTTGCCCCTGCAGCTTTTTAACAGCCTCCGGAAATATCTTTCTCGTTAAGAACCGCCATAAAGTGAAGTAAATTTTCCAAGATTAGACACGACTCGACACGCCTTCGACGAGACTTTAGGCCGCGGCCGAGTTCGGCGCGATCCGTTCGGCTAGAGAGTTCGTCCACAGCGGCATCGCTGTATGACAGCAGTCCGCCATGTCAGCAATGGTGGCGAAACCCGCGGCGTTCGTGACACTCCAGTACACTCCAGAGCGCAGAACTGTAGCCGCAGGCTATCACGGAGAGAACATGTAGAGAGGCTGCTAAACGAACCTCTCATGAGTGCCTCCCCGTGATAAACCCATTATACGGCTCTTACCTTTCATTGACTCATCGCGTCCGCGAAGAGGAGTTGAACACTGCTCGAAGAAAAAAACGCTGAGAACGCGAGATGGTTTCCTTAGGGCACAGATAATTTGCTTTACTGAAGGAAATGAAATCTGAGCGAAATAGCGTGCGGCACTCAGGTATACGATGCGTATGCATGCGTAGGGCGGTGCCAAGCGCTATTTGGCCAATAGGATTGGCGGGATGGTATAGGGCTTCAGACATTCGTCACACTGAGAGGTGTTCCCATACGGTGAAGTCACCGCAGCATCGAAGTGACCTATGAAAGGGAACTCCAAATGCATTCTTACTAGTTCTTAATGAGGTTGAAGATATCTCCAAACGAACAGGGACTCGGAGTTATTCTGTTTTTGACATCATCTTTTAATTTCTGACTAGTAATTATTGCAATAGTATCTAGTATCTATTTAAATATTACTAGTAAGTATTCATTAGATTCTAGTACTTATTTTTTAGATACTGGTACTTATTCATTAGATACTAGTTCTTATTTAATAGATACTAGTAGTTATTCATTAGGTACTAGTTCTTATTCTTTAGACACTAGTACCTTTTTTAATCACTACTAGTAACTATTTGTCACATACCTGGACTCATTTTGTGTGTTTTTGCCCCTGTGACCCAGTTTCTGTCTTCCGTGTTCGGTTTGATTAGTTCCCAGGTGTGTCTATTCTATTTCCCCATGTGTTCCATGTCCCGGTTAATTTAGTCATGCCATCCACTTGTGTTTTCCCAATTATCGTTTGTACTTAAGCCTTGTCCTTTCAGTTCTGTTTTGTCGGGTCTACTCGTCTACTTGTTACTCGTCTACTTGTCCACTTGTTACCTGTTACTTGCCACTTGCCACTTGCCACCTGTTATTTGCCACTTGCCTTGCCTATGTTTTATTTAATAAATCCTTGTTTCGTTTATCCCTCGGCTTCGTGTTCCTTCCAGCAGCGTAAGCCGTGACAGAAGACCCGACCTAAAAAGTTAAAAACTGCGTGTTTTCCCTCCGTTTTGTTTTCCGTTTTTTCACAGTCTTTTTCTTTCCGCAGTGTGTCATGGATCCCCTCTGTCGCCCCGAATACCTCCTCCTCCTGCTGGAGCAGGAGGGACTGTCTCTCGAGGACCATACCAGACGGTTTCTCTGGATAGCTAATGCCACCAGCTACCCGGACCACGCGCTACCCGGACCACAGAGCGTTGTCGCCCAAAGATGGTCCTCGGGAGGATTTTGCCGCATTTATAGAGTGGAATCTGGTGAGAAATGGGTCACCTCTCACGGTCGGCCCAATGGAGGATCTCGCCAGGTCCACTCTGGACCCAGAGCCCAGCCTACAATCTCCCCACGGTACGAGGCATAAGCCCGAGCCCACCGATGACGGAGAGCCAGAGAGCAACCCGTCAGACCAGGTGCGAGAGCCGGCGACACTGCCCACCACGAGGGAGCATAATGTGGAGCGCCAAATGGGTCAAAATGAGGGGGTTTCCTATTCACCTATGTCAGTTTCTCAGTTAAACCCAGGACGGGCTCCTGATCTTCCGTTAAGCCCAGGACGGGCCCCTGATCCTCTGTTAAGCCCAGGAAGGGCTCCTGATCTTCCGTTAAGCCCAGGACGGGCTCTTGATCCTCATGTAAGCCCAGGACGGGCTCCTGATCCTCCTTTAAGCCCAGGACGGGCTCCTGATCCTCCTTTAAGCCCAGGACGGGCTCCTGATCCTCCTGTAAGCCCAGGACGGGCTCCTGATCCTCTGTTAAGCCCAGGAAGGGCTCCTGATCTTCCGTTAAGCCCAGGAAGGGCTCCTGATCCTCCTGTAAGCCCAGGACGGGCTCCTGATCCTCTGTTAGTCCCAGGACGGGCTCCTGATCCTCTGTTAAGCCCAGGAAGGGCTCCTGATTCCCCGTTAAGCCCAGGACGGGCTCCTGTTCCCCCGTTAAGCCCAGGACGGGCTCCTGTTCCCCCGTTAAGCCCAGGACGGGCTCCTGTTCCCTCGTTAAGCCCAGGACGGGCTCCTGATCCTCTGTTAAGCCCAGGACGGGCTCCTGTTCCCCCGTTAAGCCCAGGACGGGCTCCTGATCCTCCTTTAAGCCCAGGACGGGCTCCTGATCCTCCTTTAAGCCCAGGACGGGCTCCTGATCCCCCGTTAAGCCGAGGACGGGCTCCTGAACCCCCGTTAAGCCCAGGACGGGCTCCTGATCCTCCGTTAAGCCCAGGAAGGGCTCCAGCCCCAGAGCTTACTCCAATGCCTGCTCCTCCAAAATTCCCACCCTCCCACCCACTCCTGCCTCCTCCTCCGCTGTCGTCTGGCTGCCCCTCTGCTCGCCCTCAGCCTACCATCATTGTGGTGCGAGCTCAGCGGGACCGCCATCCTCCAGCGACGCCTTGGTCGGCGTCTCCCTCACCTCCGCCTCCAGCCTCTGAGGCCTGGACTCCGCCTCGGCCCGTTGACCCGTCGGCTCCACCATGGCTCCTAGCTCCTTCCTCTCCGCCGTGGCCCGGCAGTCCGCAGGCTCTGCCTGGCTCCCTCGTCCCTCCGGCTCCGCCTTGGTCTGGCGTCGTCCATCCTATGCCTCGGGACTCCACTCCTCCGGCTTCGCCTCATCCCTCCGTCCCTCCGGCTCCGTCAGGCTCCTTCATCCCCTCGGCTACACCTCGGTCACTCTGGCCTCACCGCGGCCTTCCGGATCCACATCGCCGCGTCAGTCACCAGAGCCATCAGTTCCGCCTAGGACCTCCGGCTCCTCCCCGTCACCCTGTCTCTTCGGCTCTCTGTCTCCGCCTCGGGCTCCTCCTCCACTTGCTCCGTTGCCGTGGGTCGAGTCCCTGGAGTCGGTGACCATTCCTCCTCCATGGCTCCTTCCTCCGTCGGCCCCACCTTGGGCCGTTATGGCTGTGGCCTGGGTCCTGCTGGGTACCTCCTGCTTCAGATCCTTCCTGTCTCCTCCCTGGCTCCTCCCTCCGTCATCTCCTCCCTGGCTCCTTCCTCTGTAGTCCCTGTCTGCTGGCCCCCTCCTGGGAGGCTGTCCTCCACCGGAACCTCCTCCCAAGTTCCCACCCACGCCTCCCTTTGTTGTTTCTACGGTGCGAGGACGCACCTACCGGGAGGGGGGAGTACTGTCACATACCTGGACTCATTTTGTGTGTTTTTGCCCCTGTGACCCAGTTTCTGTCTTCCGTGTTCGGTTTGATTAGTTCCCAGGTGTGTCTATTCTATTTCCCCATGTGTTCCATGTCCCGGTTAATTTAGTCATGCCATCCACCTGTGTTTTCCCAATTATCGTTTGTACTTAAGCCTTGTCCTTTCAGTTCTGTTTTGTCGGGTCTACTCGTCTACTTGTTACTCGTCTACTTGTCAACTTGTCTACTTGTCCACTTGTTACCTGTTACTTGCCACTTGCCACTTGCCACCTGTTATTTGCCACTTGCCTTGCCTATGTTTTATTTAATAAATCCTTGTTTCGTTTATCCCTCGGCTTCGTGTTCCTTCCAGCAGCGTAAGCCGTGACACTATTCTTATATTACTAGTCAGATCTGCTTTTTTACTCATCTTATGTTATGACTAGTCCAAATGGCTACAGTAGAGTTCAACAACAAAAAATTACTAGTAAAATAAAAAATCATACTAGTAACATTTAGAATAACTACTAGTATCTAATAAATGTGTACCAGTATCTATTAAATAAGTACTAGTATCTATTTAATAGGTACTAGTATCTAATGAATGAGAACTAGTTTTTAATAAATAAGCACTAGCACCTAATGAATAAGTACTAGTATCTAATAATAAGTACTAGTATCTAAAAAATAAGTACTATCTAATTGATAAGTACCAGTATCTAATAATAAGTACTAGTATCTAATGAATGAGTACTAGTATCTAAAAAATACACACTAGTACCTAATGAATAACTACTAGTACATAAAAATTAAGTACTAGTCACTACTGGAATACATACTAGTCAAAACTCAATAGTTGATATCTCAATGACGGATCCCCATAGAAGTCAATAGCAAAAATTGTAAATTTGTTACTAGTAACAATATAAAAGTTACTAGTAACTATTGAAATAAGTACTAGTATCTAAAGAAAAAGTACTAGTGTCTAATAAATAAATACTAGTATCTAATAAATAAGTACTAGTATCTAATAAATAAGTACTAGTATTTAATCAATAAGTACTAGTATCTAATAAATAAGTATCTAATGAATAAGTACTAGTACCTAAAAAATACACACTAGTACCTAATGAATAACTACTAGTACATAAAAATTAAGTACTAGTCACTACTGGAATACATACTAGTCAAAACTCAATAGTTGATATCTCAATGACGGATCCCCATAGAAGTCAATAGCAAAAATTGTAAATTTGTTATTCGTAACAATATAAAAGTTACTAGTCACTATTGAAATAAGTACTAGTATCTAAAGAAAAAGTACTAGTGTCTAATAAATAAATACTAGTATCTAATAAATAAGTACTAGTATCTAATGAATAAGTACTAGTAAGTTTACAAAAGACACTAGTACCTAAAAAATAAGCACTAGTAGATAAAGAATAAGTACTAGTACTTAATGGAAAAGATACTAGTATCTAAAAAATAAGTACTAGTAACTTGAAAAAAAGATACTAGTACAGCCTATAGATTAAATGTTACAAAGGCTTTCCATAACCCAATGCTAAATAAAACAACATGAAATGTTTGTCTATCGTGACAAGTGCTTGTCTCGTGGTATTTGTCTCCCTCTGTTGGTAACGGCGGGCAGCGCTTAATGGTGTGGCTGTGCAATAGAACTGTCTGCGGATGATGGTTTTCAGTAAAGGTTGGGTTTAGGGCGTGAACTGAATGCCTGAACGCAATACAGAATATAGAAGTACGATTTCAGTTCCTGGCCAAAACTGAATCAAATTTTACTATAATCTCTTTTTTTAAATACCATTTTAAAAGTTGGCTTAAGACCACATATAGTAGCCCATATAAAGAAGCTGAGAACTCACAATGACTATTAAAACAAATCAAAATAATTATTGCATTCTTGTAAACGATAAACGATAAACGATGTCCCCTCTTCAATCAGATTTAATTCTATAACCAAATAAACAAAGTGAGCAGATGTCCACACCACTCCAAAAAAATAACAATAAAATAAATAAATAAATAAATAAATAAATAAATAAATAAATAAATAAATAAATTATATATATATATATATATAAATTCAACTGACCAAAATCTTTCAAGATTCAACAGCAGATGGCGGCATTACCTTTACAATGAACGCAAAAAAACAGAAAAAAAAAACAGCCTTGTAGACAGTCTTGCACTGAAAACCTATTTTGGCAGAAACATAAATGTGTAATTAAGGCTAAACCAGTAACTTTTTTAACATGCTGTTGAAACTATGTAAAATAATACAATATTTATCTAATACATTTTTTTTTAAATTAGATCTAAGGTGTGTGTGTGTGTGTGTGTGTGTGTGTGTGTGTGTATACACTCACCTAAAGGATTATTAGGAACACCTGTTCAATTTCTCATTAATGCAATTATCTAATCAACCAATCACATGGCAGTTGCGTCAATGCATTTAGGGGTGTGGTCCTGGTCAAGACAATCTCCTGAACTCCAAACTGAATGTCAGAATGGGAAAGAAAGGTGATTTAAGCAATTTTGAGCGTGGCATGGTTGTTGGTGTCAGTCGGGCCGGTCTTAGTATTTCACAATCTGCTCAGTTACTGGGATTTTCACGCACAACCATTTCTAGGGTTTACAAAGAATGGTGTGAAAAGTGAAAAACATCCAGTATGCAGCAGTCCTGTGGGCGAAAATGCCTTGTTGATGCTAGAGGTCAGAGGAGAATGGGCCGACTGATTCAAGCTGATAGACGAGCAACTTTGACTGAAATAACCACTCGTTACAACCGAGGTATGCAGCAAAGCATTTGTGAAGCCACAACATGCACAACGTTGAGGCGAATGGGCTACAACAGCAGAAGACCCCACCGGGTACCACTCATCTCCACTACAAATAGGAGAAAGAGGCTACAATTTGCACAAGCTCACCAAAATTGGACAGTTGAAGACTGGAAAAATGTTGCCTGGTCTGATGAATCTCCATTTCTGTTGAGACATTCAGATGGTAGATTCAGAATTTGGCATTAACAGAATGAGAACATGGATCCATCATGCCTTGTTACCACTGTGCAGGCTGGTGGTGGTGGTGTAATGGTGTGGGGGATGTTTTCTTGGCACACTTTAGGCCCCTTAGTGCCAATTGGGCATTGTTTAAATGCCACGGCCTACCTGAGCATTGTTTCTGACCATGTCCATCCCTTTATGACCACCATGTACCCATCCTCTGATGGCTACTTCCAGCAGGATAATGCACCATGTCACAAAGCTCGACTCATTTCAAATTGGTTTCTGAAACATGACAATGAGTTCACTGTACTAAAATGGCCCCCACAGTCACCAGATCTCAACCCAATAGAGCATCTTTGGGATGTGGTGGAACGGGAGCTTCGTGCCCTGGATGTGCATCTTACAAATCTCCATCAACTGCAAGATGCTATCCTATCAATATGGGCCAACATTTCTAAAGAATGCTTTCAGCACCTTGTTGAATCAATGCCACGTAGAATTAAGGCAGTTCTGAAGGCGAAAGGGGGTCAAATTAAATTCATCAAAAGATATAAGGTTTTCAGATGACTGACACTGTCTCTGAGAAATCCACATTCTCCACTTTAAGAGATTCAGACTTTCCTCTAATATAGGCTACAGACATATTTTTGGTTTATAATTGTAACCTGAACTTTCTCAACACTCTGTAGCTAACACATTAATATTTAGAGACAGAAATATAATTTTAGTGTAAAATACGAATTTATAATTAACAGAGATCGCACTCACAAAGAGCAATGGAATTCTTTCCAAATTAAATATTTTAGATAGTATAGAAATTGTGACTTTTTGACAGTTATTGATAAATTGCACTAATGTTCCAAGTACGTGTATTTAATGCAAATTTCTTGATATATTGAATGACCTTGGGAACCCTGGATGGGCGACTCAGTGATGTGTTAAATCGCATCGTTAAAACAATTTCCATTCACGAGCCAGAGGGGTCGCTTAATTTACACCATGCCCACAGCACAGCAGGAAGGCAACATCCCCGCATCGTGTCATTAGAACTCAAGAGAAGTGAGTCAAGAGGCAGCAGCACGACCCGCACGCCCGGCTCATGACGCGAGACTCACTCGAGAGCGCGTGGTGTCACCGTGGGAAACAGGAGACTGACTGGCGGACAGGGGAGGGGCGCGCGCCGGTGTGTGAGTGGACGCTCGCTCTTGCACATCGCCGTTCACTCAGAGAATCATTCATTCAGCGCTAGAGGAGCGTCATCAGGCAGCGGATGGTGCTCGTGCTGATAGTGAAGATGATGATGATGATGATGGAGGGACAGTGCAGCCGCTGCAAGATCGTGGTGGTCGGTGACACTCAGTGTGGAAAAACGGCGCTGCTGCATGTGTTCGCCAAGGACAGCTACCCAGAGGTGAACGGATCTTAATACTTTTCTTTCTATCTAAAAAAAAAATAATAATAATAAATAAAATAAGTTATTAAATATGACGAATGCAGCGATGAGAAAAGTCAGAGTATGTGTGAAAGTAGCCTAGTATGACTGTTTCAAGCCAATGAACTGTAAGTTGCATTAAATGTAGTGTGATTTTTAGTTCATAATATGTTACGAGTTAAATCATCTGCATGATGTCTCGTGCTTGTGTATTAACGGACTGGTCACATTAGAGTGCATGTGGATAAAAAGATGAGCAAGAAGCTCGTTTTTAACTTGGCACGGAGGCGTTCACTGAACGAGACGCAGAAGTGAGACTGCTAGCAACCAGGGTGCGAATTGAGTTCGTCACACGTATTATTTTTACATATGCATTTTAATCACTGACGAACAAAAAAAAAAATGTATATATATATATTATTTTTCAAGTAAGAGCCAGATGGACATCGAATATGTTTTTAAGAAATTGTCTGACAACTCTAAGTTAGCCAAGAGACCATTCGTTCTCAAATAAGAATTTTTTTCCCCAACTGTCTGAAGTAAGAAAATAAAATAATAAATAGGCTAACTTATAATAATAACCAGCGAAATATAACAGAAATCGAGTTTGACGAATGAGTAACCATAGCAACTGTAGGCTGCGCCATGATTTTAATTAAAAATAAATCACTATTTCTTGGTTTTGTTATTTAAACATAGCATTTTTTAATTTAAAAAAAAATTTTTTTTTTGCAGAATTACGTGCCCACAGTGTTTGAGAACTACACGGCGAGCTTTGAGATCGACAAGCACCGCATCGAGCTGAACATGTGGGACACATCAGGTGAGAGCTGGCTTGGCATCAAAATCACATTCATTTATTTTTGAAAAATCGTACTTTTACCAAATGCTGGGTATACAGCAGGGCACTGTATACTGTATCACTTGACATGAACTAGAAGTAATGTCAATGTGACTTTTAAGTTTAATCTGTTTGACCTATTATCAGTTCACACAGTCAAAACACAGATTTGGATTTAAACATTAAATGTGCATGATAATTTCACGCCACTCAGTTAAATAAACATGCTTGTAATGCAGTCAACTATTATTACAATGTACTCATTATCTCTCTCTCTCTCTCTCTCTCTCTCTCTCTCTCTCTCTCTCTCTCTCTCTCTCTCTCTCTCTATATATATATATATATATATATATATATATATTAAAATCCATATGAAATTAGCCAGTCTGCTAAAGGTAGTATACTAGTATTCCAGTCCAAACATAGCCAGTGATGTACTGTGACTCGAGCAGTAAGAAATCTTGCATGGATGAACAGATAGCAATAGCAAAAGCTGTACTGTAACAAATCCTGGTGCCTGTCTCTTCTATGCATGGACATGGTTCATTCCTGTCCCTCCTGGCTATTGACCCGTCCCATGGCTTGGCTGACCCCTTGTGAACTTGTATGGGAATTACTGAATATGGCTTTTTTGTTTTAGCAACATTTTCTCAAATATGTGACGTCTGAACTACAAAGTGTCAGGAAGCAGAAATTTATGTATACAGAGTAGGATATGATCCTGTTGTATTGCTATGGAGCAATATAACATTGCTATTGAGTTCTGGACCGTATCTGTGGGTGAGATCTATAATATAAATGGCTTTGTGTGGTAAGCCAGAACTCCAGTAATATGTTCAGGGCTGTGAGTGAGTGTTTGTACACTACTGTCAGTGTGGATTTTAGCACACTTGGTGTTAAGCTACATCATTGCTGACACACACTCATCCTGACGCACACTTCAGGGGGTTTCTCAGCAAGTGTGACCCATAAATCCACCGCTCTAGGCCTCTGCATGTTTCCCCACCCTGCTATAAAAATCCTTTATGGGAATTTCTTTTCTTGTCATCTCCATTTTTAAGTTCCTGTGGGAATGTTTTCCTCTCTTGCTGTTGTTGTTGGTTTGGCTTTGCTGGGTCAGACTGTAACCCTGTCGAGAATAAATCTTCGCTTAACTGTAAGCGCTCTCATACCACAATCGGGGACACAAGAGTGTTTCAATGTGGACTGTGTCAACCGGTTTTGATCTCTATCACTGTAAAAAGTTTGTCAGTAAGCCCTCTTGACAACAGCCAGGCACCCAGCGGCTTTGTGTGCAAAAGTATATATATATTTATTTACATCTGTTTTATTGGCTGATACATCTTACCAAAGTTACCTAAAATAATTCAAAATTTCAGAAAAATTGAATGCAAACAGAAATGAAGTTAAGTGTTAAACTGAAGCTTTTCCCAATGTATGGCCACATACATTAGATGTGTTTCTGTATCACTTGTGCCACCAAATGCATTTCAAAAACAATGGCTATATTTGGAAATGCATGGCACACTACTCTTACTATTTCTGTAGTATGTATACTGTGCAAATCTTTGCAGGAATGGAATACCCAGATGACCTTCTACATTTGAGAAAATGTGCAGTATACAACAGAGCTCACTGCATGAAATATTGTATCCCACAATGCAATGAACTTGACTTGATCTTCCATATCCAGCGTGATGAACGAGCCTGACAATAATGCAAGTGGATGGGAATCACAGTTAAAACATACAATAAAACAAAACAAAAAACATACACAAACAAAACCAAATTAAACCCTGTGACTCATGGCAATACATTGATGTGTAAAGACATAAAAACGATCGGTCTGTGCAAAAAATTGAACAGTATTTATATAGTTTTTTTTTCTCTGATGCACTGCAATGCATGAACTTTGACACTCCTAATTGAGTTCGTAGATAGAGTGTCAATGGTCCATTTGAGAGATAGGTGGTGGTTATGCACTTATAATGCTGCGTTTCCACCTAAATTACCCGGAACATTTGTACCTGGAACTTTTTTCCCCAGGAACTTTTTCCCCCCAGACCTGTTGCTTTCTGCGTTTCCACCACGGTGTAAAGTACCGGGAAGATTTCGGCAAATAGACTGGTGACGTAGGTCTCTCAATACAATGTACGCTGATTTTGGACGTGCATCCTCGGTAGTTCAGACTTTGTGCATTCGACTCGGGAGTTTGATGTCCGCGACGACGCAAATCCGGTAAATCTGCAAACAGCAGCGTACTTGATAACTTCAGTCAGCTCGCCTTGACTACTGATTTTCCTCTCTGTATATTTACAATAAAACGAAATAGGATATCAAATACCACTGCCTCCTTTCGTTTTCATTTAAACATAATAACAGCTGCAGAAATGTACTTAGTTCAGGGATATGTGTATATATACAGCCATTACAATGAAACGAAATATTATATAAAATTGCCTTTTTTATTTTCCTTTTAACATATAGATAAATTGAATACAGACCAAAGATAACCTGTTAGATTTACCCAAAACGAAACAGATTATGGGTTAAGGTTAGGGTTAGGGTTAGGGTTAGACCGCTAGGAGGCGCCTTCTGGCCCATTTTTATCTGCTTCTAATATTGACGCTAGAGGGTGCCATGTGCGTAGGATGTTGACGAAATGTCAAGAGTGTCAGTATATGACGCCTTGGGATGAGAACGGGCTGAATATTTTGAAAATGATCCGAATAAATGGTGGTTGAACTCAACCAATGCTGTGTGAACTCGACCAATCAGCATGTTCAGCGCACAAGTCCCGCCCCCGAAAGTTCCGGAACTTTGAAAAAGTACTACCTCGCTGGCAGGTACTTTCTGAGGGGCATTTTTTTACCTGGAACTTTATTTAGTTCCTGGTTCCTGCGGTGGAAACACACCGAGTACCAGGCCAAAGTCCCTAGTTCCTGGGTAAAGTTCCTGCGGTGGAAACGCAGCCAGATGGATCTAAAGATCCTGAAACAGGACACACAGCAGCAGCAATATATGTTCCGGGGTTCAGGTATAATAGCAAAAAGCAAAACATCCAATCATCTATCAGTTTATACAATAGAAATGATTGCAATATTATTGGCTCTTCAGTGGGTTGAAAAGATTAATATATCTAATGAGTGGTAAATCTTTGGCTAGACAAGACATTTTATCAGACATTTTACAAGTTTATTCTAAATGCAAATAAAAACAGTTATCTCTTTTGTATGGATAACTGCACATATAGGAATGGAAGGAAATTAAGTGGTAGATCAAATAGCACAAAAAATACAAACAAACATTATAACATCCAGACAAAAGTTTAGATTAATTAACAAAAAGCATTAAAAGATATTTGGCAAAGTAAATGGGATGTTGAGAATATAGGACTACATTTATATAAAATAAAAATAAAAATAGTTGGAAATGAGAGCACTTAATCAATCATTATATATAATAGGAAAACATAAGTCTGGTCTTTGTGTTAAACATGATCTTTCTGAAACAGTTGTTTTGATATCATGTAAAGGATATGATAACGCAAGATTACAATTTACAGAAGCACTTCATATAGGAATTAATCACAACTCACTTCAGAAATAGTTAAATAAAGATGCAACTATAAATATGTTTCACATACCATTTAAGTATCTCAAAGATACAGAGTTAATGAAAAGGATTTAAATAATTAAATAATTATGTTTTTTTTTCTTTCTTTCCTTAAGTTTTCTCTTAACATCAATGCTCCACACTCCATCCTAGTAGGTGGTGGTATATGTACCTAAAGCTGGTTTGCCAACCACAATAAAAACATTAAAGAAAAAGAAGAAAAAATTCCATTGCGTGACGATTAAGCTAAATAAAGACGATCATATTTTGCTCATGTTTTGGTGGCATCTAATGGTGGCAATGTAACTAAAATCACCACACACACCATTTCCCAATTCTAAATAGGCATACTATTATTAAATACTACTATTTTATTTACATAATAATATCTCATGTTTAAGCATTATAAAGACACCAAAAATGTCTAAGAAAATAATCGTTATTACCAAACCACATATTTTAAGTCTAAACAACAACATTCTCACCTAAAAAACTTAAAATTACATCCTGTGACACAAAAACAGTATTGTTTATAAAATAGTGATTTTGGTACATTTAGAAACTAATATGCATCTTTTTAGGGCTAAATAAGGGTACCGCACAGGTACCATTTTTCTGGGAGTGTAGGATTAAAGTATTTTGACATGAAAGGGATTCGCTTTAAGTGTTGCAAAATGATGTAACTATGTGAATACATCTGAATTTGTCACAATGTCGAGATTTGTTAGGGATTTGTAATGAATGTGTGTGAAAAGTGAATTTGCAGTTGTAAAATCGAGAGCTGGATTAGTGTTTTGGCCCGGCCATCTGGAGAACTAGGGCAACTAATGATTTGATGACTAATGAGAAATGAGTAATGAGAACGTTGAATGGTAATGAGAGGCTCCCTTTGTTTAACTGCGTGTAATTTGTTTTTCTGTTATATGTGTATGCTTTCTTCAGCTTTTTCCTCAGTATTTTCAGTAATTTTGAACCATCCCTCAGTTTGTATAACCAAACAAACTACATGCTGACAGAAATCCACTTACAAAGAAGTCTATAGGACTGTAAACATACAACTTCCACTGTATTATTCGCATTTCTGTCAATGCAGTTTTTGTTTGTTTTGAGATACTGAGAGTTGAGATGAAAATGGTAATTGACAGCAAGCTATATATGTTGTTGATAGAGTTTAATAGGGACTTTTTAAATGATAATTTACTCATGTCATTCCAGAGTTGATAACTATGTATGTATATATATATATATATATATATATATATATATATTTTATTTTTTTTTATTTTTTTTATGTCGTCAACACTTTTTTTGACAGTCCACTTTCTGACATTCTAACTATAAGTAATTTTGCAAGTACATGTCAGCTACCAGTCATTAGAGTATTAGTAGATTGTCTGCTTAAAATCTGCTAGAGCTTTATTTTGATGGTCCAACAGACATTTTACTGACTATAATTAAACTTTGCAAGTAGTACGTCAACTTATTCTACTAACCCTAACCTAACAGTCTACTAATACTTTAATTAATTAGTTGACATGTTGTTGCAAAGTTACTTATATTTAACAGAATATGTCTAAAGTTGAAGATATATAATCAAAATGTCCACACGGTGACTTTTATTGTTAATGCAAAAACGGTTCAAACATTCTTCAAAATTTTAAACAGGTCATATGGGTTTGCAATGACATGAAAGTCAGTAAATGATGAAAATTTAGATGAACTATCCCTTTAGGTATCCAATTTTGGAATTTAGATTACTTGAATTCTGCTAAAATAGTCAAACAAAAATTGCACTGTCAGTCATCAAACATAATGAGTCTTTGGTCGCTGTAATTTTGCTTATAGGTCAAAATAGCAAATACCAAATGCACAAGCTGGCAAAATGCTGCTATGGTTACCACTGTGTCAGTCATCAGTGATAAATCCTGCACACTGGAAATTAAATGTTAATGCAACATTTCAGTCATACAACCTTCATCAGGCATTGTTTCTGCTGGCTTAACATCCTTCTTTTCAGTTTAACCTTTTCATGCATTACCCTTAGGCCTGTTTAGAGCTGCCAAAATGCAAACATAAACACACATTCACACAGGTAATCACGCTGTCTCTCTGATGCTTCTTAATGAGGTGTCTGTCGATGTTTGTGTGAGCATATGTGTGCTTCTACTGAGCTAACTGACACTCTTGTGCTCACGGCTACATCTTCAACAATCTGTAATGACATTCCATAGAGTTCTGCTTCATCCACACACACACAGACACACACACACACATGCACACATCAGCACAGCTGGCGAGAGGTGAATCTAGGGACTGGAAGAGGAGAATGTTTACTGGCAAACATTCAGGTCAGCGTTTCATGCAGACACACTGTTCTTAACAAGACACAAATTATGTCTAGCACTACAGACATACTCATAGTAATAATGTCTCAAAAATAAAACAAAAAGAAAACAACCGGCCGAGATTTCTGTGGAGACATTTAATACCCACTGCAAACAAGACAGGAAATGAATGTTTTTTTAACATGGCGTGAATGTTTTTGGATTGGTGGAGGAGAGTGATCATAAATTACATAAATTATAAAGACTTCAAATTATAAAATAGAAAAACAGATTAAAAAAAGACAACAGGAGTGTTAAGAAATTAGCACGCACACATACAAATGCAAAGAGGCTGAGATACGGAGCAGCTGTACAATAAACACTGTTTCTGTGTGTGTGTGTGTGTGTGTGTGAGTGTGTATGTGTGTGTGTGTGAGTGTGTGTGTGTTTGTGTGTGTGTGTGTGTGTGTGTGTGCGGCGGGGGGGTTCATTAAACTATACTTTGGGGACAACTAAATAATCACATTCATTTCATAAAATGTAAAAATTTTATAAACATTATTTGACCTTTTGTTGTTATTATTATTACTTTGTTGTGGTTAAAGAGACCCCCCCCCTTCAAATGCGTAAATTAATAATAATTGAAAAAAAAAACAGAATCACTGAGTTGGAAAAAGGATCACCCCCCTCCTAAAATGACTTGTGTAAACTCAATCAGGTGTAGCTAACCACCTTCTCAATGGCGCATAAAAAGCCATTTGACTTTCAGCTGTGATCAGCTTTGGTCAGTTTGATCAGCTCAGCATAAAAAGAGCTTTCCTGGAGCATTTCAGTCCTTGGTAGTGCAACTAAAGCAAATTATGTGTGGCAAGGAACTGTCAGAAGATCTCCGGGATAAAGTTGTGGAGAGCCACAAGTCAGGAGATAGATACAAAAAAATGTTTTAACGGCTTTATCAATGCCTAGATGCACAGTGAAGTCTATTATTGAAAAATGGGAGGTATTTGGTACAACACAGACCCTCCCTGGATCAGGACGTCACTCCAAACTGGATGAAAGAGCCAAGAGAAAACTGGCCAGAGAAGCGACCAAAAGACCTACAGCAACTCTGAAGCAGCTGCAGAAATTTATGACAAAGAGTGGTGATTGTGTGCAAGTGACAACAATATCACAGATTCTCACAAATGTGGCTTGTATGGGAGGGTTGTAAGAAAAAAGCCACTCCTCAAAAAAGGCCTCATGCAGTCAAGACTGAGCTTTGACAAAACACACTTTAAAGATTCTGAGGCAGATGAGACTAAAACTTAATTATTTGTCCACAGCAGCAAACAATATCTCCTGTGAAAATCTAATACAGCTCACCGTCCCCAGATAACAGCGTTCCTCCAGTAAAGCATGGAGGTGGTAGGATCCTTTTCTGGGGGTTTCTCGGAAGCAGGGACTGGAGCACTTGTCAGGATTGAAGAAAAATAGATGGGGAAAAATACTGTCAAATTCTTGTAGAAAACCTTCTCCCCTCTGCCAGAAAGATGTCAATGGGAAGAAGTTTCACCTTCCAACATGACAATGACCCAAAGCACACAGCAGAACTGAGCACACAGAGGTTGAAGGAGAATAAGGTAAATGTCCTTGCATGGCCCAGTCAGAGTTCAGACTTAAACCCCACTGAAAATCTGTGCAACGACCTGAAGACTGCAGTCCACAAACACTCACCATCAAATTCACCTGAGCTTGAGCAGTCCTGCAAAGGAGAGTGGGCAAATATTGCAAAGTCTAGAGGGCCTATCATACACCTGGTGCATGTGTTTTTGCTAGTTTCAGCCCGACGCAGTTCTCATTTTCCCATCCTGCGTCGCGTTGTTTAAATAGCAAATGCATTTGCGCTCATTTGTGCGCTCATGGTCGTGCTGGTCTAAAACAGAGGTGTGTTCAGGTGCATTGTTGGCATGTTGCTATTTTGAGGAACTGAAAATAGACTGCACCATAAACCAACTCAAACCCAAAAAATTTTTTTTGTTATTTAAAGAGCACATTAGTATACAATTCACTCATTAGTAGGGATGTGCAGCAGCACATATACATTTTTAAATATAAAACAATAAAAGATTAAAATGTAATAGATTATTATTGTGTAGGCTACATGAATCTAAAATGTGCAAAGACTACAAGCTGTAATTAAAGCAAAAGGTGGTTCAAAAAATACTGACACAAGGGGGATCCTTTTTCCAACTCAGTGATTCAGGTTTTTTTGGGGGTGGGGGGGTTGTTGTTGTTTTTTCTGACATGTTGGTGTTGTATCTTGAACTTGGATGTTTTAAGTTTCATTGAGTAAATACAGCAGGATAAAACAAAATCTGTTTGTCTTCATTTCAGGCTTCAAAGTAACAAAATATTTTAATGGGGGGGGGGGGGGGTGATTCTTTTCTATACCCACTGTATATGTAAGGAATTAAAGGAAAATAATTCATACATAAAATAAATAAGTAATAAGTAATAATGGCAGTTGTTGTTGTTATTATTATTTCCTACATAATTAAATAGAAAATTTACAATTTGATTACAATTTTATATATATACAATCAACGGCCACTTTATTAGATACATCTGTTCAATTGCTTGGTAACACAAATTGGTAATCAGCCAATCACATGGCAGCAACTCAATGCATTTAGGCATCTAGATGTGGTGAAGATGACTTACTGAGGTTCAAACTGAGCATCAGAATGGGGAAGAAAGGGGATTTAAGTGACTTTGAACGTGAAGTGGTTGTTGGTGCCAGATGGGCTGGTCTGAGTATTTCAAAAACTGCTGATCTACAGGGATTTTCACACACAACTATCTCTAGGGTTTACAGAGAATAGTCCGAAAAAGAGAAAATATCCAGTGAGCAGCAGTTGTGTGGACGAAAATGCCTTGTTGATATCAGAGGTCAGAGGAGAATGGGCAGACTGGTTAGAGATGATAGAAAGGCAACAACTCAAATAACCAATCGTTCCAACCAAGGTATGCAAGTACCATCTCTGAACTCACAACACGTCGAACCCTGAAGCAGATGGACCACAGCAGGCAGCAGAAGACCACACCAGGAGCTGCTCCTGTCAGCTAAGAACAGGAAACAGAGGCTACAGTTCACACAGGGTCATCAAAATTGGACAATAGAAGATTGAAAAAATGTTGCCTGGTCTGATGAGTCTCGATTTGTGCTGGGACATTCAGATGGGAGGGTCAGAATTTGGCGTAAAGAACATGAAGGCATGAATCAATCCTGACTTGTCTCAATGGTTCAGGCTGGTGCTGGTGGTGTAATGGTGTGGGGGCTATATTCTTGGTACACTTTGGGCCCCTTACTACCAGTTTAACATTGTTTAAACTGCACAGCCTACCTGAGTATTGCTGCTGACCATGTCCATCCCTTTATGACTACAGTGTACTAGTGTACTAGTACTAGTTCTTGAACGATTCGTTCATTTTGACCTTAATGTGACTCGCGAAGAACAAGTCGTCTCGGGAAGTGATTCGTTCAGTCGTGCATGTGCAAAATTCTATAGGCTCTGTACTGGAATTAGTCAAGTTCCTCTGTTTCAGTCGATGCAGTCTGAGCCGGAAAGAGAATTGATTAGTTCATCTATTGAGTATTCGGGTTTTTCGAGTCATTCATTCAACACGTGGCAGACCCATAAGCTTTAACCTATGCAGTCTGAGCCTAAAAGAGATTTAATAATAATAATAACCAACTCTTTATTACCTTTGTTACAACATTCAGTGTATGGAAAATAACTTTCATGACAGAAATTCATACATTTATAAACTGTAAGAAGTAAAAAGCATGACAATTAACAACATCTTGAACATGACAATGAGTTCACTTTACTCACATGGCCTCCACAGTATCCAGATATCCATTCAATAGAGCAGCTTTGGGATGTGGTGAAACAGGAGATTCGCATCATGGATGTGCAGCCGACAAATCTGCAGCAACTGTGTGATGCAATCATGTCAATATGGACCAAAATCTCTGAGGAATGCTTCCAACACCTTGTTGAATCTATGCCATGAAGAATAAAGGCAGTTCTGAAGGCAAAAGGGGGTGGTCCAACCTTATACTAGCAGGGTGGCTCCTGAGGCCAGCCCATAATAACTGATCGCTTTGATCAGCGCTTCAAACACTCATTGTCACTCTCACACTTCCTCTCTCTCTGTCCCTCTCTATCTGTCTATGTCTGGATTTGTGTCCTCACTCGAGGGAAGGACAGGAGAGTGAGAGATGGTTTCTCTGTCAGGAAAGACAGAGAGTATGCCAGTTTTAGACAGTGGCAGTTCACAAGCCCATTCAAAGTACTGAGCATTATGTGCATTTTCTGAATGTGTCCCACATTCCCATGAGCTCAACTTGGCCATCACAAAGGAACTGGAAGCAGTATAACTTATTTATTTTATTTTATGTTTGTTAACTTTTGATCACACTGCTAAACAAATTAGTCACTATTACAAAAAATCAAATTAATAATAGTTATTGTTTTCTGTAATTATAACTGGTTAGTTTAAATGTAATTTGTTGAGGTCATGTGACAACAATAACATAATTCTGGCTACCTGAAATAAATAGGATCTAATAACTAGATTGCTAAAAGATGATAAAATATGGGTTAACTAAAATAAAATAAAAATACAAAAACCTGTTTTATTTCAGCTAGTTGCCAAGGAAATATTTATCAGTTTCATATAGTTGACTTAATGTACTAAATTAACTATATATATATATATATATATATATATATATATATATATATATATATATATATATATATATATATATATATATATATATATAAAAGAAACTAACAAAAATGGCAAACCACAATTCAATTACTAAAACTGTAACTAAAATTATAAGGGAAAATCTTAACATAAAAACTCATTCAAAATAATAATAATAATTATATCTCAATGATACTAAAATATCACTGGTGATAACCTCATCACATTGCATTAATAATGTCCAACTTTTATCTTGGAAACAGAACCATTTATTTTGCAGTTGTAATTTTTGGTTTGTTTGTTTGTTTTGTTTCGTTTTTTAAGATATCTCTGCTGTATTACTTTTGGTTCATTCAATACGCTGGAAATAGAAGTATCAAGTTGGGCACAATGCATTGTGGGAAACAGCGGGTAAGCCAGGAACACTGACCTGAGCTGAGTTATGATACTACTGTCAGAATTTGGATTTGTCTAAAATGTTTTGACTGTCATGAAAACACTATCATGGTGACTTGACTTGACTTGACTCGACTGAGCCCTGGGACAACGGTGGCTTAGAAAATTCATATAATGTGCACAGTATACAGAATACATTATTCTGCAGAAATAGTATGGAGACTAATGTTGAAAATCTTATTCTGAACACAGCCAAATAGAAATAATATACTGTGCTGGAATTAAACTGACCTCTCCTTCCGGTTCAGGCACTCACCACTGTAGAAACATCAGTCTTTTCTATCTTCTGCCCTGCTGTATGACCCACTGTACATCATTTGTACATGCCACAGCATTTGCAAATGCCATTAGCAGTGTTACCTCTTTGATTTGAACATCACCTTTATCGTAATGAAGTGTTTTCATCCTGACCCCTCACTGGGCTTGTGTTCTCCAGGGTCCTCGTATTATGATAATGTACGGCCCCTGGCGTATCCAGACTGTGATGCTGTGCTCATCTGTTTTGATATCAGCAGACCGGAGACGTTGGACAGCATCCCTAAGAAGGTCAGAACTTCCTCTTATTTCCTTTTCTCTGTTCTCTTATCCTAAAAAAGAAAAATATCAGTATAAACGTGCAACAGTGCGTTTTGGAATAACATTATAAGCTGTAGTTGTAAACACGCACATACTTGCAGCATTAGTCTCTCGCTGTGAAACACAATGTAATTGTCCACTAAGAGAAGTTTTTGTTTGTGGGTGTTTAGCAGTGGGAGTATGACGGCATTGTGGATTTACACAAAAACACAAGCTTTACCTAAATACAGATGCCAACAATTATGTGGTGATGAGGGTGTGAGCCTAGCGCTGAATGTGTTTTTCCATTTTAAGTATTTTTTATTATATGTTTTGTGAGAAAAAGATATTCAGATGAAAAGAGTGGGCAATAATATGAAACATCGCATGTATTTATATCAAAGATACAGTATACACTACCATTTAGAAGTTTGAGGTCTGCAAGTTTTTTTTTTCATAAAATGAATTTTTTTATTGAGAAAGAATGCATTAAACTGAGAAAAAAATGACAGTGATTTTGTTTTGACAATTTTATTTCCATTTTAAATGAATGCTGTTCTTTTGAACTTTCTATTCACTAAAGAATCTTGAAAACATGTACAGGTATCGCAGTCAGTAACTAGTTAGAGTAATAATATTACTTTTTTCTGTAGTGTAACAAATTAGTAATAAGATTTCAATAATAATATTACAGTTACCATCCGTAAAACAGCTTGCTATTATATTATCAATATAAATCATATTACTATAATTAAAAATCTTATTACCTTCTGTGATTTCTTTTGATAAAATACTGTCGACAATGTAGCTACAAATAATAGCTACAATTAGCTTCAAGCTACACATGAAAATTAATACAAAACTTTTACATAACAGTCACTATCAGTCGCCATTGAGTATTTGGCAATAACTTCTGACTGCGATTCAAGGTAGATTTTGGTCAAATGATGAGGCAGAAGTATATTGTTAGAAACATTTTGGGGGGTATTTTATGGGGAAGATTGATAAGAAATGTGACACTGCACACTGGAGTAAAGATGCTGAAAATTTAGCTTTGCATAAATTGCATTTTAAAATATATTAAAATAAAATATATTTTTTGGTTCTGTTATTTTGAATAGTAATAACATTTAAGGGTATTACTGTTCATATTGTATTTTTGATCACATAAATATAGACTTTGTGAGCGTAAGAGACTTTTTTAAAAAACATGGAAAAGTCAAAAACAGTCAAAAGTCAAAAACAGACCCTATATATTTGAACAATATAACTTTTTTTTAATTATAAAAGAGTGATTGTATTTGTAATTATCCCAAAATTTCTCCAAAAGCCTTTCATTCTCTAAACCATCACCGTTGTTCTTCTAACCCTGTTACTGCAGACACACTGAATGTCTTTACAGCAGTGACTTCAGCATCTCACCTCTGAGGCCACAGAGGCGGAGCTAAAGGCTGTTGTGGAATGTTGAGAGGCAGGCGGTGACCTCCGATTGGCCAGTTAACAGTGGCATTTAAGGTTAAAGATCACAGCATTGTTTGATGGATGGTTGAACACATTCAGAACTTGTGGAATGGTTCCATAGCTGAGATAGCTGAACCTTTGCAGGGGTTGGTGAACAACACACACACACACACACACACAAATACACCAAGCATGCTGACACACACAAGCTGTCTGTATAACTGGCTTTAGATGGTTCTGCATTAGCAGGAATGTTCCTGAAACGGGTCTTGTTGGGGTCATTTTAAGCTTCATTGATGTAAAAGTATATTTAAAACCATTGTTGTTTACCATGCTGTGGTTTAATTAGTTAAAAACTGCTGTAAATATTGTGCGATTTGATTGTGAAAGTAATCAATGTGAAAGTAGTCAGATTGCTTCCCTAATTCTCTCGTATGTACGCACAACTACATTATGCACTCATTATGTGCATATAAACTACAAGGAGCTGAAGCAATGTACAGTACCACAGGCTCACTGTATCACAGCGGAAACAACTATTGCAAGTACTGGCCATAAAATGAAATCAAATATTTAAATGTTACTCCTAAAATTTTACTACTGCTGTTAATAGCTATGTAAGGAAGAAAGGTAGATAAACAGTTAAAATATTATTATAATTTTAAAATTATAGTTTTCTATTTGAATTGATTTTGAAGTGTCATTTATCCCTGTGATGCAAAGCTGAATTTTCATCATCATTACTCCAGTCTTCAGTGTCACATGATCCTTCAGAAATCTAATATGTCTAATATGCTGATTTGCTGCTCAAGAAACATTTATCATTATTAATGTTGAAAACAGTTATGCTGCTTTATATTTTTGTGAGGATTCTTTGATGATTAGGAAGAATTTATTTGAAATAGAAACTTATTTGTAACAATGTAAATCAGTTTGGTCAATTTCATGTGTCTCTGCTGAATACAAGTATTAATAAAAATAATAAATAAATGTGAGCACAAACCTTTGAACAGAAGTGTAGATCAGTAGGTAGGTATGTAGATGGGTCGGTCAATAGATGGATAGATGCTTTTATCTAAAGATTCTTTCTTTCCTTCTTTCAGTGGCAGGTGGAGGCTCAAGAGTATTGTCCTAATGCAAAGTTGGTGGTGGTTGGGTGTAAGATGGATATGAGAACAGATGTCAGCACCTTACTGGAACTGTCCAAACAGAGACTAATACCTGTCACTCATGAACAGGTGAGCGTACACACACTCACACACACACACAGAGGACAAGAACATGATGAGAAAAGAGAGGACATTAGTGTTTATTCAACTGCTCAAACATAAGAACAAAGATGCATGGTACTACACAAACATGCCTTTACATAGTCTGGAAGTCTGCTAGCAAGTTAACAGAACAAATATACCTTGTAGACTGTCAATTCAAGATCAAAAAAAGATGTGTGCGAACTGTAAAATGTATTGAAGAGCATGTGTGTGAATAAAAAAGTCCCATAAAAAAAAATCTAAAACAAATCCGTTTTAAGGTTGAGCCCTGCCTTCCTCAGTGACTACATGAAAATATTGTTTCAAATATTTTTAGATGGAAGTACAGTATCACACTCTGCAGTTGACTGATGTCACAGCTTGAAATGTCATGTCATCCAGGCCCATGTTGCGTTTGAAACTGTTTCTTAAGCACGCACAGACACTAAATGAAAGCTCTATAATTACACACAGAAACTGAAGTCCAGAGAGAGAAGTAGAAAATGTTTCCTTTATTACGTCAATGCTCTGAGCTGGTCAACTTGTTGTAGCAACATTTCATTATAAAACACCTAGCTCTCTCTGTATTTCTACTCTGTACTGAGAATAAGATATGGCACTTCACATGAAAATGGTGCAATTCTGTGTCCCACTACTTTCAGTTTAAAGGATTAGAGGCACAAAGTATATGTTTTTGTTGTGAGGCCTATTAGACATGTATTTTCACTGACCTTTTGTTGGAGAAATAAATGACATTTTAGAAGAGCTTCAGGTCTTATTTATGCACCCTATTTGTGGAAAGTATATGAGAAAAAAAAAATTAGCTGACGTGAACAAAAAGTGCGAGAAGGGAGGGGATGAAAAAACAGTTGAGTGGCATGTTTATTTTTGCTGTGACATTTGGTTCAGCTTTTGCTGTAATTCATACGAACACCAAAAAAGGGTTTCCATTAAATAACGTGAGAGAGAGGAGTGACAAGCAAATTGAGAAAAGATAATGTAAATTCACTTGGATGTTTCTGACACGATACAATTAAGCTGACTTGTTTCTTTCTGTCTATCAGGGGAGCTCACGAGCACGCGAGCTGGGTGCAGTTGCGTATGTGGAATGTTCGTCCCGAATGTGCGTGAACAGTGTCCGAGACGTCTTTCACATCACCACGCTGGTGTCCGTCAGACGTGAGGCCATCCCGAGCCTCAAGAGAAGCTCATCGCGCCACGCTCTCAAGCGCATATCTAATCAGCCTCTACTGCCAGTCAGCTCACAAGCCACGCCCCTTGAACCCACCCCGGCCCTCAGGGAGGACAGAGCCAAGAGCTGCACAATCATGTAGACTAATGCACACACAGACACAGTGGTGTGTGTGTGTGTGTGTGTGTGTGTGTGTGTGTGTGTGTGAATGAAGAGATCTGCACAAAAAGAGACAGATTCTCTGTATTCATGGGAGGGTCATATTGTCCCATATATATGGCCAATATGGGATTGTACAGCTGTGTGAATACATTATACAGAGTTCTATTTATTAACTTCAAGTTTTCTTTTATTTTTTATCATTGTGGTATTGCTTTGCAGACGTAAGTGTCACAAACTGTGTAAAGCAGATGCAAAAGAATAATAAAAAAAAAAGGTTTGGAATTTTTTGTGTGGACAATTTCAATAATTGTATCTCTTTGGACACACTTTTTCAGAAATCGAAGATCTGTAGCAAGCTCACTTGTGTGGAACTAAATCCCTGGAATTCTGAGAATCTTTCCCCAGCATTAGCCATGATTAGCATTAGCGTTAGCAGAACAAAGACATCTGTGACTTCTGCTGTTCGCTCCTTTACATGTGTGACAGCACCATCAGTCATGCTTCATGACATTACAAAGACTTCATTCACACATCACACTATAGTGAAACACCAACGCAAATGCTGTGTAAGAAAAGAGTTATTTTATGAGCCAGAATTTCTGTAATTACTGTGCGACATTTGGGTTTTCTAGGTTACATACAAGAATAGTTCACTCAAAAATGAAAATACTTCCTTTTTTAATCACATTGTTCATTGTTTAAAAACCTGTAAGACATTTACTGTACAGATTTAAAAACACCGGGACATTTTTCTGAATATTTACTTCAGTGACACATTTAACTCTGTTGATTTCAACAGAAAATGTAATTCAGTTTGTAAAAACACTTTACAGCAAACCACTGCAACGTATAAACACAACACACTCAGTTTCAAAATACTAGTGTCACTTCTCAGTGACAAATTGTGGTCTAATTTCGACTGATAACAGAAATATACACACACACTACAAATCAATAGTCTAGAGTATTAAAAAAAGTCAGTCCAGATATTATATTTATACAAAAGATTTCTATTTCAAATAAATGCTGTTCGTTTACACTTTCTATTGATCAAAGAATCCTGAATAAAAGTGTCACATTTTCGACAAAAATATTAAGCACAAGTTTTTTTGAGCACCAAGATATGATAATATTTCATAATATTACTGTTTTTGCTGTACTTTTGAACAAAAAAAAAGTACAAAATCTATGTAGTACAAAATAATTGTGGTATAGTTCAGTCTTATTAAGAGGAAGGAGACCGGGGTCGGCGTACGGGGCTCGTGGGATACTTTATTTAGAAAAAAAAAAAAAAAAAAAAACAATCGCGCCAGGTGCACGCACTTCACGGTCTCTTTCTATGTTGCACTACTGCAGTCTTTGTCTCTCTCGGTCGGTAGCTCTCCAGCTCCTTACTCCCACGAGTCCCTGTCTCTCTCGTTCTCCGTCGGTCCTCCGCCGGCTTAAATGCCGGTTCCCCACGCCAATCACTGTAACGAGACCCAGGTGTTAATCGTCTTTCACCTGATCCACTTACCACCGCTCGTCTCCTCACTCGCTCTCCCATTGCAGACCTCGCTAAACCACACCTCCCCCGCCACATACCCCCACCGCCCGACTCAAGCCGGGGAGCAATCCGGCCTCAGCGCCCTGAGGACCGCTTCACATGCTCCATATGCCGCTGCCAGTCCCCACTATAGATGATAATATCATCCAGGTAAGCCGCGGCGTATGCCGCATGGGGTCGCAGCACTCGATCCATGAGGAGCTGAAACGTAGCTGGGGCCCCGAACAAGCCAAAAGGAAGCGTCACAAATTGGTGTAATCCAAACAGCGTGGTGAAGGCTGTTTTTTCTTTGGACATGGGAGATAAGGGGATCTGCCAATATCCCTTTGTTAAGTCCAATGTGGAGGTAAAGCGAGCTGTACCTAACCGATCGAGCAACTCGTCAATCTGCGGCATTGGTTAAGCATCAAATTTGGATACTGCATTCACCCTGCAATAGTCCACACAAAACCGCACCAAGCCGTCCGCTTTAGGCACCAAAACTATCGGGCTCGCCCAATCACTGTGTGACTCCTCGATTACTCCCATCCCCAGCATGGCCTCTAATTCAGTCTGAACTACTTTTTTTTTCTTGTGTTCAGGCAATCTATATAGCCGGCTGCGAACTACGACACCCGGCTCTGTCTCAATATGGTGCTGAATAAGGTCAGTACGACCAGGTAGGGGCGAAGACACGTCCGCAAATTCTACCTGCAAACGATCAATGTCAGTGAGCTGCGAGGGTGAGAGGTGATCCCCTCCCAGGGCCAGTGCGAGGGATTTTCCTTTAGTGATCGCTTCTGGCCCGAGATCCTTCTCCTCACTCACTGCCGTTGCTAGCAGCACTGACTCCTCCGCGCTCCACTTTTTTAGGAGGTAGAGGTGGTAGAGTCGCCTCTATCTGTTCGTACTACCTCATAATTGAGATCTCCTATCCGCCGTGTGACCTCAAAGGGTCCTTGCCACTTGGCCAGTAATTTGGAACTAGAGGTTGGCAGTAATACGAGCACTTTATCTCCCGGTGCAAATTCTCGTAGCTTAGCCCCCCGGTTATACAGCTGGCTTTGTCTGTCCTGGGCCTGAAGCCAATTCTCCACAGAGAGCCGCCCCAGTGTATGGAGTTTTGCTCTCAGGTCCAGGACATATTGAATTTCATTCTTGCTATCCGAGCGTCATTCCTCCCAAGTTTCTTTCAGGACATCTAACACCCCCCGGGGCTGACGTCCATAAAGAAGCTCGAAGGGGGAAAACCCCGTGCAGCCTAGGGGGACCTCGCGCACAGCGAATACGAGTGGTTCTAGCCAACGGTCCCAATTTTTCGCATCTTCTTGTGTTTTTAATGTGTGATTAAACCGTTCGACCAAGCCGTCCGTTTGTGGGTGATAGACGCTGGAACGCACCGCTTTAATGCCCAACAATCTGTACAATTCACGTGACATAACGTGCATGACATAAACGCGGTGCCCTGGTCCATGAGAATCTCCTTTGGAATTCCCACGCGGGAGATTAAACGAAACAGGGCGTCTGCCACACTCTTCGCCTAGATGTTGCGGAGCGCCACTGCTTCAGGATATCGTGTCACGTAATCCACTAAAACTAACGCAAAACAATGTCCCCGTGCCGATCGTTCTAACGGCCCGATGGGGTCCATTCCAATTCGTTCGAAGGGGACCTGCACTAGAGGAATAGGGCGCAATGGCGCTTTTGGGGTGTCCGGTGGGTTTACCAACTGACATTCCCGACAAGACGCACACCACCTGCGCACATTCTCATGAATGCCTGGCCAAAAGAATAGGGTCGTTAGACGATTTAATGTCACTGTTACTCCTAAGTGCCCTGCCATAGGATTACAGTGCGCCGTCTGGAAAAGAATTTCCCGACGGCTCCCAGGTACTAACAATTAGCCTTTCGCCGAGCCCCGCCCCCCTTAGTTACTGTTGCTACTTCCGACAAACAAATGGTCAAACACAACCAGCGCGACAGATTGCCATGACGGGAAGAGGTATACCCGTGCGTGTCAGTGACCTTTTTTGGAGTAATACCTCCGGGAGATCGAGGCAAAAGGGGTTACAGTATGCCGTGCTCTGCACTGCCGGGAAAGTTCTCTTTCATATGTTATGGTCTATTATTGTCTATTGCAAGTAGCTATTTTTATTATTATCTTGGTGAGTAAAGGTTTTAAAAATGATAACTAATTACTAATTGAGTCTTAAATGCATAATGTAGACATAGGCTATATAGGCTAATGTTGGCATTATTCTTTTATTAAATTTCAGCTGCTATGGCAAAGCAAATAAGGCAGAGTCTTTATCTTAATTAATTTCGTTATTGCCAAATACCCATCTTAATTTAGAATTTATCTTAATTAAAAATTTTAAGAAAGACTCGTTTTTATTGGTGCGTTGGCCTATTTATAGGCTAAATGAGTCTATACCTAGGGCTATTTAGAGTTCTGAGATGTTACGATGTTACAGAGGACTTATTTTATTTCTTTGTTCAAACTTCCAAGTGGCCTATTCCGTTAGTCATGTATAAATTATGTTAAAACATGTATAAATGACTCATTCTTGACAAAAGGCAAAAGAGTTGTGTGCGTGCCTACATTTGAATAATGTCGGGCTGTAAATGGGTTCGGGCTTTTAAAAAGCTGTCAATCAAAATGTACTTGTCGGGTTCGGGCCGAAATCTGTCAGGCTCGGGTCCTGTCAGGCCTAACTTTTAAGGCTATGCTATGATGTGTGATTGGACAATGGCCATTTTGGGGGAGGGGCTGGCGAAAGGCTAATTGGCTTGTATCCTCTTTTGTCTGAGCGTCGCGGGTCACTCGATACAACCGGTCCTTGATAATGGCAATATACGGATGGGATAGCAGACGCTCAGGGTGGAGAACCTGCCCATCGATAGAACGGACCTGCTCGAAGGCATGTTTGAGTGTTTCGTCCTGTGATTGTTCCAGGGGAAAATCATCGCGACTGGAAAGGTTTAGCCTTGCCACGCCGCTCGGTTCCCCTGAGACCGCCCCGCTAGGTCCTGGCACAGATTCTCCCACCTGCGCACTCACCCCGCCCCCCGGCCGCTTCTTTCCCCCGACGGCATCCACTGTCAAACACCCCAATAATTGCTGAAACGCTGGCCAATTAGTTCCCAAGATTAGCGGATGCCAGAGGCGCGGACTAACTGCCACCTCAACATTATGCTTTTGGCCCCTAAATTTAATGGCTATGGCTTTTACGGGGTATTCCACTATATATCCCCGTGCACACACCTCACCTTAACCATGCGGCCCGTATCCAATGCCCCGGATTGTATCAGGCTTTGATGGATGGAGTTCTGGTTACAACCTGAATCCACCAAAGCCTGATAGGTACCCCCCTTAATACTCACGGGTATTTGGTACAACCCGGCTTGATCGGGGGCAGCCTGCGGGTCGTCCGGGATACGGACCAGTCTCCCCACCTCCATAACTGGGCACCTATCCACAAAATGGCTCGGATCCCCGCAATGCCAGCAGGCCGGCCCAGGCCTCCCCGCCGCCCTAGTGGCAGGAAGTGGGTCAGGGGAATGGCGTGGGGAAGCAGCAGAAGGCTCCTCGCTCCACTCTCGGTGAGGCGTGGCCATTTCCCGGACAGGGCCTTGCGCCCTGGCTGCAGGCTCCGTCCCCATCCTCCAGAGGGGTGGGCCTCGGTGGCCCCGCCCAACGGGACCTGGGGAGAGGGACAGATGCTTGCCCCATAGATTTCCATTGTAAGTTTGATTCTGCAGAATTTATCAAAAGTAAACAATTGTTCCCAGTGGGATTCACAAAAGTGTGTGCAGGAACAATTCTACATTTGTTTCAATGTATTTCACTCTAATTTATATTGTAGAGGCCATGAGAATAGGGAATATGTGCTTTATATGTCTATTCCAATTTGGAATAAAACCATAATCCAACCTCAAAGAAAAGCAACTCAATAAATCTGGCTTTGTGCTGCATTACAGTGTTCTGGATACAACAAGCTGTGGTTATTTCTGTATGCAAATTCTCTTGGAGCCAGTTAGATGCAAGAAGAAAACACTAGGGCTTCATATCAGAAATATGCAGTCATTGCCAAGGCAACTGTGTACAGCCCTTTGTGACATCACAACACAGTCTAGCATGAGGATATGCTGTTGCCGTGGTTTCTGGAGGCTCAATGGA
Source organism: Carassius carassius (assembly GCF_963082965.1). Taxonomy (NCBI): domain Eukaryota; kingdom Metazoa; phylum Chordata; class Actinopteri; order Cypriniformes; family Cyprinidae; genus Carassius; species Carassius carassius. The sequence continues at coordinate 13,606,383 of NC_081763.1, forward strand.
GAAGTCCATCTATTTCAACAAACAGAGAAATACGTTCTAACACCTGTGCATACACACACACACACACAGGTCATGCATCCAGCCCCAAGTGACGGATGTGAAAGAATTAGTCATGTTTGATTAATTTTACATGTTCCGTATTATTGGACATTGCACACAATCATGTTCACTTACCATCTGATGCCTCAGAGACACACACACACACACACACACACAGAAACGTGACATGATGAGCTCCTGACAGTAGCAGGTAGCTGAGGCTGCGAGCAACAGTCATGACCAGCCAAGCCCTACAGCTCAGGCTGAGTGTAAGAGGATTAGTCTGTGTGTGTGTGTGTGTGTGTGTGTGTGTGTCAGTTAGTCATCATGTTCACTCTGAATATTCAAAGACACATTCTTCCTTTCAAAGTCCTAACACTGTTTTGACTCTAGAATATGAAATTACCCATTTGCTGAGCGAAACAGACATGACATGAGGATCTAAAAAGAACCATGCAAAAATGCACACAGTCCTAAAATGATTCGTAAGCCAAAGAAGTTGATCAAGTGTGTCTCTAGAGTAGGTTTATGAGTGTATCCAACAGGTTTTGGCTATACTACAGGGACCAAATGTCCCCAAGAGGATAGTAAAACAAAAAATCACCTCATATACATATTAAATAATTGTTAATGACCATATAAAAATGCTGAGTGAATTGCATCAGGGTTAGGAAATGGAAAATATCATTAGATTTCTATACAACAGTGGGAGTCAATGGAAAGACCCGACTATGATATGAAACCAAATGTGTGAGTGTGTGTTGCTGGCAGGTCTTGTTGAATGGCAAAATGCCCTTTTGTCTGCGGGTAACCAAATGAACAGACAACAGCAGTGAATTAGCATTCGCATTAGTATTCCAGACTTAAATTCACTATTTCAACTATTTGAGAGTTCACAGGTGCGACGGAAGGCAAAACAAACACAGAGCTAAATATTTAAAAAACCTCTGTGACAAGGTGACGTTTCTGTTTATTCACTGTGCTTTGATTGTTTATGAGCATTTGTTTTGCCACCACATTATTTAATTCATGCCAATAACTCTAACCATTCTTATAAAACAGTAATAACAAAAAGTAATCTGCAAATTGTTTCACTGAAAACAATACATTAATAAAAATGTTATTAATAAAAAGCACCTAGATTAAAATGACCGACTGACTAATAAGTTCATAATAAGCAATATCACAAAAGAATGCTGTTTGAAAGCAGCATGACATGCTTATTTCCAGACCAACAGTGAGTGTGCATTCAGTCTGTTCAACAAACATTATTGAGTAACTTACATTTTAGACACAATATCGTCAGTAAGTTTGGATATTTGTGCTCTACCAACAAATATAGTTCCAATTGAATCAAGCCAAGGGTCTCAAAGAAACACAGTAGCAGTGTTCATGAATGAATCATTGTGATTGAATAAATCTGTTGCACGAATGATTCAATGACTCACTCTCTTACAATGGTCACTTGTTTGGTTCCTAAAGAATTTGTTGTTTTTTAATTAATCAAATGGCTGAATGAGTGAATAAATGACTCACTCTACATTTACATTTATCAGACACTTTTATATAAAGCAACTTACCGTGCATTCAGGCTATACATTTTTTTACCAGTATGTATCTTCCCTGGGAGTCGAACCCACAACCTTTTGCACTAAGCCACAGGAACCCAAGTGACACTATCGACATAACTTGCCCCCACCTGATATAACTAATATGAAAATAAAATAACTTACTGTGTTCACATTTGTTTGTTCACGCTAACTTCAAAAAACAATGTGCATTCAACTTCTTAGCCAGCAAACAATCAGCTTATTAGCATTCTAGTGAATTTCAATGGCTACAAAGACTTTTGATTTACTACTTAAAATTGGAGTCACATTTACTGTACCATTATATTATTGTTTGTGTGTGTGTGTGTGTGTGTGTGTGTGTGTGTGTGTGTGTGTGTCGGGGAAATCCAGTCATTTCATTAGGAATCCAAACAATCATGAATTTTTTGTTGAACAACATAAATTAGCTTGTTTTGAAAATGACTTCTGTTCAAGCCGTGCTTCATCCATCACAACACTATTGAAAATAGACCATTTTTGTGCTGAAATTTTACTCAAATGTAACCACACCCCCTATAAAACTACCAAAACAGACAATAACCACCGTAGGCTGGTCTTGGCTTGTTTGCAGCAGAGTTTGTATGTGTGCACTCGTGACTGATTATGTCAGAGCAGTATGATTGTGTTTTTGCTGACCGACACAAACACAGAACTTGTGGAACACTCACTGTTCAGACTGAGCTTCATTGACACTAAGTGAGTCTCCAAGTGAACTTTGCTCTCTGCATGTGTCCACAAATACACACAAACACACTTACAGAGTAAATAAATACTGATGAAACGATTGCTTTGTTGTTGCCTAGGAAAATTTCTGTCTGTAGTACTTTGTGTGTGCATGCCTTGACATTGGAGTTCAGATGCCAAATGACGGATGAGAATGTTGATGTATTTTCCAGACGTGTTTTGCTGATTCTGCTTTTTAAGCATGCAAACAAGGTCTACTGATGTCACTCAAGCAAGAGGCCAAACCTGGTGTAGAAAGAGACAAAACAAAAGGAGAAAAAGAGACATGAGAGAGATGAAAATGAAGTCTTTGAAGAGTGACATGGACGCTTGACAGAAACAGTGTCAACATACACAAACACTCACAAGCAAATATTTAGACATCCTCTCCCTCAGTTGCGGCGCTGATTGGTTCACAAAGATGCTCTCACCGTCTCTATCTCTGCAGCGTGAGCCAAAAGTTAAAGGTGAAGGCTCAGTGAGATTCTTTTTAGTCTGTCACCAGTCTGTCTGACTCCTGAGACCAGTTGGAAACGAGTCAAGGGTTAAAATGCTGTCTGATTTTGTCTTTTGACACCAGAGAGGTTTATAATACATGGGAGTTAGCATTACAATTCATCTCAACAGCAGATCTTTATTAAAGCCAAAAGGTACAGAAGGCATTTAGTCAAAAGATTTAACATATACATGGAAAGATCATTCACTATAAATAACATGCCTTTCTAAAATAGATACTTTAAGTGTAAGTCACTTCACTCGGCAGTCATCTTTGAAACATCCCCATTCAGATAAGCAAAGGGCTTGCAAGAACTGTCTACTTGAATAGGGAAATAACAAAATCTCCAAAACTGCTAACTAACCAATATTGTTTTCATATATAAAGTCAGCAATAAAATCTGGCAACTGTATGACGTTTTGCTTCCTTACCCCAAATGACTGAAAACAAAATCAAGCTTGTCCTGTGTGTTTCGGAATCCATAAAAAACAGACTAATATTAATACTTTTGGTACTTTCAGGAAGGTGCTTCAAAGACTGAATAAAGTTTCTTTTTTTTTTTTGCACACAAAAAGATTTCTCGTAGCTTCATAAAATTCATCAAAAATAATCTTCATTTGTGTTACTAAGATGAACAAAGGTTTTTCGGGTTTGGAATGACATGAGGGTGAGTAAACACACACATACACACACACACACACACACACACTATAGTAAAAAAAAAAAAGACTGCACATTGTTGATTGTATAATAATTGGGGCTGATGCTAATGTTAGTAATAATGAACATTTTGCATTTAATTGCTGCTATCGTTTGCTTTTGCTGACATGAATAGTTCATCCAGAAGTGAATATTTAGTCATCATTTACACATTTTGTTCTAAACCCATATGACTTTTTTTCCTCTGTGGAACACAAGAGTTCTGCTCTTTTCTGAACAATGAGAATGAAAGTTAAAGGGGAAAGTGAACTAAACAAGCTCCAAAATTGATCAAAAAAAGTAATCTTATTTTGCAACAAAAACTAAACTCTCATTTCTGGGTTACAAGTTGTCATAAGCATTCCTGTAGCTCATCTCGTATAGCATAGTGACAACAGCACGACGGTAAGTGGTTTTGGGTAAAATAATTTCTGCCTGAGACTGAGACAGGTTGAATGTATTTGGGCAGAACACCCCGTCCGTCATGGCTTTTAGCCAATCAGATTCCCTCTGCTAGGGGATTGACGCAGCAGGAGTGTAGACACGGCCCCATATCGGCTGACACCGGCTGCTTTACAATATGTCATCCTGTTCCTCTGAAAGCACGAGAAATCATTCATTCACACTTCAGACCTTCCTCTCATTTTATGATCACTTAACGCTGTTTTCTCACCTCCTGTTTTTCTCTCCGCATAAGCACACACACATATGCCTGTAAATCTCATAGTGGCAAAACACCAGGGAAATTAAAGCAAATCAGTCAGCCTTCACACCTATGCTTGAACACAGCCAAAATCATCCATATCACTGTCTTTCTAAACACACACGCACATTCTTCTTCAAACCTGCACACACAATCAGATTTACCCTGTGCAAACCTCTAATTCAATCACTCTGCCTCATCTATGTTTGACTTCGATTACACCCTTGAGACAAACAGAAGGAGACACATATAGTGTGCAGTAATGTGCGGCAGGGCTTTGGGGCTGAGTTGACAACCACAACTGCAGTCAGTGGGCAGCAGCTGCAAAAATACAAACTCTTTAGGACTTAGAAAAAATTATTGATATCACCCTGAAAAGCTGAACAGCTCTTTTTCTTTCCTTTTTCCCCTCGATCTTTGCTGATACACAGGAGAAGATGTGCTCAGTGAAATGCAGTGGTGTAGTATAAGGCAGCTTATGTTGACAGAGCATCTAATCTAACTTTAGTCTTTACTCATACACTTTCACTTATTAAGGTTTCCACCTATACAAACCCTAAAGGTGAACTGAAGAGTCTGGAGTCTGGATACTTCAGGAATCTGTAGGATCTGGAGTGATTCTATATGAAGGAATGATCTCTGATCTCTTGTCAGGTGTTCTCCAAACTCTTTAGGCATCATAAGAGAAAACTCAGAGCTGTTTGATCTTAAGAAAAGGATGTTGCAATAATTGTGGCCAATGTGAACTAGAGGAAAAACACAAAAGGAGCTAACATTGTTATGTCTATCCAAGTCTGTTTGGTGCCACTAATAGTGCAGAATTGTATACGTCACCTTTAAAGACTTAAGGTCAAAAAGGGGTGAACAATAGTTACAGTATATTAAAGCAGTTTGTTGCGAGAAAGAGACTAGAGCTGATCAAGCATCCTCTCTCTATCCTTCTCAACACAAGTCTCTATTTACACTCATACACTCTCAGCTGGGCTGTTGTTCATCACTTCAATTGATGAATTCTATTCACTTCTGTTCAGCAGTTCTCTCTCCTCATCCTCTCTCTCCTTGTCTTTCACCATTCATTGTCCAGGTCTCTGTGGATGTGTGTTGGTGCATATATATGTAATATGTAATAAGTTATGTTTTTGATGATCAGCTGAATTTCTCAGACCACATTGCTAAAACTGTCTGGTCCTGAAGATATTCTTTATTTAACATCAAGAAGATCAGATCCTTTCTTTCAGAACATGCTGCACAACTCCTTGTTCAAGCTCTTGTTCTGTCCAGGCTGGACTTTTTGCAATGCTCTTTTTTTGGCAGGTCTTCTAGACAGTTCTATCAAACCTTTACAATTAATCCAGATTAATTTTTTAATGAACCAAAAAGAATGCATGTCACACCTCTGTTCATCAATTTGTACTGGCTACCAATATCTGCTCGCATATAATTCAAGGCATTAATGTTTGCCTACAAAACCAGCACTGGCTCTGCACCCATTTACCTAAATTCATTACTTCAGAGTTATGTTCCCTCTAGAAGCTTGTGTTCTGCAAGTGAACGTCGCCAAATAGTGCCATCCCAAAGAAGCACAGAATCACTTTCACAGACTTTTAAATTAAATGTTCCCTACTCTCTATTCTAATTCTATTCTTTAAAAAAAACATGCCACTTTTAGACTTGCACTATTTATTTACTGACAGCTTGTTTTCTTAAAAAAAACTAGCTTCTCTAATCTATTTGTTTTCATTTTTTTATTTATTAAACAATTAACAAAAGCAACACTAGCTTGCTCTATTATTTTCCTATTCTATCTTTTTATTTTGTTTTTTTCGTTTTCTTTTTATTATATGATTTAAAAAACCTTCCTACTGTACGTGTACTGGGTTAAGCTGACTGAGACTTGTTATAGCACTTGTGTATCATTGCTCTTTTGTTGATTTTGATTGCTTCCATTGTCCTCATTTGTAAGTCGCTTTGGATAAAAGCGTCTGCTGAATGACTAAATGTAATCATAACTATATAGAGTGTTAATGAGCTTATTGGAGCACAGAAAACACACAGCGTACTCTGGCACACACACACACTCTCGCACACACACTCCTCAGGGGCCGCCACAGGGAAGGGTGAAATTAACATAATCTATCCTATTCATGCTCACATTCTCCTCTTTGTTTTCAGTTAATGAACTCTAACCCTTAACACCATGACTGTAAAACACCCACATACACAGTCCTGCTTTATGAACAATCAGATATGAAACTTTCAGTAAACTGACAGAAGAGCAACAATGACGTGACACCAGTGATATATCATATCAGCAAGACCAACTGAGCCATTGTTATTTGGCTAATTTGAGTGTATCAGCTAATAACCTTGTCTGCTTCACAGATTCACCAGTTGGTCAAGGTTTGGCTGGTTAGCGTAGCCCTAGCTATGCCATAGGCTAATTATTACACGTTTTGGCAGTTCATTCAGGTGCAGGGAACGACCAATAAAGAGAGAGCCCTCTTTCTGACAGCAGTACTGTGTCCTTTTCCTTACAGTGTCCCTACTGTTCAAAGCTCCACTGATGTTCCCAGTGCACTCTGGGTACTATATAATTCTCTGGATAAAAAACATCTGCCAAATGACAGAGAATAAAGGAAGCTCAGCACTATTTTTCTGGGGACCTACACAGTGCTGAAACAGGAACTTCTGTTTGATTGGTTCCGAGATTTGGGAATATAGCACATATACACACATATACACACACACACACACACACATACACACACACATACAGAGGAAGACAAATCTGAAATTAACTGTCACTCATGTGAGATGATGTATCTTGTCACACAAAACATGTTTACTTTCATGTTACTTTCATATATATATGTATGTATATATATATATATACATACATATATATATGATATACATACATATATATATATATGAAAGTAACATGAATATTTATATATATATATATACATACATATATATATATAGCAGTCAACATTTGAAATGGTTAAAAAAAATGTTGTCCTCTCTCTCTCTCTCTCTTTCTATATATATATATATATATGTATACACAAATCACTTTCCCTGTATGTTAGCAGGGATGCCTCTTTTGCTTATATGACTGCATTTATTGATCAAAAATACAGTAAATAATATTTTGTGAAATATTATTAAGATTTAAAACAACTGTATATATAATATATATATATATATATATATATATATATATATATATATATATATATATAAATATATTTTAAATATATTTTCAAATGTAATTTATTCCTGTGATGCAGTTTCAGCCTCCATAATATGCTGATTTGCTGCTCACAAAATGTTTATTATTATCAATATATAAAACAGTGCTGTTTTTTTTTCTTTCGTGATTCTTTGTTCAACTTAAAGTTCAAAAGACAACATTTATTTGAAATGGAAATCTTTTTTAACATTATAAATGTCTTTACTGCCAGTCTTAATCAATTTAATGAACACTTTCTGAATAAAAGTTTTCATTTCGTTAAAAAAATCTTACTGACCACAAACGTTTGACCAAAAGTGTGTATATACATTTCCAACCGTGAATATTTAAAAGCCAATCCTGCCCCCTAGCGACACATACTTTTTAGTGCCATCGCTCAAACAGATTGGGAGCTCCATATTCCACAATGTAAAGTTTCAAAGTATCCTTATATTTTCTGAATCACTTAAAGGCATAACTCTGGATACTGTCAAGAAACATTTTTTTTATAGCAGTCACATAGTAAACATATTCTTTATTTTATTTTTAAAGCAATTTCATAAAACAAAATGTTCAAAACAAACATAAAAATGACATATTTTCATTGTTTTCAGATGGTCTGAAGTTGATTCATTTCTTTCCATAGTTCAGTCCATTGTTCTGTATTTTGTCTAATTCAATCTGAGGCGTTCATACAAAGTCTTTCACAAATTCTAAGAATGATTGTTTCATAATCACATGACCATGTGCAATGCCGTGTCCGATATCACAGCCTATGTATTTGGTGAAGTCACATAATCTAATGCTCTGCATGATCTTTATGGTCATAGTCAAACATGTCATTTCAAAGTTGAGAAACAACTGTTGTTGCACTGCATTTTCAGGCCATATGTTGCATTACTCTTTACTTCTGTTCAAATTAACCGCATGGTCATATAATTTTTTATAATGATATTAAAGGCCATCTCATACAAATCTATTTTCATAGATACTGAAATACTAAGCAAAATGGTGTTTTAACAGTGAGCAAGAGAGTTTAAAGAGAAGAATAGTTTATAAGTGCTGAACTGGTGTCACCTAGTTGTGTAAAAACAATGGCATGTGAGTAAAGTTAGTATGGATATATGGAAGCACTGGTTATGGGTTATTAGTGGTGTTTGCTGAAACAAGAATTGCTATTACTATTCCTCATACTTAGGGATCTAAACCTAAATATTACACTTAAAAACTATTAAGACTATTGAACTTGGAGGTGAGATCTTTTGAGTAAGCAATTGCATAGAAATGCACTAAAAAACACACAGTTACATCCTAGCAACCACCGTCAAACCATCATTGTGATGAGTTTTGCACTGACAAGCACTATTTACTTTCTTACATAATAGTTACATAATAGTTCACCCAAAAATGAAAAATGCTGAAAGTTTACTCATCCGCAAGCCATCCAAGATGACAATGAATTTGTTTCTACATTGAAACAAATTTGGAGAAATTTAGCAGGCCATCACTTGCTCACCAATGGATTCTCTTCAGTGAATCTCCAGTCCATAAAAAGTTAATCTCCTGTGAAGTGAAAATCTGTATGTTTGTAAGAAACAAATTCTCCATTAAAATGCTTTTAATTGATTTAATTGATTTCTTCATGTTGTTCTTCACATGTTGTTAAATGATGGACTGGAGTCGTTACTTGTGGGTTATTGTCATGTTTTTATCAGCTGTTTTGACTCTCATTCTGATGGCACCCATTCACTGCAGAGTAACTATTGGAAATGCGATGTTACATTTCTGTTCCGATGTTCATCTATATCTTGCATGGTCTGAGGATGAGATCCATTTAAACACATTTTCATTGAGTGAAATATTCCCTTAAGGCAATATATAAAATATATACTGTTCCTTAAAACCCTAAGAAATAAATGTGTAAAGAATGTAATGGCAGCAAACTATACAACTAGACCCATTTCTGATAACATTTTGAGTTGAATTATTTGGCCAACCCATCCACAACACTAAGAATAAGCACAGATAAAAGAACCAAGTTTATGTTTCATTCCTTGTACTGTTTGGATTCAGATTTTACATGAGCTCATCATAGCGGCTGAGATCAAGCAAACGGTTACAGTGAGGTCAGACTTCCTGTTGGGCAGCTCTGTGTTCACCATGTGATTAGAGAGAGAGATACTGCGCTGCTCATGACAGGCTCATTCTCATGCACTTTCATCTGTCTATTTCTGTCCGCAGTCTTTTTTTTTGGGTTCTGCATCACTGAACTTCAAACATAGAATCGTTTCATTTGATGTGTAATTATTATGATTATCATTTTCAGATTTATCCATGAGGGACCTGAATTCTGACCCAGAGAACATCAAAAAAAAAAAAAAACAGTCACAGCAAATAACTTCAAAAGTGACAGTCTGAAAAAAATAAATACTGTTTTGTTTGTGTGATTGTGCGTTCTCATAGTCTGGAAGTTTTAAGTCAGTATGATTTTTTGGGGGGACTTTGTTCCCTTTTGGCACTAAAGAATAACTATGACAGAAAGGGCATTAAAAATATGCAAATAAACTGGTTCCCTTTCATAGGTCACTTCGATGCTGCGGTGACGTCACCACGTATGGGAACACCTTCGGTGTGACGAATGTCTGAAGCCCTATACCATCCCGCCAATCTTATTGGCCAAATAGCGCGTGGCACCGCCCAGCATGCGTAAGCATATATATACCTGGTGCCGCGCGCCATTTACCTCAGATTTCATTCCTTCAGTACGAAGCGAATCTTCTGTGCCCTATTATCTCGCGTTCTCAGCGATCATCTACGAGCAGTATACTCCTCTCCGCGGACACGATGAGTCAACGAAAGGTAGGAGCCGTATGATGGGTTATCACGAGGAGGCACTTATGAGAGGTTCGTTGCAGCCTCTCTACAGATTCTCTCCTTGATAGCCTATGGCTACAGTAAAATATGCATACACTTCCCCTGTGCACTAACGCCATTAGGAAGTATCCGCGCTCTGGAGTGTATTTCTTAAGTCGCCTCACGTCTAACCCCCACCGTTTCGCTTCTGCGGTCGCCGAGGCCCCGCACGAGGTGTTGGTTAGGGGCGATATGTGCGGCTTGAATATGAATACAGTGATGCACTGGAGTTCCATGTGCTCGCTCTCCCCCACTCGAGCGCGTTAATTAACAGTTTTGCTCTTCAAATGGTGGATTACGGCTCACACAGCCGCCGCGTTTTCGCTAGCGGCTTGGCCCGATGTTATCTTGTTGGATTGAATCCTGCCGTGGATACGCTTCAGGATTATATACAACGAAACGCAGCGAGTTGACGCACACGCTTTTCTTCATGTTAATATGCCAGGGACTATGCCCTTCACTGAGAGCGCTGTTAGACTGCTAATGCACATCTACCCTCTCACTGCAGTCCCCATACTCTAACTTTGACTGTCTCGCAGCAAGGGCACCTCGAGCGTCATTGAACTGAGCTATCATTCGCGCGCCCCCTCAGACACTCTGCACAATCCAGTCTTCAGAGTTTGAGGGACGGCGCGGAGGCTGGCAAAGATGGCCAGCGTATGACGGTTCACACAGCCGCCGCGTTCTCGCTAGCGCGTGGCCCGATGTTTATCTTGTTGGATTAAATCCTGCCGTGGATACGCTTCAGGATTATACACAACGAAACGCAGCGAATGTGACGCATGCGTTTTTCCTTCATGTTTGCTTAGGACTGTGCCCGCCTCCAGAGAGCGCTGTTGGACTGCTAATGCACATCTAAGCCTCTCACTGCAGTTTCCACACTCTAACATTTGACTGTCTCACAGCAAAGGCTCCTCGAGCGTCATTTAACTGAGCTATCATTCGCGCGCCCCCTCAGACACTCTGCACAATCCAGTCTTCAGAGTTTGAGGGACGGCGCGGAGGCTGGCAAAGATGGCCAGTGTATGACGGTTCACACAGCCGCCGCGTTCTCGCTAGCGGCGTGGCCCGATGTTCATCTTGTTGGATTAAATCCTGCCGTGGATACGCTTCAGGATTATACACAACGAAACGCAGCGAGTTTGATGCATGCGTTTCCTTCATGTTCTCTAACATTGACTGTCTCGCAGCAAAGGCACCTCGAGCGTCATTGAACGGAGCTATCATTCGCGCGCCCCCTCAGACACTCTGCACAATCCAGCCTTCAGAGTTTGAGGGACGGCGCGGAGGCTGGCAAAGATGGCCAGTGTATGACGGCTCGCACAGCTGCCGCGTTCTCGCTAGCAGCGTGGCCCAATGTTTATCTTGTTGGATTAAATCCTGCCGTGGATACGCTTCAGGATTATACACAACGAAACGCAGCGAGTTTGATGCATGCGTTTTCCTTCATGTTCTCTAACATTGACTGTCTCGCAGCAAAGGCACCTCGAGCATCATTGAACTGAGCTCTCATTCGCGCGCCCCCTCAGACACTCTGCACAATCCAGCCTTCAGAGTTTGAGGGACGGCGCGGAGGCTGGCAAAGATGGCCAGTGTATGACGGCTCACACAGCTGCCGCGTTCTCGCTAGCAGCGTGGCCCAATGTTTATCTTGTTGGATTAAATCCTGCCGTGGATACGCTTCAGGATTATACACAACGAAACGCAGCGAGTTTGACGCATGCGTTTTCCTTAATGCTTGCCAGGGACTGTGCCCTCCAACAGAGAGTGCTGTTGGATTGCTATGCACATTTAACCCTCTCACTGCAGTCTCCACATTCTACATTGTTTGCCTCGCAGCAAACGGTGCTTCGAGCAGCATTGGATTGAGCTGTAATGCCAAACGTTCCCTCAGAAACTCTGCGCAATCCAGCTTTCAGAATTCGAGGGCCGATTCAAGGGTCCTGCACAGACGACCCATTTATGACGGCTCGCACAGCCGCCGTTTTTCGCTAGCGGCAAAGCCCGATGTTCAATCTGTTGGCCTAATTCCTGCCGTGGACACGTTTCAGGATTATACACAACGAGACGCAACGGCTCTTATACATACACTTCCCCTGTGCACGAACGCCACGAGCTTTTCGTGCCCGGATATTTTAACATGTATGACAGCGTTGCAGGAAGCGGAAATTTTGAGACCGCTAGTATGGTCTCGGCCGTGTGTGAACGCTTGCCCGACATTTCTCTATGGGTGTTATGCACGATTTGTCATGGATACACCATTCAGTTTCAATAAGGCCCGCCTCCTTTCCGCAGAATTCTTTCCACGGTGGCGAAGCCGATGGAAATAGCGGTGCTGCGACAGGAGATGTCAACTCTGCTGAGCAAAGGGGCTATAGAGGAAGTACACCCCTCTCAGATGGAGGCGGGGTTTTTTTACAGCCGTCATTTTGTGGTAAAAAAATAAAAAAAAACACTGACGGATTACGACCCATTCTGGGTTTACACCATCTGAATCTTGCACTCAGGAAGTTCCTCAGATTCGCTTTAGAGAGCAAAGCGTATTAGTATTTCTCAAAATGCATGGATGGATCTCTGGCCCCGTTGCGGCACCAGGGCGTTCGTGTTTGAACTATTTTAGGCGATTAGCTGGTGTTTAGCGCAATCGCAGACTCAAGCACACTCTCATGGGGATCTTGTGCTGAATCATTTAACAGCCTGGGCTTACGTATGGAATGTTTCACCCCGTTGTCTCCGCATCGGACGATTCCGGTGACACGGCGATGTGTGATGTCGCTTAAAAATATGTATGTCAACCGAATTCTCCTGACTGAATTCTCCTGACCGGAGTCCGGCTGGGGATTTGAGCTTCCCGAGAGACTGTCACGACGGATGCGTCTTTGACCGACTGGGGAGCTGTTTGTCAAGGGAGTTGGCACATAAACAGGTTGAAATTACTGGCTGTTTTTCTGGCTCTCCAGTATTTCTCGAATCTGCTGATCGGCCGTCATGTGCTGCTCAGATCAGACAACACAGCGGTTGTGTCATACCTGAATCATCAGAGAGGATTATTCTCTCGCCCCCTGTGCAGGCTGGCGAAACATGTTCTTTGTTTTCAGAACTAAATTCTATCGATCCGAGCTGTTCATGTCCCCGGACGTTGGACTTTGGAGCGAATTTGCTATCCAGGCAGACTCTGGAGCAAGCGGAGTGGGGATTGCACCCCCAATCGGTGAGTCTCCTATGGCAGATTTTCGGGGAAGCGAAGTGGAATTGTTTGCGTCAAACACGACTGCGCATTACCCGCTTTGGTTCTCCCTATGCCCTCCAGCACCCCTGGGCTTAGATGCATTAGCCCACAACTGGCCCAGGACCAGTTTGTATGCGTTTTCCCCCAATCTGTCTGATTTCGGCGATATTACGCAGAATACGGGTGGACAGGGTGGAACAGCTGCTGCTGGTGGCTCCGCGGTGGCACACACACAGCCGTGGTTTGTGGATCTGATCAATCTGTTAGCGGGCTCTCCATGGGAGATTCCCCTCAGACAGGATTTATTATCACAAGCACAGGGACTGATTTGGCACCCGAGGCCAGATCTATGGAATCTGCGGGCGTGGCCTCTGAGCAGAGTGAGTTCATATGTCCCGGTCTTTCTGCTGAAACTACAGAGACTATACTGAATTCTAGAGCAGCTTCTACGAGACGCTTATATGCTTTCAAGTGGAGACTGTTTACGGCCTGGTGTGAAACTCATAATATGGATCCAGTTTACTGCCCAGTGGCGTCAGTACTGGAGTTCCTTCAGGAACGTTTTTTGGATGGAGTGACACCAGCTACCCTAAGGTTTACGTGGCAGCCATTCAGCTTACCACGAATATATAAATGGTGCCTCAGTGGGCCGTCATCCACTGTTTCTCCTTCATACAGGGTGCGCGACGGCTGAGGCCTTTCCGCCCCGTGCGGGTCCCTTCATGGGTTTTTCCATTGTGTTGCATGGTTTATCAGGGCATCTGTTTGAGCCCTTGGAATTGTTCCGGATAAATCCTGACTTTTACAGCACAGACTCTGTGGAAGTGTTGTTGCGACCAAGGCCTAATTATGTCCCTAGGTCGCATCTATCCCTTTCGCTTTCAGCAGGTGGTCCTGGAGGCTTTTTCTCCTGCTGCGGCGGAGTCTGGGGATCTAAGTCTTTGCCCTGTAGAGCGTTAAAGACTTATGTGGATCGTACTGCCCCATGGCGTGAGTCTGACCAGCTGTTTGTCTGTTTTGGACATAAGAATAAGGCCATGCAGTTACGAAACAGTGCATGTCCCATTGGCTGGTGCAGGCTATTTCCTTGGCCTATGAGGCGCGCGGGCTCGCTTCACCCTTAGGAGTAAAAGGTCATTCCACGAGAGCAGTGGCTTCTTCTCAATGCTGGGCGGTGCCACGCGCTATTTGGCCAATAAGATTGGCGGGATGGTATAGGGCTTCAGACATTCGTCACACCGAAGGTGTTCCCATACGTGGTGACGTCACCGCAGCATCTCGTTCCCTATTCAGGGAACCAAGGTTACATACGTAACCGAGGTGTATTTCCATAATGTTCCACACTAGCCAATCCAAAGAACTCCTCTGAGATGGTGGAATTTGATTGGTTGACAGGCTTTAATGGATGTAAACGAGTTCTGTTGATATTATCTGCTGCACTCTACACAGCTCTCTCAATGTCTCTGGAAAAATAAACACAAAAACAAAACTGCAGATCTTTTGTTTTTCTTTATGCATAAATTCTCTCAGTCAGTTGTTGCCATAGCAGATTTGTTTTCCTAGGTGCTTTGAATCAGTTTGAACATATCCAGCATTATTGGCCCTGTTCGTTTAACTCCAGGTCTGAAACGAGAATGTTTTTTCAGCTTCTTCGGAGGGGGAGGAGTTAGTGCGGCTGTACCGAGCGCTCTCATAGGCGCCCGTGGAGCCGAAGCTCCACCTACGATACAGATAAATCCCTCCCACCACCAGAGCAATCAGAACGAGTGCTGCAACCAGGACCTGAATTAATACATGATGATCGACCGCAGCTGGAAGAAAGAGATAATTATATTCAAACAAAACCTTCAAACCAACTTTTTGTTTTTCATGTTTTTCAACTTTGTCTACATATAAATAAATATGAGGTTAAAAATTATTAGAACTTACACTGAACTTCAGGCTCTGCTGTGATTCCTATTTAAAAAAAAAAAGAGGAAAATATTTGATATTATAATTATATTAGGATTTCATCCTCATCTTTTTGTTCCATGAGGTCAACTTAGACAGGATTTTTTGGACATTTCTCCATGAAATGAACTCATAATTTTACTCATAAGAATTTCTAGGGGTGCCAATAATTGTGGCAAACATGCAATTGAAAAAAATATATATATATATTCCCCCACATTCAATTGTTTTATTTAATTGAAAGGTTTTTGAATGAAAGATTAAAAAGATAAAATATGCAAAATTATTTTCACAGCCACCTTTGCAAATTTTAGTGGAGGGCTCTTCATGTGACTTTCCATACCTCGTGGACGTTTACAGATGACTCCATGTGTGCAGTTTTTGCAGGACCCGGGCCTCCAGAGGCCAGTGTTGCTCTGAACCCAGAAGCAGCTGTTGGTCGACAGCATGCTCAGATTAGCGTCCTGCTGCTCCCAGTTACTGTAGTCCACTACTTGACTGTCTGACCACTCCAGACTGCCTTCTGTGGAATCAAACACATACACACAGGTCTAGATAAAGGAGATCTAAATTGCAGGTCAATAAAGGGAACAAGTGTTATTCATTTAACTTGCCTTTGTAGTTAAAGATCATTCCAAGCCAAGCACCGTGGGTCTGTTGTTGAAAACTTTGCATGTGCTCCCATACAAAACTGTTCTCATTTTCATCTAATATTGACAACAGCTTAGCACCCACTGAGAAAAGAAAAAACAAGATTACTTAAGTATAATGGGTGTAATATGTTCCTCTGCCTGTATGTGGATGTTACCTTTGTTACACATGCGTATGGCCTCGTGTTTAAATTTTAGCTCGTGGAGGATGAACGAGTAGCAGTGATTTCTGAAAGGAACCCAGGACCAATTACCTACAGGCTCTGGGCAAAAACCTGGATACATCCACCTGTGGTCAATCCTTCTCTCTGACACAGGAACAGAACAAGCAAAACATTCTATTAGAACACCCCTGCAAAATATTTTAGCAAAAATAACACCTCAGACACAGGTTACATCTAAAATAGAATACGGAGCATACTGCACTGTATACACCATTGCAGTTATTGTTAACTTTAAAATTAAATTAAAACTTATTTTTTTAAGTAATTTAAGTAAAAATAAAATAAATATGAACATTATATGAAAGACTTGAACTTAAAAAAAAAAAATAGATGTTCTTATAATGTATGAGAATGTTATAATAGTATAAAATAAATCTGGTATACACTGAATATTGCCTGTTATTATTTAAAATGGCATAGAAAACCTGTGTCCAAATTAAATAATGAGTCAACCTTGGATGACTACTGCACATTTCAACCAGTGTTGTAGGCTACTTCGTTTGGAAATTCAATGCAAACACAAAATGTACATACTGCATGCCACACAAACAGAAGCATACTCTAACATTTTCCTACCCGTGTTAATTTCACAGATGGCGTTTAATTTCGTATTACAACCCGAATTCCGGAAAAGTTGGGACGTTTTTTAAATTTTAATAAAATGAAAACTAAAGGAATTTCAAATCACATGAGCCAATATTTTATTCACAATAGAACATAGATAACGTAGCAAATGTTTAAACTGAGAAATTTTACACTTTTATCCACTTAATTAGCTCATTTAAAATGTAATGCCTGCTACAGGTCTCAAAAAAGTTGGCACGGGGGCAACAAATGGCTAAAAAAGCAAGCAGTTTTGAAAAGATTCAGCTGGTAGAACATCTAGTGATTAATTAAGTTAATTGATATCAGGTCTGTAACATGATTAGCTATAAAAGCTTTGTCTTAGAGAAGCAGAGTCTCTCAGAAGTAAAGATGGGCAGAGGCTCTCCAATCTGTGAAAGACTGCGTAAAAAAATTGTGGAAAACTTTAAAAACAATGTTCCTCAACGTCAAATTGCAAAGGCTTTGCAAATCTCATCATCTACAGTGTATAACATCATCAAAAGATTCAGAGAAACTGGAGAAATCTCTGTGCGTAAGGGACAAGGCCGGAGACCTTTATTGGATGCCCGTGGTCTTCGGGCTCTCAGACGACACTGCATCACTCATCAGCATGATTGTGTCAATGACATTACTAAATGGGCCCAGGAATACTTTCAGAAACCACTGTCGGTAAACACAATCCGCCGTGCCATCAGCAGATGCCAACTAAAGCTCTATCATGCAAAAAGGAAGCCATATGTGAACATGGTCCAGAAGCGCCGTCGTGTCCTGTGGGCCAAGGCTCATTTAAAATGGACTATTTCAAAGTGGAATAGTGTTTTATGGTCAGACGAGTCCAAATTTGACATTCTTGTTGGAAATCACGGACGCCGTGTCCTCCGGGCTAAAGAGGAGGGAGACCTTCCAGCATGTTATCAGCATTCAGTTCAAAAGCCAGCATCTCTGATGGTATGGGGGTGCATAAGTGCATACGGTATGGGCAGCTTGCATGTTTTGGAAGGCTCTGTGAATGCTGAAAGGTATATAAAGGTTGTAGAGCAACATATGCTTCCCTCCAAACAACGTCTATTTCAGGGAAGGCCTTGTTTATTTCAGCAGGACAATGCAAAACCACATACTGCAGCTATAACAACAGCATGGCTTCGTCGTAGAAGAGTCCGGGTGCTAACCTGGCCTGCCTGCAGTCCAGATCTTTCACCTATAGAGAACATTTGGCGCATCATTAAACGAAAAATACGTCAAAGACGACCACGAACTCTTCAGCAGCTGGAAATCTATATAAGGGAAGAATGGGACCAAATTCCAACAGCAAAACTCCAGCAACTCATAGCCTCAATACCCAGACGTCTTCAAACTGTTTTGAAAAGAAAAGGAGATGCTACACCATGGTAAACATGCCCCATCCCAACTATTTTGAGACCTGTAGCAGAAATCAAAATTGAAATGAGCTCATTTTGTGCATAAAATTGTAAACTTTCTCAGTTTAAACATTTGCTATGTTATCTATTTTCTATTGTGAATAAAATATTGGCTCATGTGATTTGAAAATCTTTTAGTTTTCATTTTATTAAAATTTAAAAAACGTCCCAACTTTTCCGGAATTCGGGTTGTACAAGCAGCCATGGCCCACTGGCCCTCAACGGTCATGTGACCACATCCATACATTTGATTAGGCTCTCCATCCCGCCAGTCACTGAATGTGAGCTCCTCTTCACCCAGCCATGTGTAGCTCTGAGCCTGGAAATACAAGAAGCTTTTGCTGAAGCTCTGACATGTCAGACGAAGAGACATCCAACACACACACAATGTCTCACCCCGTCGTTGTGTAGTCCGATCCAGGAGGGTTTGCGGAGCGTGCTGAGGAGGAGTGTGAGGTAGGCGTGCTGCCGAGGATCCCGCACCACTGCCAGTGTTCCATTAATGGAGTCACACAAATACAGTGCTCCACGCCAGTCCAGAGGCTTATGCAAAATCCGGTACTGCACGCCATCAAATACTAATGCACCATCTAATGATGGGGTAAGAGGGTCCACACCAGGGGGCAAGGTAGGGTCTGGAAACACATGCACATGGGGTATTTTAGTGGTTCAGGGAATATTATACAATGCATATTTTTGTGAGCCAGTGAATTTGAGATATTCCTGTACCTTTATCTTTCATGCAGATGAAGCCGTGTTTCTCTGCATCACACCTGCAAGACGCCCACATGCCCATCATTTGGGGAGGACTACCATGGAGAAGCACTATGCAGTTACCCTAATGGCACACACACACACACACACACACACACACTCAGACTGACTGATGGATGGCTGGATTTATAAATGATAGATATGTAGACAGACAGATCCAATACCGGGCTTTTCATTTGTCTGTTGTCCACTGGTTCTCCGGGGGCCCAGTTAGTGTAGCTAAGCAAACCAGGTTCAAGCCACATGAACTGAGCCTGTGATCCTGAAGTGAGCCCCACCCACACATGGAAACTGCTGCTGGGCAGCAGAGTCACAAGGAACGCTGAAGAGAGAGAAAGAAATAGATCAAATGCATAGCTTAGTCAGTTTCTATTTACACAAGATAATGCAACACAAAACAAAATGAGGGCAGTAAGTGCCACACACATTGGAGCATGTCAGTCCCAATATTCATGAAAGTTGTCTATGATTCTTATACTTTCACATTTTTGGTTATTTTACCTTTTTGAAGTGTGAACTATCAATTTAATGTAACTTAGCTTCCCTTCTGTGGTGTGTGTGTCATGAGTTTGATTTACCCTGAACTCTGTGGTTTGGCACTGTCACTAGCGTGGCTCTATGTGTCAGGCACGTGTTGGATGCAGATTCCCAAGTGCTACGACTCGACAGCTCCTCTCCAAACACCTTATAACACTGTTAGAACGAGGGAAAAGACAGAATTCAGAGATTACTGACATAAGAAATTGTGCAACATGAACATTTCTGAAAGAAAATCATTTTTAAAATATTTATTTTTTGCTAGAACTGTATTTTCTAACATTTCAAATGAAAAAAAGTAATCAAAATTTAATATATTGCTTCATTACAAAAATAAGTTTCCTTTTAGTCTGCCATTACCAATCAATCAGATTTTTACACTCCCTCCTCTCCAAAAAATCTGTCAGATATAGATAACTTTTCTTGATCTAATCAATTTCTGACAAAATCAAGTCCCGCCTAGCATATTTATCAATGAATATCCCATTTCTCATAGAAATATGTTACATTACAAAAGTAAAATGAAATGTGTGACTTTGAAAGACATATGACTGGAATTAATTTAAGTCAATGTAATCTTAAATGTCTTAAAAATATATATATACAGTTTATAAAGTTTATACACAGTATGCAAAAAACTGATTATCTAAAAAGGTTCAAATTATCAGCAAAACTACATTTTTTGCAAAAAAAAAAAAACAGTGGAAAAGGAAAACTTTGTTCCAGCCTTGCAAGTGTAATAATGTATACAAGTGGATTGCGGTGGGAGTGAATTTTCACCTTTTGTAGAAAAGTACTCCAGCCCTGGGAACAGCCAGCAGGCATGAGAGGAGGAGCAGGTGTGGGAGCGATGGTACACATCACATTCACCCTTTTACACACATATGGCAGATCGATGTGACAGCTCTGGTCTGACCAGTCACCTGAGAGAACATTAAAGTAATTCACTAAACTCACTGCAGTTCAATCACATATCATTCCCCAAAATAACTTCAAAATGCCTGAACATTAAATCTGTGCACTCTCTTTAAGTTTATTTAAAATGTGCAGTCAAAACTGGTGCATGTCAAATTCAAAGTGCAGATGACATATTTTCTGATTCTATATGTGTGTGTAAAAGTAACCAAACCTTTTGAAGCGGAGATTTGGGCACATTTGGGCTCTTTGCTGATTGGTCGAGGCTCTCCTAGTCCCCAGGACACATAATTGAGCACAGAACGATCAGACCATCTTAATCTCCCGTCGTAAACCAATCCACCACAGGTCATTTTCTTTGCTGGACATCTGGACACAGTAAACATGCAATTCTTGGTTAGTATTGCAAATACTTTTCATACAGCATTAAGATTAAGTGCATATAGCCTTAAAGGGGTCATATGATGATGCCAAAAAAAAGGAGTTTCACTTTCACACTGAAACTCAGAGCTTCTCCACGAAATGGTGCCGGCGGCAACAGATAGAATAAAAGGTACTCGTTCATTCTTTGTGTGAATGTGGGCAGCGTTATGCAAATCTTCCCACAGTGATGTAGACATGTGGGGGTGTGTGTTTAACCAAGGTGTTTTAGGGGGGTGTAGACAAGTCTTAACTTTGATAAAGAATATCTCTTTGGATTTGAGACTGTAGTCTTTGCAACTATAAAGATATTCGTTATGCATGTAATGTATGAGCAGTTCATTCATTCATTGGTTCTGAATTAATGAATCATGGCTCGTTGAATCTAAAACAATGCACTTTCCTTGGCTAAAACCCAAAGCTTTTAGCCTGTGAACTCATGCATATAAACCAAACTCTCTACAAGCTAAATGACCGGCCTGGCGCCAGCAGGGCTGGATTTAAATTGTTTATGGCCCCCTTGAGTGTTGACAGACATTCAACAGTCACGTTTGAGGAGCTTTCTGCACCTTTACATACACACACACACAAACAAACGTTTCTTTACACTCATCATGTAAATCATTACTAAGATGTGTTTGATAGGTTTGTGCTTTGCATAACTGGCTACCCCTGTTATGCGATGATTATAATTTTCTGACTTGTAACTTGGAAATGTTTCTCCTAATTAATGTTGTAAAATAGATTTTGTAACACTACCGCTGACCAGGTCATAAAACTTTATGACCCAACTGGGAGAAACAGGAAAGCCCAGCTCGCTGGAATAACTGCTGGATTCTGACAACACCATAATTTACGCGAGTGGGTGTTTCCCCAGAGACAAAGGAACTTTTTCCCGCTTCGGATCGTGGACGTTCATTGGTTGTTCGCGTGAACAGAGGCGTGAACCAGTCGCTCCATAAGAGACTGACCCAGGAAGCTCTCAACGGTTTTTTCGTCTGAGCACTTGGTCCGAGCATTTCATCTGAGAGAACGTCTGTTTCGAGGGTTCCTTAGGAAGCTCTCATCTCCATTTTTCTTTTCTTTCTTTACTAAGTTTATTCGGTAACACTTTAGAATACTGTTTCTTACTTACTACATAACTAATAAGAAATTATTGAAGAACTTACAGGTGATTATTCATTAACACTTAACTCACTACTGTTAACTACTAAGGAAGATGTGTTAACTAATCAGTATGTAATATAATTTTATGATTATGTTAAGTAACAGTTAGCTAATCAGTAACTAATATATTCTGTGATACCTCCTGAAAAACTACTATTAATTATCTACTAGTTAGGGTTCAAGAAAAATAACTAGAAATAACTACTAATGAACAGTTATACGCAAATAATCACTATAATAATCAGGCTGTGGCCCACAAATCAAGTACTTGAGTAAAAGTACAGATACCCCAATAAAATATTACTCCAGTAAAATTATAAGTAGGCTTATTCATTTTCAAAATTACTTGAGTAAAAGGACAAGTACAAAGTACTACTACCGTAGCAACTTTGTTAAAGTCCACTTATTAGCCTATAATGGAAATGAAATATGGATTTTGTTTGCTTCTAAATGTTTAACTTTTGATTATGAAATGTTTGTTTAATTAGTTAAAATGTGGGCAGTATACATGTTCAAATGGAATAAAATATGCTGTATTAAGAAATGTTCTCATCTGAAATAAACATTGTAAACAAGTTGTGTCGTGTATTTTACAAAGTTTATGATTATTTTATAGGGGTTTTTTAGTCAAAATGATGTAGTTTATTATTATTTACTAATAGGTTCACTTTAGAATACTGTTTCAGGTTCTAAGTAATTCCTGCAGAATTATCTGATAATTCTTTATTAATTACTAATGGGTTCTCAACATTTTCACTTTAGAATAGGCCTAATGTTTCAGGTTTGAAATAAGTCCTGCAGAATTATTTGATAATTCTTTATTAATCACTAATTGGTTACCTGTTTTTTCACTTTTCCTCAGGCTTTGCCTTACATACAGAAATTGAATTAATGATAATGTGGTATATGCTGCGGAGGCACACATACAGTTCTATATATAAAATATAAAAACTAAGGTAAGTTATCGCAAGGCACTGGAGTCATAGTGGGGTTCCTATTGGAAATGTATTGCATTTATTAATATTGCATTTTCATACTACTACTACTATTGCTAATAACATTTATATGAAAGGGTCACAATTCAATGAAATTGCGTATAACTGTTCATTAGTAGTTACTTCATAGTCATTTCTCTTGAACCCTAACTAGTAGATAATTAATAGTAGTTCTTCAGGAGGTATGACATAATACATTAGTTACTGATTAGCTAACTGTTACTTAACGTAATCATGAAATTGTATTACATTCCTGGTTCCACGTGGAGCGATGTTTAATCATTTTATACTGGGCGTCCTCAAAATCAACCCATTCTAAACCAGTGTCTACACACACAAATGTACAATAATGTCACATTACTCAGTTTCAAAATAATTTTCAGCTCCAAACTAACTTGTGAAGCTTTTTCTTTTGATAATATTACAGTCTTATATTCTCAAAGGCAAAAAAGAGTGCACTGCCACAGACCTTCATGGCTCTCAGGTTCCTCTTCCACCTTCCCTTTCGGTATTTTGCAGATCCAGTCTAGCTCAGACTCACAGTGTGATACCAGCCAGTTGGTGTCAGCCATGTTAGCTGCTCCACACGCAGCAGACCCATAATTCCCCCTGTCAAAGTTCTGATATGTCACCTGAAAGAAAAAAAAAGGACTTTTAAATGTTAGAATCTCTAACAAAAAGTTGCTATTGTAGGTACAATGCTAAAGAAAGGGAAGCACAAAACAAAACCATGCTACCATGGGCGTAGGTTTGCTTTTGAAAAGCATTTATTTTTTTATATATTTATTTTTAAAGCAAATATATATTTTTTTTATGAACAATTAAGTTTTGGACTCCTGAAATGTAATTATTTTAATTAGAATTATTATATTATATTGCTTTTTAATTTAAATACTGTTACTATAACTATAATAACTGTAGTCGGACTGGCCATTGATTAAAATTTGGGCTTTCAAATATTAATATGGGGGCGTTGGACAACACCTGCTCTATGAATATATAGTACAGTGTTTTCCAACTTATAATCATTTATTTGTTTGTCTTATACATTATATGTCCACAGCCCCATGGATAATGTTCAGAATGTGTTCCTCTTAAAGCTGCAGTCAGTAACTTTGTGTTAAAAATTTACAGAATTTATATAATAAGTGAGTAAAATATAGTCTATTTTCCGAACTGTGTTTTTGCTTGTCCTGAATCAGTATGGTACACCTGTAATAAGTGTTTATATTCAGATTATTTTAGGGTAGGTATCGCTGCGGAGTAGCCCAGTACCTGTGTGATTAACCATAGACATAAAGCTCTTTCACACATACAGACTTTTCCGGAAAATTACCGGTAAATTGCCGTAAAGAGATCATGTGTGAACAGGATCTTTTCAAAAATACCGGTAAATTCGTTCCGGCAATTTACCGGTATGAGAAGTTGTAACATAACCAGTAAATTGCCGGAATTCTGCAGTGTGTGAACGCAGAAGGAAAATTACCGGTATGAGCACGTACGAGTTCAGAACGCGGTGACGTAAGACGTCTACTCCGAGCCAATCATAACAATGTGACGCATTCACGCACTGTTTAAGAAAATAAAATAAATGTCATCCAACTGAAGCGACAGTGAAATTAAAGTGCTCCTCCTTATCCGGGCGGATGAAGAAATATGTCATCATCTGAGAGAAACTGTTAGTGATGCAGTAACGTATGTTAAAATAACTGTTAACTGTCTCCGAGAGCAATGCATTCACAGGACAAAGTCAGGTCATCAATAAACTGAAAAGATTGCATCTTAATATCTAAAAAAATAAATAAAAATAAAACTAAACAACCATCACAAACGAAGTAGTAGTGGAAGTATTTCTTGTTCCTATTATGACTTTTGTCAATCTATTTGGGTGTCCGGCTAATCCTGTAGCACTAGACAAGTGGATCTCAACCCGCGGTATGTCATGAAATCACATGCGGACCACCATGCCGAACACAATAAAAAAATTATAATAATAACTTTAAGTTTTACAACTTATTTTAGTTTTTACATAGGTAAAAACACATATGGTACAAACGAGAAGTCGGAGCAGTGGAGAAGAGAAGAGTGGACATTCGGCATCAACTTTCGGTTTGCCCCGCAACTCACTTGAGGATGTTCAGCCCGTCTTTTTTCCCAATTCTCCAAAAACAGCTTATACTACTGTTTCATCTATTAAAATAGCTCAGTTTTGTATGTTTGGAGCAGTTTTTGATCGTTAAACAGGCCTACAAGTTTTGTTTTTAAAGCGGCCAGCACAGAGAGAGAGTTTACATAGCCTATGTTTAATCAGTTTAGCCTTCTCAAATCATCACGAATTGTCTAAAATAAAATCTAAAGATATAAAACAGTTCAAGCATGTAGTTTTAACATTAAACCCAGATACATGTGCGCTATATCGAATATTTTGTGCGGAGAGTGCAAGATAAAGCACGCTTTTTTGGGACATATAAGTGCCAGGGCGATCATAATATAAAATAAAAAAATATAAAATATAGGCCTATATATAAAATATAGAAAACAAACATGCTTTCTGCTGTCTCGTCTTGAACAGGAGAGCTTACAAAAATAAGCCGAAACTCAGCGAATACCTCACAGACATGATAAATAAATATATAGAAAGCTTTAAATTACTACTTAACGAAATAATAAAAACAAACAAACAAACAAAAATCTCAATACAATTATAATCCGTATAGAAGGCGCGTCTAATGAGGAGATGATGAGTCAGGCAACTTCATCCTTGGCACACAGACTCAGAAAACACTAGTTTATTAGTAAATCATTCAAATATATTTTTACTATTTCCCTCTGTCACATTCATGGTAATTACTTTTTCCGGTGCTTTGCGACATCTTTTGAACTCAATTTGAATGCAGAACTGTTTATCTGCGCTGACGGACTATTTGATATGAATTTGCATCAGCATAGATTTGTGAAGGCACCTTTTCTGCAATGTCGCGCGTCTTACAGACTGCAATTTACAATCGCAACTTCATTGTGCTATTAATCCTTTCAAGCCGATTTTCAATAAATTGGTCAGCTCCCGACAGCATCGGGTGTTTTATTAATGGTGATTATTTAAACCAGTCGTCTATTACGATGTCTCTCCATGACAAAAGCAGTTGCATGAATACTAAAGTTTGAAACAAAAATGAAACCATCAACAGAAATACTGAACACGTATTACCCTCCATGTTTAAAAATACAAGCACAGCTGTTTAGAGGTTAATGACGTCACATAATTTACCGGTATTTTGGAATGGATGTGTGAATGGTGCTTTTCCGGAAAAAAGATGGAATGTTGTTGACTGTGTGAACAGCGCATTTTTGAATTTACCGGTAAAGTCGTTCTGGTAATTTTACGGCAATTTACTGGTATTACTGTGTGAAAGAGCTGATAGACAGAGACAAGTAGCTCTGGCTACAATGTTCTTCCGCAAGATGCACGCAATTCTGTTTTTTAACCGCTAGAGTGCCAAAAGTTACGGACTGCAGCTTTAAATCATACTGAATATCATAAATAATCATGAACTATTATTAAAATAGCCATCAATGTTATCTAAATATTAATTATGTACACATTCACACTGGTGCAGTACAATGAAATACAATAAAAATATTATTTTAAGAAACTCACAGCTGATCCATCACTCCATGTCCAACTGTCACTATTCCTGCGGGAAATTCCAATCCACAGCCAGTGCTGCAAATGATCCTCCGCCCCCCTGCCCACACAGCCAATCAGAAGGCAGAGCTGTTAGACACTGCTATACCTTTAACAGGCCCACAAGAAGCATCCGGTTCAAAGTCATAACTTATCTTAAACATAGCCTCAAAATATTCTGTCTAGGGGAATCTGAGAGTAAAAACTGATGAATAAAGGAAATTGTATTCATTCTCACACAAATCATGCCCTCTTTCATTACAAACACACACACAGTGTTGCTTTAGGGCTGGATTTAAGAAACTTACCCGAAAGCTTCATGGATGATCAGGAAGACATAAGTCTCTTCCTCTGGTGTGCCAAAGCTGGCGAGCTGATCTCCATGTTTCTGGCAGAACCTGTGAGCTTGAATCCAGGTCAATCTCTTCTCCAGCGCACCTGCATGATAGACCTACAAAAGCACAGCGATGAGCTGACCACACACCCCAGTCATTAATGATGACTTATTATTCCCTGATATTTAAAGCCAATTAAAGTAATTTTCTTAACTGTTAAAAAAAAGTAAAATAAAATTCAAGTATTACAGCCATCAAAGAAAAAAGAAAGATTTTTATGCATCATTTTCTTTCTTGAGCATCAGTGAATGTTTGCAGCTTTTGTAATAGTTGTGCATGAGTCCCTCAATTGTCCTCAGTGTGAAAAGATGGATCTCAAAATCATATAGCCACAGCTGGAAAACAAATATGCAGAAGATGCAGGAAAACCAAAGAATGTGCAGGACCAGGAGGATTTTTTTCTGAAGAACAGTTTCTAAAGTGGGAAGTTGAACTGCTCAGGACAAACAAAGGACTCATGAAGAACTATGACAAAACATGAAAACAGTCATGAATCATCCAGGTATCAGCACAACTTTTGAAGGGGGTAATAAAAAAAAAAAAAAAATCATACAAATTATTTTGTTTTGTGGACTATATGTAAACATCTGTTATGTGAAGTAGATTATTCATGACAGTACTAAATACAATAAAAAATGGAATTTTTTTTACCCTTTTTTTAATGATTAACATTTTAATATATTTTTTTTATCTACAAAAGAAATGCAAACTTTTGAGCAGAACTCTATGTTAAAATAGAGCAATCTGGGAACATAAATGTTTTCTTTTACCAGTTTTATAAAATGAATGTTATATTTCCACCATGTGTAATCTTAAATGTTTAAATTGTTGCTATAATATAAAAATACACTTATCAGTAAGTCATGAAGTACATTTTTATAATATCTTAATATCTTCATACTTTATAGTCACATTCAGCAGATTAGAGTGATACTATTGTTTATATTTTGCAACAATACAAGCAATAAAGCACTTTTTTTTGCTTTATAGTTGATTTGCTTTATAGTAAGTACAGTATACTGGGGATAAAGTAGATACAATTGGATATAATATAAATTATATATATATATACACACATTTATTTTGATGAGCTGGGTGTTACTGAATCTCTGCGTATAAATCTGGATATAATATACAGTATATACACATTTATAAAAAGAGCTGGGTAATAATATGATTCATATTTTGGAATGATATATTTTAATTACTGATCTGTAATTTCAATTCAAATTGGAATTTAGAAGTCTTTTCAATTTTGAATGGTGTACAATTCAACTCAACACAAACAGACACACCTTGTAGCAGTAGCGGAACTTATCAGTGCTTTTTCATCCTGATGGGCATGTTCCTGTCGGGGAGGGTGTAGGCTGGGGTACAGGAGGGCTGGGTATGAAAGAGTCCTGATTCTGTTTGCAGATGTATTTGGAGCGGACACTGGCACAGTCCTTCACCTCCCACAGACCCATGGCCTGCCCTGCCACCATCCCCACACAGCCTGCCTTTATCTGTGCTGCAACACCAAAGACAAAAAGCAGGTTCATCTTTAGCATTTTTATGGCTTAGCACCAAATGATAAAGGGAATGATTTATAGACACAAACTATTCAGGAGCACACATGGTCATGTCATACACCCGGCTCATCTCTGTTCCAGTTGCTGTATGTGAGCTCCTCTCCCGTTATCCAGCGGAAAGTGCCGAATTTGTTGTCATTATACAAGCCAAGCCAGAACTGATCGTCAGATCGTCCAAACACCAGGCTGTTAACAAAGGCCTGCTCAAACCTGCAAACAAGCACATATGCTCCTCATAAGTTACATCATAATCCATCAGTTTCGGGGAAAAAATAAATACAAATCCTGTCCATGTTGCAAGGCTTGTGTCTAGTACCTGTTATTAATAATGACGAGTGTAGCATTGTTACTAGTGCACACTCCTTTTGCATCATTAAAGGTTAGAGATTCTTCTCCAACCCTGAAACAGGAAGGACTGTGCCATCTCCAACCCTGAAGAGATTCACCAGAGAGAGAAAGAAAAAAAGAAGTGTTCTATGTTATAATGCATTATATTGTCCTTGCTTGAAAAAAATATTAATTGGTAAATGTTTCATATGTTCATATGTTTCAGTTCAGCATATGTTTAAGTCTAGTTATTTTAGATTAGATTATTGTTAAATTATTATTCTTTATTTTAGTTTAAACTTTCTAATGAAATGCCTGAACGAACACCAATCAAAAAGATTGGTGTTCGTTCACGCATTTCATTAGAAAGTGAGAATGAGGAAAATCACCCTCACAGAAATCATGCTAAATTATGATTTATTGAGCATATACATTTTCGTGCACGTCCGTTCCCTGGGATCGAACCCATGATAGCATGATTACATATCAAGGTATAACGCAATAATCTGCCAACTTAGCTACATGAAACGCAAACCAGAGTGCAAACAAAAGAGTACAAAACATTAATATGAAAACAACCTTTTGCCGATAGGGGCGCAATTGTAGTATACGCTCTGATGGGTCGTATTTCAGGGATTTGGACAAATGACCTATAAGAGCATATTGGTTGGAGGACAGGTTGGGATAAACCAGTCTGGACTAGCAATGAATTCATGCTGGTCTAAAAGCTGGTTCTGTAAGTAGGTGAAATTGACCAATATAAATTAGACCAATGGCAAAACAATAAAATTAATTAAAATAATTATCAAAAAAAGAACAAAACATGCACACACACACACACACACACACACACACACGTTTGTTTTTGTGAAAAAGTGGGGACATCCCATAGGCGTAATGGTTTTTAAACTGTACAAACTGTATATTCTATGGCCCTACACCAACCCTACACCTAACCCTAACAGGAAACTTTGTGCATTTTTACTTTCTCAAAAAAACTGTATGATTTATAAACGTTTTATACAGCAACCACCCAGAACACCCAAGCAACATGCTAAAATATTCAGAATCAAAAATCAGAACACTTTACAACCAAACAGCAAAGCCCTGGAATCCCACAGTACCTAAGTTTCGCATAGGTGAGACCAGTTTTATTCAGGTAAAAAAAGTAACTTAGTCAAACAGATGGTTTCCACAAGCTTTAGGGTATCCACAAAGTGACCTCTGAACTCCAACATAGGTGATGGAATCCAGGGTCACAGCTCTTATTTAACAGATGCCTTTTACCTGGGTCACAGCAAAGTAACAGTAATAACGCACAGCTTATTTAAAACAAAAAGGCTTTCATGTAGATCTGCTGTAGGCCTGGATAAATTGTATGGAGGGACGACATATGTTAGGCAATGAGAATGCCAATTGCTTTATGCAGAGAGAAAGAGAAACACAGAAAGTGTATAGGGGGAGAAATCCAGCTAAACAGAAAACTGCAGAAGCTGCAGAGAACAAAATAAGGAAGGGTAATTAGAGGATTAAAGCTAATGAAAAATGAAGAATGACAAAGAGGAATGAGAAACAAAATGAGAAAGCCAACAGAGTGAAAAGCCAGGGTGATTTACCTGTTTGCAGCCGTGGTCATCTAGATTCTAGATTCATATCAATTAACATCATTCTGACAGTTCTACAGGGATAAGATTTGCTACAAAACACATTCTGCTTTAACTGTACACTTAAACTCACAAACTTCACGCAAACTCTTTTTAAGAACATGTCTTGCTATTTCACCCTAAAATTATACGTTTGCCATGATATAAATTTTTATATACTAAATAATTTTTTATTAGTGCTTTCAATCGATTAAAAAAAACACCTAATTAATCGCAAATTTTCTTCAGAGATTTTACACGATTAATCCCGCCTAACATTAACATTTTTAAACATATTTTTATGTTGCAATAATTTTGCATTCAGTCTTTAAATTATTTTAAACAACATAAAGAGAGTATATATTAAATATTTGTTTAATGGTATCTTTTTTATGACCGAGGGTAAGTGTTAAGTCTAAATTTAAGTGTTACACCAATGATTGGTGATCTGATGGGATTGCAGGAGGAGAGGAAGCCGTGAGGTCTTAAGATGCACCATTGCACAAGCTGTGTGTGTGGAGGCTGCATCATGTGGACTCTGTTCTCAACCCAGAAAACTTTAGTTGGTTTGCTTGAGATTTTGGTTAATTCCTTTACAGTGTTCCTGTGTAACACCCTTGTGATAACTGGAGCCTATGAAAAGGAATCTGGTTTGTTCTGAAAGTTATTATTTGTTTGTCTGTATTTGTTATGGTTTGTTACCTATAAAGCTTGTATTGTTAATTTATTGGGAAAGTTAGTAGAGAGGTAGGTGCCATTTTGTTTATCAGTTAGTTTATTTATTCTTATTGTATTTTTGTGTCTTTTTTTAGTTTGGTTAGTTTCTCTCTAATGGAGGCCCCCGGATGGTGACACAATCCTCTTTAACATTTCGGAAATTGTATGGGATCAAATGGATGCCAGTAAGTGAATATGACTGGAGTGCGATCTGTCCATTCAAAGTTCATCTGCATAGCTGTTTCATGTAGACCAGTCCATAACTCCTCTATATCTAAGACACAGGAAAATAGAGTCTCAAACACCATGAACCTTGTGCCAAATTGTATAAAATATTACGACCTCTTGCCAGAGAATGTATATTGAATTAAGATTACTTTTACCCCTTTGGAAAATTGCTTTTATATTATTATTATTTTATGAATTATTTGAAAATAAATAAATGTAATTGAGGGTTATGCTCGAGAAAGAAAAATACAGTTTCTTTATTTTAATTTTTTTTACTGGAAAGACAAATACTGATAAAGCAAATGTGTTTCTGTATATTTATGAATGGACATTTGCATGTGTATACCTTTTTTCATATACTTAGTGATTAATTCAAGCTCTGGAAGGGTGTGGATGCTGACAAGGTTAGCCTCCATCTTCTGACACATTCTGTGGGCGGAGCTCCAGTCATGGTTGTCTGAGTTCAGCCTATAGCAGCACGCCTGGAAGTTTTGCCAGCCTAAATCACAGTGGTACCGCCCATTATCTGCCCAGGAGTCTGTTTCACACACAGGTGAGATCCTCAAGACCAAGGCAGACTTTGAGGTAGATCAGCTGAATCCAAACTAAAAACTTCAGAAAAAAACTATAGAAAAACATGCAGTTTTGGGGCAAGATTCTCAAATTGCATGGCTGGGCCAGACAAGGTTTACCCCTGAAATAAATCAAGTCGTATTTAATCATTTAAGGTATAAGTGCAAGTAGTAGTAACATTGCTCGGTACATTTATATGTGAACCACAGACCATAAATGCGTATACACACACTAAACACATACCTGTGGTGAAGGGGTCGAGTGTGACTTTAGGTCGTTTCTTGCAAATGTAAGGCAGAGCCACTGAACAGTCCCTGTTGTGCCAGCGACCCTGTGCATTGGTGCTGATCACTCCACAGTTTTCCTCCTCATCATAGCTTGGCATTTCTACAACACACACACATCCATGGGATAAAAATACCTCCTTACTAATCGAAATGCAAATGAGCTGTTCTGTGGCAAATAAAATAAAAACTACTAAGACCAATAAAGACATCAGAACAAAGAAGTAATACTGTTTTAAATGTAAGAAGAAATATATAGTCTGCTGGTCAGTATTGGTTTTTTTTTATTATTGGTTTTCACATAATCCTTCACAAATCACTCTAATATGCTGATTTGATGCTTAAGATTTCTTACTTTCATCAGTGTTGAAAATAGATATTCTGCTTATTATTTTTGTGGAAATTGTGACTTAAGAACATTTATTTGAAATAGAACATTTTTGTAAGATTATAAATGTTCCACGAATGGGATTATTTTTTTATTATTATTATTTAATCAATTTAATTTATGTTTGCTATTAAAAAAAGTAGTAATTTCTTCTAGTTATAAAGATTAAAATTAAACAATCATATCTCATTATAAGAAAATAGTGACTGCAGAATGCTGTAAGTGTAATTGTCCAGAATAAATTGATCACCTTTCAATAGCAGAAGCATAAAGTTAGCTAAAGTTTATAAAATTCGCAGTCTGTGATGATTTTGGTGCAATGTAATTTGCTGGTGTTGGTACATTGTGTTTTTTGTAAACCAAAGTCACTGCACACATTTACCAATACATTTTGGAGCACTTCATGCTTCCTTCTGCTGACCAGCTTTTTGAAAATGCTGATTTCATTTTCCAGCAGGATTTGGCACCCGCCCACACTGCCAAAAGCACCAAAAGTTGGTTAAATGACCATGGTGTTGGTGTGATTGAATGGCCAGCAAACTCACCAGACCTGAACCCCAGAGAGAATATATGGGCTATTGTCAAGAGGAAAATGAGAAACAAGAGACCAAACAATGTGGATGAGCTGAAGACCACTGTCAAAGAAACCTGGGCTTCCAGACCACCTCAGCAGTCACAAACTGATCAGCTCCATGCCACGCTGAACTGAGGCAGTCATTAAAGCAAAATGAGCCCCTAGCAAGTATTGAGTACATGTACAGTAAATTAACATACTTTCCAGAAGGCCAATTCACAAAAAAAATTGTTATTGGTCTCATGGTCTCAAATCATCCCAATTAAGAACCAAAGACTTAAAGAGGTAGTTCACCCAAAGGTCTAAATTATGTCATTAATAACTCACCCTCATGTTGTTCCAAACCAGTAAGACCTCCGTTCATCTTCGGAACACAGTTGAAGATATTTTAGATTTAGTCCGAGAGCTCTCAGTCCCTCCATTGAAGCTGTGTGTACGGTATACTGTCCATGTCCAGAAAGGTAAGTTAAACATCTTCAAAGTAGTCCATGTGACATCAGAGGGTCAGTTAGAATTATTTGAAGCATTAAAAAATACATTTTGGTCTGAAAAACTATGACTTTATTCAGCATTGTCTTCTCTTCCGTGTCTGTTGTGAGACCGTTCACTGCAGTGTATGATATCCGGTTCGCGAACGAATCATTCGATGTAACCGGATCTTCTTGAACCAGTTCACCAAATCGAACTGAATCGTTTTAAATGGTTCGCGTCTCCAATACGCATTAATCCACAAATGACTTAAGCTGTTAACTTTTTTTAATGTGGCTGACACTCCCTCTTGAGTTCAAACAAACCAATATCCCGGAGTAATTCATGTACTCAAACAGTACACTGACTGAACTGCTGTGAAGAGAGAACTGAAGATGAACACCGAGCCGAGCCAGATAATGACTCGTTCTCGAGTCAAGAACCGTTTCTGTCAGACGCGTCCGTTTCAAGAACCGAGGAGCTGATGATACTGCGCATGTGTGATTCAGCGTGAAGCAGACTGACACACAGAGCGCATGAACCGAACTGATTCTTTTGGTGATTGATTCTGAACTGATTCTGTGCTAATGTTATGAGCGCGGGTAAACCGAAGGCTTGAATCAAGGGCAATCATCGCAAATGACGTCATTACGTCGAGCGCAAAAGAACCGGTGAACCGTTTTCTTCAACTGGTTTATTGAATCAAACTGTTCGAAAGAACTACTGGTGATCCGAAAACCGACCCATCAGTTCTTGATTTGAGAACGAGTCAGTCTATTGTTCGTTATCTGGCTCAGTTCGGTGTTCATCTTCAGTTCTCTCTTCACAGCAGTTCAGTCAGTGTACTGTTTGAGTAAATGAATTACTCTGGGATATTGGTTTGTTTGAACTCAGAGGGAGTGTCAGCCACATTAAAAAAGTTAACAGCTTAAGTCATTTGTGGATTAATGCGTATTGGAGACATGAACCGTTTAAAACGATTCAGTTCGATTTGGTAAACTGGTTCAAGAAGACCCGGTTACATCGAATGATTTGTTCACGAACTGGATATCAATACACTGCAACGAACGGCCTCACAACAGACCCGGAAGAGAAGACAATGCTGAATAAAGTCGTAGTTTTGCTATTTTTGGACCAAAATTTATTTCCGATGCTTCAAAATATTCTAACTGATCCCTCTGATGTCACATGGACTACTTTGATGATGTTTTCTTAATTTCTGGACATGGACAGTATACCGTACACACAGCTTCAATGGAGGGACTGAGAGCTCTCGGACTAAATCTAAAATATCTTAAACTGTGTTCCAAAGATGACCGGAGGTCTCACGGGATTGGAACGACATGAGGGTGAGTTATTAATTACATAATTTAGATTTTTGGGTGAACTAACCCTTTAAAGGGTAACTAAACCCCTGGTCAGAGCCTGACTCCACCCACTTGCAATATTAGAAAAATCCTGAAAAGTGGGCAGAGCACAGCGGAGATAGAGGGGATGAACCGAGGGCAGGGCTGAGAACTATGCAGTCCAGCAGTGCTGTTGCAACCAGCAACACTACACATACGTACCATCCTGACCACTGTACTAAATACAGATAAATCTACACCAACTTGAAGCTATCCTAACTGATGCAATACTATGCTACTAACTAACTATGCTTATAACAATACTAACGTTACACTAACAACTATGCTAATTAACTACATAGGCTACACAAAATAATCTAAATAATTATATAATTGCTATGCTAAATAGATGCTATAATAGTCTATCCTGGTCGTTTTCAATACTCGCAAATCTATACAGTGACTTTGACGGAACAAGATGGTTTTATACTGCCAAGGGTGTGGTAGCTCGTGCCAATGGGCGTGGTGAGCTGGAAACTGCTTACGTCACCTGCCACCGCAAACATCCAATAGGAAATATCAACTGCAATAGCCACCATTTAACCTGAAGAGGGCAGCACTCAGACGTTTTTACACCATATATTATAGAATTAAAACACACTTCATACTCAAATGTCAAAAAAGTTACTTGAATCAATGAACAGCACTAATAAAGCCCCATTCTTACAGATCATTAACTAAAAAAAGTTGGTTTAGGGTTTAGTTACTCTTTAAACTACTTCAGTCTGTGTGCATTGAATTTAATTACTACATGAGTTTCACAATTTGAGATGAATTACTGAAATGAATTAACTTTTCCAAGACATTCTAATTTATTGAGATGCACCTGTACTGATTCAATGTCTGAGTGGGTGTGGTTATATGAGGGTGAGGCTGTAAGGGGTGTTGCCTCACCTGCTTCCCAGTTTAGGTAATTGAAAGGGGCGGAGTCAGCACACTGCCAGCCACCATTGAGATCTAAATCATTCAGGCCCATCCACAGGGTGGCGATGTACCCAGTTAGATAACCTGCAGTACACGCATACTTTATAAACACATGCCACTGAGTTTTAAACTAAATAAGAGTAGCAAATTTTGTCTTGTTTGTTCTACATTTAACAGAATCATTTTTTTAATCCCATTGCAAGTCAGATAATTTTCAATATGACGAATGTAAAGATGTTTATATCACTCCGTCTCTCACCGCTGATAAAGAATTGTTCCTCTACTTTAGTGATGCTGAGCAGGTCCGCTCCTTGCTGTTGGCAGCTGGTCCGTGCTTCACTCCAGGACATCCTGGCCTGAAAGTTAAACTGGTAACAGTTATCCATCAAAGTGTTTATGCTCCAAAACATCCCACATCCAGTACCTTTGGAAAGAGAGAGAGATGTATTTTAGTGAGCAGGAATATGTGTACTATTATGTAAAGTAGTCTCACATTCCAGCTTCCAGACTTAAACAGTAAAAGAACGTGAATGACGAGAGCAGGATCAGCTGAATTCACTCACTCTTTACTGGGCAGAAGCCCCAGCGCTGGTCTTTTCTGTAATCATGAGTAGTGGCACACCAGTGAAGGCCATCTGTCCTGCCCTGAGTGGTGCAGTTGTGGAACCACTGGCCATCATAGAGGAAGGGGAAGTTACATGGACTGCCTTGAGAGTTTCCTTGGATGGTGTAGATTTCTATGGAGAAGAAGAGACAGAAAAAGCTAAGCTGCCTAACTTCCAGAAGGAATTCATGATTACCACCAGAGAGGGCAGATAATGATAAATACATACAGTGCCCTCCATAAGTACTATTACAGTAATGACATTTTTTTTTGTCTGATGTGGAGTCAGGACATCTGCAAATATGATAAAAAGATGGATATGAGACAAAACTACAGAATGTCACATTATTATTATAATTAGCCGTTTCGATAGATTAATGTTTTACCAAATAAAAAGGACAGCACTTTTAGAGTTTCATTGCCTAATCTGATGTGAGCATAAATATTGGGACAATTGAACTTAAAGCAACTGTAAAAGTTTAAAAGCTATTATTTAGTCGCAAATCCCTTGCATGCAATCACAGCAGTGAGTCTGCCTCCCACAGACATCACCAGACCATTGTGCCATTTTCTTGAACATTGGTAGCCAAGATGTTTTTGTACACTTCTGCATTCATTCTGCTATCACCATCATTCGTTAAGTCATTAATAAAGTTGTGAGAGGCTGTTCCAGAAGCAGCCATGCATCCATGACTCCACCTCCGCCAAGCTTCACAGATGAGGTTGTATGCTTAGGATCATTTGCAGTTCCCTTTTCTCTGCACGCTTTCGCTTTCCAATCACTTACCAGTGTCCATAATACTGTTCCAAAATTCTACCGGCTCACCATCGTGCTTTTTTTGCAAACTCTAATCTTGCCTTTCTCCTGATCAGAGGTTTGCATCTTGCTGTGTAGCTAATGCTGTGGAAGTCTCCTGCAGACTGTAGATTGTCAGAGCATCACTCCAGCTTTCTGGAGGTTGCTGGTGATTTTACAGACACTTAATTTATGGTTCTTTTTCACAGCTTTTATGATTTGCAAGTTACTCTAATAATGTAATAAAATTAGTGATTACTCCTTTTAAAAGTAATCACGTTACTGTTCTGATTACTTTTAGATAAATTACTAATAGGCCTACGTTACTTTTTTCTCCATGAAATTTATGAAATCCCAGAATACAAGCTCCTGATAAATATTCGCGCTGCACTCTGTCGCATGGAAACTCGCGAGAGCAAGTCCCTAATCCACTGGCACTTGACTCGACTGTGCGTGTAATACATTATTTTAACAATCTCTAGATGATAAAACACTGCATTCTGTCAGCTATGTAACGCGGCAGTAAGTCAACTCAACTCACTTTATTTCTAAAGCACTTTCAAAAACCACAATGGTCACCAAAGTGCTGTACATGAAAGAGAAAAACCAAAACGAATACATACAATCCATATACATACAAATTAGAACACATTATTAAAAGCCATAAAAAAATAAATACGTTTTTAACATCCACTGAAAAGACCCTAGAGTAGGAGATGTTTTTAAGGACAGGGGAAGCTCATTCCATAGGGGTAGCCACGGGCAGCCACAGAAAATCCTCTACATTTCAAGCATGATCGAGGAATCATCAGGCACAGCTGATCAATAGAGCAAAGAGATCTCAAAGGTTGAAAACATATAACAACACTTTATATTTAATTCTGTATCGAATCAATAACAAATGTAGTGAAATTAAAACGGGAGTAATATCGTCTCTCTTTTTGGTACCACTTCAAAGCCTAGCAGCTGAGTTCTGAAGCTGCTATAGAGAGAGAGAAGCCTGACTCACACCCAGATACAAAGCTTTGCAATAATCCAGATGAGAAGACACAAAGGCATGAACAACCTTCTCCAAATCACTGAAAGAGAGGACAGACTTCAACTTGGCTATATATCTAAATAAGATAAGATAATTTTAATAAGATAAAATACACTATTTTTTATAACAGCATTAATTTGGTGATCAAATTTAAGCTCCGAGTCAAAAATAAATCCAAGACTTTTCACAGAGGAACGTTTCTTTCCAAGGGAGCAATAACAGATTGTCATTACAATCCATACCACATCCTTTCTGACCAAAAAAAAAAAAACTCTGATTTGTCCTCATCCAATTGGAGAAAGTTGCTTGCCAACCACCACTTCACATCAGCCATACAGTTATACAAAGACTAGAAGACAAATTATATTGCTCCCCATATTTTAAAGGGAAATAAATCTGAGAATCATCCGCATACAGATGGTAATTCATATCGTGCTTATCAAAAATAAGCAAACAGAAGAAGACTAGTTACCCAAACTGAATGAAATGGTTCTACCCTTAAGATATGATGAACATCTGTAAGGTCCACGCACCCTGTCCAAGGAAGATATCCTGTGCTGGCTGAAGGTTTCCTGCATTTTTGGTCTTTTTAGAGTTATTCAATTTAAATTCAATTCTAATTTGACTCCATTTTACTATTTAATCTGACTCCATTTTAGTA
This sequence comes from Carassius carassius, assembly GCF_963082965.1. Taxonomy (NCBI): domain Eukaryota; kingdom Metazoa; phylum Chordata; class Actinopteri; order Cypriniformes; family Cyprinidae; genus Carassius; species Carassius carassius. The sequence continues at coordinate 13,645,969 of NC_081763.1, forward strand.
TGACCTCAAATTTAGGTTGAAAGGCAAATTTGTTGTTTGCAGGTCTCTAATTATTATTGATATTTTTCTGACATTTGATCATTTTAACTTAACTCTACTTTATTTTTACTCATTCATTAGGAATCTGTAAGTCAGGGTGCCCCATGACGGCCGTTCTACATGTGCCCCACGATCACAAACTCAACACAAACAAACTTGTCTAAACATTAGCCAAAGGTTATGACTAATACTGTTTAATAGGTTGCCCATGATTATCATTCTTTTAAATAGTTTTTCTGTTTAGTCCCCCTCAGTTACCCATGTACAATTTAGTTAAAGCTCAAAACTATAATCAGCGGTTATGCTAGCACTGTCTGTGTAGCCCCGCCGACAAACATATAACTATGTTTAACTTAATTTAAGCTGAGACAATAATCAGCGGTTATGCTAATACTATTTGTCTAGCCCCAACAGTTAAAAATAACTACGTAGAACTTAATTGAAGCTGAGATAATAACCAGCGGTTAAGACCAGTACTACAACTAGCCCCCCCATTGTTAATGCAACTGAATATAACTTAACAAAAGTCAATCTAAAACCTCACCTGATGTGCCCTATGCTTCATCTAGACTGAGTTTTAGTATGCACTTAACCCTGGACACAGATTTGCGGAAACATAGCCTTTACTTAATCTACTTGAAAAAAATATTTCAGAGAAAGTCAGAGTAAATCAAATGTAATAATTTATTATCAGTCAGGTAAGGATTATTCCAATTACATAGCCAATTCATAGATATCAAATCAATACAAGACATCACATTCTCAAAGATGAATCTAAGAGTAAAAGATGCATACCTGACTCTTAGAAAAATACACAGTATGAAGTGTGTGGACACACTTCATGCTATGGCCTCATTCTAGCTACAGAAGGCCCTGATCCTTTTGCTGCAATCCTTTAAATACAAAACCAAGAAAAAAACATCCCCCAAATGGAGGCATGAAAAAACTATTAAAATTTGCATTAACCCAGACTGGGGCAGTTTACACCTCAGAGGGAACAGAAGGTAATTTACATGGAAGACCCTGGAAAAGGGCACTCCCATTACAGTAGGCAAAATACCTCTTAACTCTTAGGAACTGTATTATCTACTTTTGTAAAATTGAGACCATTGTACCAGTTGCACTGAGACATTTCAAGTGATACCAGACATGACTGTTAGTTCCCTTGCATTGACATTTTCATGTAATGAAGTTCATTTTGAGCAGATTGAGTTGAAGGAAGCATGGGTGAAGGGATTTAAAATGGAACAAATGACCAGAAGGGGAGGAGGTCTCCTGCTCCTCCACTCTGTGGGGTGTCTCGAAGATGCCTGTGTATGTTTGTATTGTCTGTTTCTCAGGAGATATAAGTATCTCAGGTTCTTTCATCCTTACAAGTCCAAGGCTATCTTGGATACCCACTTGGTTTTTGAGACGATCAATGAGGATATCATAATCAACTGTGTCGAAGGCTGCACTGAGATCCAACAGTAGAAGAACAAAAGGACTACCTGAATCTACATCTAATAAAATATCATATGAAAAGGTTTTTTTTTTTGTTTTAAGAAATTAATGCTTTTATTCAGAAAGGACTAATTTGAGACAGTAGTGGGGAGTCGTGGCCTAGTGGTTAGAGAGTTTAATCTTAACCCTAAGGAGGTGGTTTCAAGTCTCGAGCCGGCAATACCACGGCTGATGTGCCCTTGAGCAAGGCACCGAACCCCCAACTGCTCCCCGGGCTGCACACTGTTCCGGGTGTGTGTTCATGGTGTCAGTGTGTTCACTGCTGTGTGTGTGCACTTTGGTTAAATGCAGAGTGTCACGTCACTTTGTTGTAAAGATATTTATAATTTTACTAAATATTTATATTTCAAATAAATAGACATCCTATATAATCCCATTATATAATCCTAAAATGAATGCATCATGGTTTCCACAGAAACATTAAACAAGCTAAACGGTTTTCAACATTGATAATAATAAGAAATGTTTCTTGAGCATCAAATCAGCATATTAGAATGATTTTTGAAAGATGTGACACTGGGGGGAAGTCGTGGCCTAATGGTTAGAGAGTCGGACTCCCAATCGAAAGGTTGTGAGTTCGAGTCCCGGGCCGGCAGGAATTGTGGGTGAGGGGAGTGCATGTACAGTTCTCTCTCCACCTTCAATACCACACTTAGGTGCCCTTGAGCAAGGCATCGAACCCCCAACTGCTCCCCGGGCGCCGCAGCATAAATGGCTGCCCACTGCTCCGGGTGTGTGCTCACAGTGTGTGTGTGTGTGTGTTCACTGCTCTGTGTGTGTGCATTTCGGATGGGTTAAATGCAGAGCACAAATTCTGAGTATGGGTCACCATACTTGGCTGAATGTCACTTCACTTTCACTTTCACTGAAGACTGGAGTAATGATGCTGGAAATTTAGCTTTGTCATCACAGAAATAAATTACAATTCAAAATATATTTTAAAGATATTAAAATGAAAAAAAAAACATTTTTAATATTAATGTTTCATGATATTATGTTTTTTGCTATATTTTGATAAAATAAACACAGCTTTGGTGAGCATACAAGACTTACGAGCATACAAGACTTCTTACGACCCCTATATTTTGATTATAATTTTGATATTAAACATCAAATAAACACTGACTGGATGCAATTCCTTTTCGTTGGGACAAGCAAATTACTGGTTAAGATATGAGAAAGAGAGAAAGAAACAACAACATTTCATGTACTAACCTCGGTACAACCTGGCACAAAGGTCTTGATTGTCATCATAGACTCGCCACAGAGACTTCTGGGAGGGGGAACTAGCAGATGGGGAGGCAGTGGCCGAGACATTGCCAGTGTCGAGGAGTAATTTAGGGGAGGGCAAGGACGATTCAAGCATCTCCAAGAACTTGCTGCAGCTCCAGGTCCAGCTCACTGGAGGAGGCTCCTAGTCGCACCGAAACACACCCAGTGGTGACTTGTTGCCAGATGTGTGCACATTGCCTGTGGTGCTGCCCAGGCAGAGGGAGGAGCCTATGTTGAAAAGCCGCCTCCTGGTCACCCATTTCCACAGCTGGGCATCACTCTTGCAGGAAGGAGAGAGGTAGAGCATGTGATCTCGTACGCCCAGGCAGCCCTTCGCTCCCTCATGGAGAAAAGCAAACGTATCCGATTTATCTGTATGTGCTGTTGCTGAAAGATAAATAGAGATAAAGGTTATTAGCCTTTCAGCTGTAAACTTTTTTAACGTGGCTGACACTCCCTCTGAGTCAAAACAAAGTCTTTTTAGGCAAGTCATACCACTCGGCCGCCATCTTGGCAACGCCTTCGGGCAGCTATTTCAGACTAACAAGACCAGGCTCCTATCTAGACCAGGCAGAGAGTCAGAACTGCACTTTCACTGGTCACCGGGACATAAAAACTGCATGTATAGAAACAGCAGAAAAATATGATAAAAATCGCTGAGAAAGTTTGATTACTTTGCCCCAAAATAAGGTTTAAATATACTCGCATGCGCAATGGTTCACGACCCCAACTTTTACTTGTGTCTTTTACTTAGAATGTTAGGTAACATATTTGTGGTCGATATAAAATGCTTTAACTGCCTTCGCGTTGTTATCACCCTCTTCTATGTGGATTCCATCTGATCTTGCACACACCACAACTCGCTGTCGCCAAATCGTCTCCGCTGTCGCAAAACCTCAACTGTGCGTATGCGTCAGTGAAACCAGACGATGGGCTTAAATGTTTCCCGGCTTGACTGTTAAAAGCAGATGATTGGCTTTCCAGCGGGAGGGGCGGGACATGTGCATACAACCGCCATCTTTGCCGTTACGGGTTTTCCTTATATAGTTGTATGGAGGATTGAGGAAGTGGCATGTCTCTTATAAATTGTCTCTGGTCAAAATAAACCAATATCCCGGAATGATTCATTTACTCAAACAGTACACTGACTGAACTGTTCTGAAGAGAGAACTGAAGGTGAACACCGAGCAGAGCCAGATAACGAACGAACACGCCCACTGCTGAAGCGGTTCTCGAGTCAAGAACCGTTTGCATCGGTTTTCGGATCACCAGTACACTGAACCGAGAACCGTTTCTGTCTGACGTGTCCAACTTGAGAACCGATTGATTTTTCAAGTATTTTGTTAAACATCAGAAAGTGTAATAAAATAACTATATATACTAAGTTAACTTCCGGTCTGTGTTGTGTATATCAGTCTGGCTGCAGTGCCTTCTACAAACGCAGTTAAAGTCAAGGTGATGAGTAGACTGAAGTTGGGCTCAGGTGGTTGTGCTGAGGGATGTGTTTCCCATACATTTATTTATTTTTGGAGACTCGCCACAATTTTAAAACTGATCGATTTTCAAAAAGGCTTCGTTGAATAAACATGAGTAACATTACCTACTGCACGTTTAATAATAATAATTCCTTACATTTATATGTTTAAATATCAAAACGAGGCACAGGTGTTTTTATATCGCTGTATTTCTGAAGGAAGACTTGCATGTTATATGCCTGATAAAGCAGCGTGTGAGCAGCTCTGCTTTGTTTACAGCTGTTACTGGGGAAACCTCTATTTCTCGCGCTTTATGTCTATGCTTTAAAACATCTCCTGCTGGCAAAGAATGAATTTGCATTTTCATTAAGTCCGCCTGATCCACGCAGCAAACATATTTTGTTTGTTATCAAAAAATATCTACTCTAGAGGGACTTGGCTGTTGTTATTGATTCTATTTGGAAGTCCACCGGAAGTTAATTTAGGTCCACAAAAGCGCGCATTCCCAGTAACGTTTGTGTATGTTGTTGCTGTTGAAACCGTCTGTATATATATATATATATATATAGTTCCCTGTCAAGGGAACTTCGAACTGCGTCCTCTGAGGGGACACTATGGGGAACACCTCGTCGTGACCCGTGTCTGAAGCATACTTTGAAAAACGCCAACGTGTTGGCCGGCGACAGCCTCTGACGTCACTACCAGCGCGACTATAAATACGCGCTCGTAGGACCCGTCACTTATCTTCTTCGTCTTCATTGAGTGTTTTGTTTGAAGCGTGCATCTGAGAAACGACCAAAACGGTAAGAGCAATCTATTATTGTTGTCATGGCATCCACTAGCAGGCGTTTAAACAGTGTGTGCATCCGTGTCAGTGTTATACGACACACACACTCTTTGCGTCTCTTGTTTGGGCGGAGAGCACACGCGCGATGTCCTCGAGGGGGCAATCTGCGTGCACTGCGAGAGTTTTTCTGTGAAAAAGCTCCTCTCTCGTTTGTCTCTCTTTTCGAGGAAAGAGGGACAGCCATCTGGATCCCGCGGCTCAGGACCCACCGTTGCCGAGGCACGGAGGAGGATGTAGAGAGGAGTGAGTGTAGAGGAGTGTAGAGAGGGACTTTTTTCCTTTCACACTTTCCGGCGGCAAACGAGAGTGAACTTCGGGAGGAAGATGCGTTGTCATTAACCCTTTCTTGCACTGAAGTTAGTGCTCTGCTGGGTTTTACCCAGGAAGAGCAGGAGATGTCTGAGAGTGGCGAAGAAGCTGAGGCTGAGCCTTCTCAATCCTCCTGCCCTGCGTATGGGGAGCTGTTAGCTGCAAAATTAGTTTTGCCATGGAAGCGTGCCAGAAAAGTAACGTCGCGAGGTTATGCTGATATCGAAGGCATGCACAAAAACGGCTATGAGAGGATGCCCCCTGTAGAGAGATGCTGGCTAGCTATCTCTCTGTGGGGGAAACGTCCTCTCTTAAATCTCCCTTTTAAATCTCCCTCTTTGCCATCTAAGCCCCTCCAGGATGCATCCCGCTTAAATGGCAAATCATACGCTGCAGCAGGTCAGGCGGTGGCTTCGCTGCACACGATGGCAGTGCTTCAGGCTTACCAGGCTGGCCTGCTGAAGGACCTGGATACAGGCGAAGGTCCAGGTCCGAGCCCGAACAACAAAGGGGTCCTGGCCCATCTCGATCTGAGGATCGGAGACAGGCGCAGAAGGCTAGTGTCGCGGCTCGCGCTCCTCCCCCGCCTAAGGGCAGGAGCAAGGGGAATCGCGGGTCACGGAGAGGTAAGCAGGGTCTAAAGGATGTGATTCAGACGAGGCAGCGTCCTCGCCCGGATCAGAGCGATACCTAGTAGCTCCGGATGTTTTTAACCTCTGTTTTTCCTCCCCTGCCTAATTCCCCTGTAGCCACCAGCCCTCCACCTGATCGAGGTTAGGTGGAAAGTTTCTCACATAACAGTCTCCTGTCCTGGACCTATGATTCTTTGGTTGGTTCTATGTTCATAGTAACCGCCTTATTGACGGTCAGGACCAGAAGGGGGCGCATCCCTTTAAAGGAATCTTTTGTGATTCCAAGCCTTCAGCTCTACCCCGGGGCCAGGGCCCTACAGGTAAGTTGGGTACGTAGCTTAGGCCTTTGGCTGTAAGGGATAATGTCATAGACAGCCGTCGAACCGTCCCAGGGGCGACTTCCGGTGAAGCGGTAGAGTTGGTACTTAGTGTTTGCCATGATTCTGGTCTGCACTCCCCTCAGCATGGTGGCGTGGGTATACTGTTCCCCATAGTGTCCCCTCAGAGGACGCAGTTCAAAAAAAAAAAAAAACTTCTCAGGTTACAAATGTAACCATGGTTCCCTGAGAGGGAACGAGACACTGCGTCCTCTAGCTCCTGCCATGCTTCGGACGCAAGCTTCACGAAGAAGATAAGTGACGGGTCCTACGGGCGCGTATTTATGGTCTCGCTGGTAGTGACGTCAGAGGCTGTCGCCGGCCAACACGTTGGCATTTTTCAAAGTATGCTTCAGACACGGGTCACGACGAGGTGTTCCCCATAGTGTCCCCTCAGAGGACGCAGTGTCTCGTTCCCTCTCAGGGAACCATGGTTACATTTGTAACCTGAGACGTTTTTTTTTGTTTTTGTTTTTTAAGATGAATGTATCTAATCTGTATATTTTGTTAAATTGTAGATTATGTTAGATTATAGGCCAAATGGGTTTTCAGGGAAGTTGGACAATAATTAAGACTCTAAAGACTCTATGTTTAATAGGAATAAGGGATGATTTATGTAATACCTGTACTGTATTTATAGTTAACGATGACACATTCACAAATTGAGTTTGTAGTAAATAGAACATGAACACGAGTAGAGCAGCTGATGATACTGAACTGCAGCACTTGCCGGTTAGAGCTGTTCTCGTTCTCAAGTCAAGAATCGGTTACATCGGTTTTCGGATCACCAGTACACTGAACCGAGAACCATTTCTGTCGGACGCATCCAATTCAAGAACCGATGAGCTGTTGATACTGCGCATACGTGATTCAGCGTAAAGCCGACTGACTCACAGCGCATCTGAACTGAACTGGTTCTTCTGGTGATTGATTCTGAACTGATTCTGTGCTAATGTTATGAGCGCGGGTAAATCTAGGGCTTAAATGAAGGGCAATCTGGCAAAACATAAGTTTGTTTAATAACAAATACATTGCAATGGATTATGTATAGTAAGTGGATCATGGTTTCTGCGCTGAAGACACCTAATTTATTTACTTTATATCTTCAAGACTTAAATCCTCCTATGCACATTATTGTTACTGTATTTGGGTGCGTTGTTACAAAATTTAATTGTAAACTTTTCATGGTTATGAGATTTTAACTGACTAAAGTTATGATTACTGACTTTATTTGATTGTTTGATAGACTTGATGTCATTATGTCATCAACAATGACGTCATTACGTCGAGCGTAAAAGAACTGGTGAACCGGTCTTTTCAACCGGTTTATTGAATCAAACCGTCCGAAAGAACTGGTTCGTGGAAAAGAACCGAACTTCCCATCACTACTATCCGGACGTCTTGAGCTTTGAGCATCTTACTCTGCGGGTGACCTGCGTGACAACCAGACGTGACGTCAGCGTCTTGAAATTAGCTGTTTTTTAAACATTTAAGTCAAATCAAGTTGCTTTTATTGTCACATCACCACAGCACATATGTGCCTTGGTGAGTGAAATTCTTGGGAGCGTGCTCCAGAATTTGCAGAAACAGTTACGAAATGTACACTATACACTACACTGTACGATGTACTATATGTACTATGCAATGTAAACTACACAAAGAATGTACACGTTCTGCATTCTGTAAACATATACACGCATAAAAACATGCTAAGGTGCAACAGAGTGTACGTGAACTGGATACAGAAATGTCATGGATGTGCATCGGATGGTATCCGGTGGTAACGGGTAGGATATTTTATTAATGCAGTGTGTATGTATAGTCCAGTGTTGAGCTGTAAACGTTAAAGTGCAGTGTGTGGCATACAGTATCATATTGTGGGAGTATGCTGTAGGGGGCTGTTGGGTGTATTAGTTCTGATTTTTCATTAGTCTGATAGCCTGAGGGAAAAAGCTATCCCTCAGTCGGCTAGTGCGGGATCGAATGCTACGGAGATGTCTTCCTGAGGGGCAGCAGAGAGAGCAGTCCGTGAGATGGGTGGCTGGAGTCACTGATGATCCTCCGGGCTTTCCTTATGCACCTCCTGGTGTAGATGTCCTGGAGGGAGAGAAGCTCACCTCCAACAATGTGGCTGGCAGTTCGCTAGACCCTTTTTAGAGCTTTATGGTTGCCAGCGGTGCTGTTTCTGAACCAGGCAGTGATGCAGCCCGTCAGGATGCTCTCTATAGTGCATGTGTAGAGGATGCTGGGCTCATTCCAAACTTCCTCACCCGTCTCAGGAAGAAGAGGCGCTGGTGTGCCTTCTTCAGCACTGCATCAGTGTGTATGGACCAGGTGAGATCCTCACTGATGTTAACGCAAAGGAGCTTGAAGCTGCTTACCCGCTCCACAGGTGTCGTGTCGATGGTGATGGGTGTGTGTTCTCTGCTCTGTATCCTGAAATCCACCACCAGCTCCTTGGTCTTTTCGATGTTGAGATAGAGGTAGTTCTCCTGACACCATTTAGTCAGGGTGCTCACCTCTCTGTAGGCCGTCTCATCGTTGTCGGTGATCAGGCCTATCACCGTTGTGTCATCAGCGAATTTGATGATGACAGTGGAGCTGTCAAGTCAAGTGACCTTTATTTATATAGCGCTTTAAACAAAATACATTGCGTCAAAGCAACTGAACAACATTCATTAGGAAAACGGTGTGTCAATAATGCAAAATGATAGTTAAAGACAGTTCATCATTGAATTCAGTGATGTCATCTCTGTTCAGTTTAAATAGTGTCTGTGCATTTATTTGCAATCAAGTCAACGATATCGCTGTGGATGAAGTGACCCCGACTAAGCAAGCCAGAGGCAACAGCGGCAAGGAACCAAAACTCCATCGGTGACAGAATGGAGAAAAAAACCTTGGGAGAAACCAGGCTCAGTTGGGGGGCCAGTTCTCCTCTGACCAGATGAAACCAGTAGTTCAATTCCAGGCTGCAGCAAAGTCAGATTGTGCAGAAGAATCATCTGTTTCCTGTGGTCTTGTCCTGGTGGTCCTCTGAGACAAGGTCTTTACAGGGGATCTGTATCTGGGGCTCTAGTTGTCCTGGTCTCCGCTGTCTTTCAGGGCTGTAGAGGTCCTTTCTAGGTGCTGATACACCATCTGGTCTGGATACGTACTGGATCCGGGTGACTGCAGTGACCCTCTGATCTGGATACAGACTGGATATGGTGGCTACGATGACCTCGGAATAAGAGAGAAACAGACAAATATTAGCGTAGATGCCATTCTTCTAATGATGTAGCAAGTACATAGGGTGTTATGGGAAGTGTTCCCAGTTCCGGTTTACCTAATTAATGCAGCCTATGTCACGTACGGTGATACAAGAAACAAGGGAGAGATCCAAATGCAGGTACGAGGTTTATTGAAGGGCAAATCCAAAGGGGTAAACAGTCCAGGCAGGGTCAAAACCAGAATATCCAAAACAACAAGAAAACAGAACAGGACACACAGCAAAGGCAAGACTATGGATTGTATCAAACATTAGACATACAACAAGGACTCCGTGACAAGGACTCAGACAGACCAGGTATAAATACACAAAAGGATAATGGGGAAACAGGAGACAGGTGGGGAACAATCAATTAACTAAACAAGGAGGAAGGTGACCAAATAAGGAGACAGGAAGTGATAATATGATAAACACTGTGGGAACTGAGGACACCTAGTGGAAACCCAGGGAACACAACCCAGACACTGTGACAGTACCCCCCCTCAACGGAGCGGCTTCCAGACGCTCCAAGACAGACACAAAACAGAGACCAGGAGGGAGGCGGACAGGTGGAGGCTCAGGGGGAGGGACGGAGGGCCAGAAAAGAAAAACACGGGGGACAGGCACCAGAAAGTAAACACAAAACAGGAAGACCAGGAGGGAGGAGGACCGGAGGAGGTTCAGGGGGAGGGATGGAGGGCCAGACTAACAGAGGGGAACAGGGACAGAAGTGAACACATAAAACAAAAACAACAACATGAAGCCCCCCAGGGCGGAGCGGAAGACCACCACAACCGTGTAATCAAAGCCAGAGTCCTCCAGGGCGGAGCGGAAGACCACCACAACCGTGTAATCAGAGCGAGAGCCCCCCAGGGCGGAGCAGAAGACCACCACGTCCTCGTGGTCGATGCCGGAGTCCCCCAGGGCGGAGCAGATGACCACCCCCCTGTGGTCGATGCCGGAGTCCAACAGGGCCGAGCAGCAGACCACCCAGTGACTTGACTTGACTCTGAAAGTTCAACGGTGACCCGCCTTGTCTCTGGAAGGTCCTCGGTGACTGGCCCTGACTCTGGAGGGTCCACAAACACCTGACTCGACTCTGGACGGTCCACTGGGACCTGACTCGACTCTGGAGGGTCCACTGGGACCTGACTCGACTCTGGAGGGTCCACTGGGACCTGACTCGACTCTGGTGGGTCCACTGGGACCTGACTCGACTCTGGTGGGTCCACTGGGACCTGACTCGACTCTGGTGGGTCCACTGGGACCTGACTCGACTCTGGTGGGTCCACTGGGACCTGACTCGACTCTGGTGGGTCCACTGGGACCTGACTCGACTCTGGAGGGTCCACTGGGACCTGACTTGACTATGGAAGGTCCACAGGAACTAGCCCTGACTCTGGATGGTCGACAGTGACTAACCCTGACCCAGGAGGGTCCATGAACACCTGACTCAACTTTGGACTGCCTGTGGAGATGTGAGACGCCTCGGCTTCGGGCACCGCCTCTGGAACGTCCACCTGGACGGCAGCGGCCCGCTCAGGAACGTCCACCTGGACGGCAGCGGCCCGCTCTGGAACGTCCACCTGGACGGCAGCGGCCCGCTCGGGAACGTCTGCCTGTCTCCTCCTCCTCCGCTCTCTATGATGGCGAGTCGGTGGCACCTTGTCTGGAGACTCAGGCGTTGAGTCGGCCATCTTGTACTGTGGCTCTAAGCTGGCAGCCATCTTGTGCTGTGGCGCTGGGCTGGCAGCCATCTTGTGCTGTGGCGCTGGGCTGGCGGCCATCTTGTGCTGTGGCACTGGGCTGGCGGCCATTTTGTGCTGTGGCTCTAGGCTGGCAGCCATCTTGTGCTGTGGCTCTGGGCTGGCAGCCATCTTGTGCTGTGGCGCTGGGCTTGCGGCCAATTTGTGCTGTGGCTCTAGCTCAGCAGCCATGACGTGAACCGTCTTGGGAACATCTAGGATCCTTGATAGCATCTCGAAGTAATCGAGAAGGGTGTCAGCGGCCATCCTGGGCGTTGGTGCTGAGCTGGCAGCCATCTTGCACTGTGGGGTGAGGCTGGCTTCCATCTTGCCTCGTGGTGCGGGGTTGGTGGTCATGCACCGCAGCGGCGCTGGGTTGGCGGCCATCTTGTGCTGTGGTGCTGGACCTGCGGCCATCATAGGCAGTGTCACTGGCTTCTTTCTTTTGCCCTGGTGAAACGGCGGCTCTGGTCCCTCCCACGTGAGCCCCGAGTCGAAGGGGGGCCATGGTGGAGAGCGATGCTGAGCTTCCTCTCGCCCACCTCCTCCTCGGCGACCTCCCCTGGTCCCGCGAAACACGACCAGGCGGGTTCCCTCAAACCGATTGCTCCTCTCCCGCTTGGTGGCTGGGGAAGAAGCGTTAATTGACATACCGCTGGATCTCAAGGTGACGGAGTCCTTCTGTCACGTACAGTGATACAAGAAACAAGGGAGAGATCCAAATGCAGGTACGAGGTTTATTGAAGGGCAAATCCAAAGGGGTAAACAGTCCAGGCAGGGTCAAAACCAGAATATCCAAAACAACAAGAAAACAGAACAGGACACACAGCAAAGGCAAGACTATGAATTGTATCAAACATTATACATACAACAAGGACTCCGTGACAAGGACTCAGACAGACCAGGTATAAATACACAAAAGGATAATGGGGAAACAGGAGACAGGTGGGGAACAATCAATTAACTAAACAAGGAGGAAGGTGACCAAATAAGGAGACAGGAAGTGATAATATGATAAACACCGTGGAAACTGAGGACACCTAGTGGAAACCCAGGGAACACAACCCAGACACTGTGACAGCCTAACAATCCTTTAACGGATTTGGATATTAAAAGCATATTAGTTTGTTATGTGTAAGCCAGGTTAAAGAGATGGGTCTTTAATCTAGATTTAAACTGCAAGAGTGTGTCTGCTTCCCGAACAATGTTAGGTAGGTTATTCCAGAGTTTAGGCGTCAAATAGGAAAAGGATCTGCCGCCCGCAGTTGATTTTGATATTCTAGGTATTATCAAATTGCCTGAGTTTTGAGAACGTAGCGGATGTAGAGGATTATAATGTAAAAGGAGCTCATTCAAATACTGAGGTGCTAAATCATTCAGGGCTTTATAAGTAGTAAGAATTATTTTAAAATCTATGCGATGTTTGATAGGTAGCCAGTGCCGTGTTGACAGGACCGGGCTAATATGGTCATACTTCCTGGTTCTAGTAAGAACTCTTGCTGCTGCATTTTGGACTAGCTGTAGTTTGTTTACCAAGCGTGCAGAACAACCACCCAATAAAGCATTACAATAATCTAATCTTGAGGTCATAAATGCATGGATTAACACTTCTGCATTTGACATTGAGAGCATAGGCCGTAATTTAGATATATTTTTTAGATGGAAAAATGCAGTTTTACAAATGCTAGAAACGTGGCTTTCTAAGGAAAGATTGCGATCAAATAGCACACAATAGGTTCCTAACTGATGACGAAGAATCGACAGAGCAGCCATCAAGTCTTAGACAGTGTTCTAGGTTATTACATGCAGAGTTTTTAGGTCCTACAATTAACACCTCTGTTTTTTCAGAATTTAGCAGTAAGAAATTACTCGTCATCCAGTTTTTTATATCGACTATGCATTCCATTAGTTTTTCAAATTGTTGTGTTTCACTGGGCCGTGATGAAATATAGAGCTGAGTATCATCAGCATAACAGTGAAAGCTAACACCATGTTTCCTGATGATATCTCCCAAGGGTAACATATAAAGCGTGAAGAGTAGCGGCCCTAGTACTGAGCCTTGAGGTACTCCATACTACATTTGTGATCAATATGATACATCTTCATTCACTGCTACGAACTGATGGCGGTCATATAAGTACGCTTTAAACCATGCTAATGCACTTCCATTAATGCCAACAAAGTGTTCAAGTCTATGCAAAAGAATGTTGTGGTCAATTGTGTCAAACGCAGCACTAAAATCCAATAAAACTAATAGAGAGATACAACCACGATCAGATGATAAGAGCAGGTCATTTGTAACTCTTAGGAGAGCAGTCTCAGTACTATGATACGGTCTAAATCATGACTGGAAATCCTCACATATACAATTTTTCTCTAAGAAGGAATATAATTGTGAGGATACCACCTTTTCTAGTATCTTGGACAGAAAAGGGAGATTCGAGATTGGTTTATAATTAACTAGTTCTTTGGGGTCAAGTTGTGTTTTTTTGATGAGAGGCTTAATAAAAGCCAGTTTGAAGGTTTTGGGGACATATCCTAATGACAATGAGGAATTAATAATAGTCAGAAGATGATCTATGACTTCTGGAAGCACCTCTTTTAGGAGCTTAGATGGTATAGGGTCTAACATACATGTTGTTGGTTTAGATGATTTAACAAGTATACAATTCTTCCTCTCCTATAGTAGAGAATGAGTGGAACTGTTCCTCAGGGGGTCTATAGTGCACTCTCTGATGCGATACTGTAGCTGACGGCTGAATGGTTAAAATTTTATCTCTAATAGTATTGTAGAAGTAAAGTAGTTCATAAAGTCATTACTGCTGTGATGTTGGGAAATGTCAACACTTGTTGAGGCTTTATTCATCGTTAATTTAGCCACTGTATTGAATAAATACCTGGGGTTATGTTTGTTTTCTTCTAAAAGAGAAGAAAAGTAATCAGATCTAGCAGTTTTTAATGCTTTTCTGTAGGATAGGTTACTTTCCCGCCAAGCAATACGAAATACCTCTAGTTTTGTTTTCCTCCAGCTGCCCTCCATTTTTCGGGCTGCTCTCTTTAGGGTGCAAGTATGCTCATTATACCATGGTGTCATACTGGTTTCCTTAACCTTCCTTAAGCGTAAAGGAGCAACTTTATTTAAATGCTAGAAAAGAGAGAGTCCATAGTTTCTGTTACATCATCAAGTTCTGAGGTTTTGGATATGCTAAGGAATTTGGATATGTCAGGAAGATAACTTAAAAAGCAGTCTTTTGTGGTAGAAGTGATGGTTCTTCCATACTTGTAACAAGAAGTAGAATTTACAAAGTTGTCAGGTAAGTTCTGTACAGACAACAACAAGACCAGACAATTGCTCTGAGTGCTCTTTGATTGGTTTTGAAGGGTGACTTTCCGAGTGCAGGCAGGTGCAGTGAATCATAATTCTAGGGATTGTGAACAAGTGGGTGGAGCTGCAGGATCTAGTGTGGCTAGTGACTTCGTGACAGACATGGTTAAGTTATCGGTCATTTTGCCTATTTTACAGACACAAACATTTTTTTTTGATAACACAGTGATTAAAACAAAGTTCCTTTATTTGACATCTATGGTTCCATAAAGAACCTTCAACAGCAGTAGAACCTCTGCATTGCACAAAAGTCTCTTTAGGTGAAAAAAAAAGGTATATAGATTCTTCACACGAAGTACAAAAAAAGCTTCTTCTACGACATGATCAGTGAAAGGATCAAAGGGACCAAAATGGTTCTTCTATGGGATCACTGAAAAAAAAAACACTTGCGGAACTCTTTCTTAAGAGTGTACTTCTGTACGTTTTTCAAATCTTCTATTGCCAACATATTAGAAACTAGTCGATGGCTTTGGAATTTGGGGTGTAAATCCCCATGAAAAATACACCCCCCCCCCCATGGGTTTTTCGGGGGGGGGGGGGGTGGAGTTGCGGGGTTCAACATCTTAAAAGGGTGTGTGAGCTTAGTCATGTTGTGATATGTGGTTTTCCTGAAATCTCATTCTAAGCTACAAAAACCAAACATTTATTATGACAGATATATTTTTGTTTCTCCCTTCCATTTTTTTGGAGGAGGGTAATGAGTAAGGGATATGAGAGAGAGAGAGAGAGAGAGAGAGAGAGAGAGATGGAGTTAGACAGAGGAGGGTAACAAGCCAGCTGGGAGACGGAGGGAAAAAAAGAAGCAATGAGGGATCAAAAGGAAGCCCGTAGAGGGAGGTCAGGGTTTTGTGTATGATCCTTTTATCCGGTGAACACAGAGATTGACCAACACACAGGAAATTCTGGCTGGTATTTGTTTCTGGGCTTAAGTAACAAAGCCCATAACCTAGACAGAGTTGTGACCAGAGAACCAACCCCAGCTGAGATAGAAATGGATCTAATATAAGGGTCTGCTACCAATTCAAACTACCAAAAAATATGTATACTACATAAATAAAAATATATAAGTTACAGCTGCTATCAGAAACTTGCATTATCAGAGGTGCTTGATAGTAATTTTATTTCATTTCTATGTTACCTAAATGTGCATAGCAATTAAAACGTTTTAAATGCCTAAATTTATAGAAAAAAAAATAATTGTAGACTGGGTAACCAGATATCAAATTGAGCATTACTTTAAATATTAGGCTACATAAATATTACATTACACAACTACACTGCTCTGTTCTTCTTCACATTCTTTTAAATAAGGTTGTGACAATCCCTGACACAGAGGTGCAAAAACCTATCCTGTCTCTGCTGGACTGTGAAGTTGAGAGAAGCACTAAAAAATAAGACCACCGAGACGTAGACTGTCCTCAGCTGTGGCTCATTGTTGTGTAACTGGATATTTAGGGTACAATTGCTTACAGGGTGAAAATCAAGCGCTCAAGAACACAGGTTAGCAGAGCAGTTGAGAACATGGTTCTGCAAACAAGCATGCCTGTTGAAAATGTCCCCTCGCCCACTAAAGTTATGCTATAAACAGTGCTTTAAGTGGGCCGGTACGCACCAGTACTCAGTACCGCCACTTCCAAATATAGCTCTTGAGCGTAACGCCACCTCTCCGTGTGCCGAGAACGTGCTTTTTCATTTGGACATCTGTTTTAATAGAGTTTTAGGGGCCGTTCACATATCGCGTCTTTTGCGCGCTCATGTTCGTTATTTCCAGAGCCGTTGAAAAACAGAGTTGCGACACTCCCATAGACTGCCATAGGAACTTTGGAATGTGGAAGTAACGCGTGTCGTGGAGCAGCCAATAGTTCCAAACACTGATAGTTCCAGCGCTGAACTCCACACATATTCAATGTTTCTGAAGTACGCTCGCTGGTAAATTGATGAAATTACTGTAATCAGCCGCATACCCTTTGCCCACCAAAGCCAAAGTTGTTCTTAGTGGCTTTGAGGGCAATGCCGGGGCCTTCAGAGACGATGCCGCGCCAGGGGACAGATAGCTCGCAAGCGTCTGTTCCACCCGGGGCATCGCTCTATAACTGTGCTCTCCCATCCCCACTACATTTCCGTAGTAATCAGACGAGGGGATGTAGAGGCGGGCCGAGAATGGAAGTTTCCACGACCTGGCGATCTCATCATGCAGGTCGGGAAAGAATGGAAGGCCCCGGCTGGGAGGTGGCTGACTCGCGCGCAGGAAGCGTTCATCCAGCTTGCTTCTCTGCGGTTCGGTAGACTTTTCGGCGGGCCAATCGATACTTAATTTGGCCACCGCGCGAGTAACCACCTCCAAGAGCTCCTCATACTGTAGCGAGTGGGGTGGCGAATCCCTATCGAGCGACTCCACATCGACCTCCTCGGAGGAAGAGAGGCGGAGCGTCGATCCCTCACCCTGAGTGGAAGGAACCGCTGTGCGTGCTTCCGACTCTAGGGATTGGGTGCCGGATCTGGCAGAAGTGGAAGGAGATAGGGACTGGCCCGTCTCCATTCCCTCTACCAGATCGACTTGCGAACCCCACGAGTGCAGCCGCCGTTCTGCCTCGGCAGAAGCGGGACCAGGACCGCGGGGAATGCTGGCGAAGGCCCCCTCCTCGAAGAGGGCCCTCCGGGAACGAAGCAGCCGCACCGACATTCGCTCACAGTGCGGGCAGTCGGCCCCCTCGAGAGCCGACTCAGCGTGCTTCGAACCCAGGCAAACCACGCACAGGTTGTGTGTATCCCCACCCGTTATATATCTCGGGCAGGGAGGAACACACAGCCTATAACGCGATTTGGAATCGCCATCTGAGTGCTTTTTGGCATGTCTAGGAGCTCTTTTAACTGGACAGACAACAGTAAATAAGACTCACAAGACGGACAAATGACATTCACACACAGAGCGCTTGCTGAAAGACGCGAAGCTGACGCCAGCTACGTGGCACGTGCTTTTATAGCTTCCTGGTCGCTTACGTCACCACGTCGGTGACGTCACGCCCTTCCATTGGACTGATTACACACGATATTCAGAGTCGCGTACGCTGAACGCGTTCCCCAAAGCGCTTCGACGCAGCTCGAGTTCCTGAAGAGGAACTGATTAATGCCGTGTTTCCGCCACTCCCCAGAAAATAATGCTATTATATCATTATGTCAACGTAATAATCAATGTATATTATGTGTCAATAATTACCGATAATTGCTGCAAATATAGTTGCAGCTGTCTGTCCCGCTTAAAACCATTCAAACTGGTTGACAGCGCGGAGTTGTTTGGAACTAATGAGAGCTACATGAACCATGTGACAGCGTTGCGGCGAGATCAAAGAGTGTCGCAACTCTCATATTTAACGGCTCTGGTTATTTCCAATGTAGGCGCGGTATGCCCACTCATAATGGAAGCGACGCGGTCGAAACGCGCACGCGGTGCGACGCGCTCGTTTTTCCAGGCGCGTCCGCACCGCATTGAGTTAAAACATCTCAACTTTTCAGAGAGCCGTAAGCGCACCACTGGTCATGTGACAAGAACTAACCAATCAGCTTCATCCTTTCCCGTAACAACGTTGAAAGCTCAGGCCAAGAAGAAGGAACAGCTGACCATAGCTATATATGGATTGCCCTTTTGAAATAAATTTAGTAGCAGAGCTACTGCAAGCGATCTTTAGTGCTGCAAATCCATTTATCCTTTGCTAAAATTTCCGGGTCTTCATGGAGAGAGCAGGTCATGGTTGCTTAGCAACAGCAGACGCCTCAGGAGGAGAAGGGTCTGTCTGCAGACTGCAAGACGGGGACGTAACTTGAAGTAGGAGGCATAACTTGAAGTTGTTCAAATCACACAGAACCACACGAGATGTCAAAAACGAGACTTTGTCGGGATGCGTTCAAAACCCTTTAATTAGGCACTTAATTTCAATAAGTACTAACTTAACGAGCGCTAAAAGAGTACATACTCTACAGCCTAAATGCGTATGTATGAAAATTGTATATCATAATCCGCTATGTTGATCATGTGACCTACAAAGTTAAAACAAGCACAAAAACGTAAAAGACATAAGTGACAGGTTTAATTAATGTATTTGTAATTATCTTGATAATGAACATGTTTCAGAAACGGCTGCCTTTTTATTTTGTGTTTGTAGTATAGCCAATACTGCTGATTTTAATTTTTTATATTTTTAACTCCACTAATGTGATCAAATGTTATCCTTAAAGCATTTTTTTTTAATAATTTGAAAACCCAAAATCATTATTTCTTGAATATTTGTTCAATTATTTTACGTGAAAAATGTTTTTCTTGTATAGTATCTCATACTATGATGAAAACATGATTTTTTTTATTTACTGTTTTATGGCATTATGATTGTTTATTGTTAGATACAACCGTCTTACCATGTTCTTTTATGAAATAATTTGGCAATAATAATAAAAAAGTGGGTCAGGTGCACGCACAAACACCTCACAGCGACTCTGTGATATCTGCATAAAGGGTACTTCGTTCAGCTGCTCAAAGATCTCACCTTTGGAGAAGATTGTTGATTTGACACTCTAAAAATGTAAGTATTACTACTCGAAAATTAACATTACCCCATAATGAATTGCATCTTTTGCCCACCCCAACACTTTCCATGCAATAATAACGATAAATGCCAACCAATAATTATATAATTTTTTTTCTTAAAATGACATTTTAGTAAAAGAAGCCAAATGTATTTTCTTTTGTGACACAGCTATACATGAATATATACTAGTTAAATAAATGCAGTCGATGTGAATACATCCATTTTCAGTCAAGCAATTAATACATGAATGGATAAAATATTTATATGTTATTTACTGACAACAAAAAACATGTCTAAATGATTAAAATAATGTATAAAAGTTAGCATCACAATAAATGCATACATGTACAAGTCAACAACACATGATACAAAGCTTCATTCAAACTTATTGTTCTAACAATCATGTATTTACAGATGGTGAACCCCATATCCTCCTGCGATCTGAACACAGCTGATACAGTTCTGCTGCTGCACTTCACAATCTCACTCTTTTCAACGGGGATGTTGTTGAGCAACAGGATGAAGAAGACCTTGATGATGGCTCTCTGATCCACACAACCTTGAAACGAGAGCAGGGGAACACATGCATGACAATCTGACTGCTGTGTCTGCTCCAAACTTTCGTGTGCCTGCACCCCATGAGCACCACTACCTTTAAAACATTTACACAGAATTTACAAGAACATGCATTGATTTATTACTTTTGTAGTGGGCTAAACCACTGAAGTGGTTCAAATTTATAAATGAATTATACATTTATCCAAAGCGACTTACAGTGCATTCAGACTAACAGTTTTTACCTAACATGGGTTCCCTGGTATTCGAACCCACAACCTTGCACTGCTAACGCAATTATCTACCACTTGAGCCACAGGAACACCAGTGTGTCCTTGAGCAAGGCTCTCTTCTCCAGGTTGATCAGGGGATTGTAGGCCCCTGTAATAAGAGCACTGTCAATCACTTCAGATAAAAGCTCCATCACATTTTTTGATGATGCTTTTGAAGCTTCTGAAAGTCAGCCTTCATTGTTTAAACATTAACCGGCTGAACAAACTTTACCAAAATCACATCCTCAGTGTCTTGTGGTCTTTCTCTAGATGCTCTCACTGGCTCTGGGATCACTGAGGATGAAGACACCACAGCAGCATCTGGTCCTGATTAGACAGTAAGAGCTGGAGTGATGGAGCGTCTAATCTGGTCCTGATGAGACAGTAAAGGGCAGGTGGAGTGAGGGAGCGTCTCATCTGTGACTCTCGATCATTTCCAGGATGATGCTGTGGTCTTCTCCATCCTCAGTGCACACACCAGTCTACAGACATTTTCATGCCCTACAAAAATACACATACACAATACAAAAAGTCATTACATTATTCTTTTGTTTCAGGTTTTCCCTCTTTTTCACCTTTCCTTGCAGGTCCTGCTCCAAAAAAAAGATCTGCAGCAAATGCACAGAAATCGAGAATAAGAAAGGAGGTGTAATAGTTGTTTAAAATTACATTAATTAAAATAAAATACAACTTCAGATTTAAAATGTTTCATTTATTTTTGTAGTGTACTTACACAAATCCTTTGATGTTAGCATTCCTTCATCAGTCATAAACATAATCTGTTCCTGTAACATCCAGACAAGTCAGTCTCCTCTGTCATATATCTGTGATATACTGCATTTACATGTTGAGTTAATAACTCACTTTTTATCCAACACAAATGTTCCTTAAATTATCAATATTGCAAATGGAGAAATAAAACAGATAACTTATGTTTAGTTACTTTACATAGATTTGTTTGTTTACATGACTTACACTCATCTATAGCAGTGTTGACAAAAGTGAATTCTACACAATATCACACACACATCACTCAGACACCTGTTTCATGTCTGTTAGATGTGCTCATCTACAATACTTATCAAACATTATCCAGTCAGATGATAAATAGACATTTAGACAATTCTGAGTGGCGCCGATACAGGATGGCTGCCTCCGTGACGTGCTCTGCAGTTGTTTTTGTGTTTTTGTTAGTTTGTCCTGTCTTTAGTTATATTCCTGCAATCAGTTTCACCAGGGACGAATTGCTGGATATTCGGCAACACACATCTCCCTATATTTCACCGGTTTTCGACTATTCTGATGTTTTGCTGGACATTCTTGTCGGCGGAGCGGCTGCCCTGATCACACGCTTCAAGAGGACGCGCAGGCGGGGAAAGCGAGCGGGAGCGCTCGTGAGACTCAGAAAACGCGGATTTCGAACGCCGTTGCCTAGCATCCATCTGCCAAATCTCCGCTCTCTACCCAACAAAACGGACGAACTGCTTCTGCTCTCTCGGACAAATAAAGATTTCTCCCACTCTGCTGCTCTGTGTTTCACGGAAACTTGGCTGAATGACACCATACCGGACAGCGCGCTCCATCTGCCGGACTTTCAGCTGTTTAGAGCGGATCGCGACGCAGAATCAACGGGGAAATCGCGCGGCGGCGGGACATGCTTTTACATCAATGAACGGTGGTGTACAGATGTAACTGTGTTAAAGAAGATGTGCTGCTCAAATCTCGAAACGCTCTTCATTAACTGCAAGCCGTTCTATTCGCCGCGGGAGTTTCATTCGTTCATTCTGGTTAGTGTTTACATCCCTCCTCAAGCGCACGTGAGCTCAGCTTTACAGAAACTCGCTGAGCAGATCACAGAGACAGAACAACAACACCCAGACTCTGTTTTAATCATTCTTGGGGACTTTAATAAAGCCAATCTCTCCCGTGAACTGCCAAAATACAGACAGCATGTTACTTGTCCCACAAGAGACAGTAATATATTGGATCACTGTTACATAACAATAAAGGATGCATTTCACTCTGTTCCACGAGCAGCTTTGGGACATTCTGATCACCTTCTGGTTCATCTTATACCGACCTACAGGCAGAAACTAAAATCAGCTAAACCTGTATTAAGGACTGTAAAAAGATGGACTAATGAAGCAGAGCAGGATTTACAATCTTGTTTTGACCTCACTGATTGGAGTGTTTTTGAAGCTGCTGCCACCGATCTGGATGAACTCACAGAGACCGTAACATCATATATCAGTTTCTGTGAGGATATGTGTATTCCTACCAAGACTCAACTAAATTACAACAATGACAAACCGTGGTTCACTGCAAAACTCAGACAGCTCCGTCAGGCCAAAGAAGATGCTTACGTGAAGGGGGACAATGTCTTGTATAAACAGGCTAAATACACACTGGAAAAGGAGATCAAAGTGGCAAAGAGGAATTATTCTGAAAAGATAAGGACTCAGTTCACTTCGAACGACTCCGCATCAGTGTGGAAAAGCCTAAAGAAGATCACCAATTACAAGACACCACCCCCCAGCACTGTGGAAAATCAACGACTGGCAGACGATCTGAACGAGTTTTACTGCAGGTTTGAAAGAACACCCATCACCTGCCCTGAACACCTCTCCACACAACCGTTCACACCAATAACAACTCCTGCAACCAACCCTGAATGCCTCTCCAAACAAACGTTCACACCATTCACAGCTCCTGCAACCAACCCTGAATGCCTCTCCACACAACCGTTCACACCATTAACAGCTCCTGCAACCCATCCTGATCACCTCTCCAATCAACCACTCTCACCATTCACAACTCCTGCAACCAACCCTGAATGCCTCTCCAAACAACTGTTCACACCACTCACAACTCCTGCAACCCACCCTGAACACCTCTCCAATCAAGCGCTCTCACCATTCACACCTCCTGCATCCCCCCTCTCCCCCACACCTGCAATACAGATCAGCGAGGATGCGGTGCGCCAGGTCTTCAGGAAGCAGAAAAGGAAAAAAGCACCAGGCCCAGATTGTGTTACACCAGCCTGTCTGAAATCCTGTGCTGACCAGCTGGCCCCCATCTTCACAAAGATCTTCAACAGATCGCTGGAGCTGTGCGAAGTCCCTTCATGCTTCAAACGATCCACCATCATCCCCATCCCAAAGAAATCCAAAATTACAGGACTAAATGACTACAGGCCTGTGGCTCTAACGTCTGTAGTCATGAAGTCATTTGAAAAACTGGTGCTGGCCCACCTGAAGGACATCACTGGACCCTTGCTGGATCCTCTTCAGTTTGCCTACAGAGCAAACAGGTCTGTGGACGATGCAGTAAACATCGGACTGCATTATGTTCTGCAACACCTAGACAGACCGGGGACCTATGTGAGGATCCTGTTTGTGGACTTCAGCTCTGCCTTCAACAAGATCATCCCAAACCTCCTCCTGCCCAAACTAACTCAGCTCTCCGTGCCCACCTCCGTCTGTCAGTGGATCAACAGCTTCCTGACAGACAGGCAGCAGCTAGTGAGGCTGGGAAAATACACATCCAGCACCCGTACAATCAGCACCGGAGCTCCCCAGGGCTGTGTTCTCTCCCCACTGCTCTTCTCCCTGTACACTAATGACTGCACATCTAAGGACCCCTCTGTCAAGCTCCTGAAGTTTGCAGATGACACCACACTCATCGGCCTCATTCAGGACGGTGACGAGTCTGCTTACAGACAGGAGGTTAAAGAGCTGGCTGTCTGGTGCAGTCTCAACAACCTGGAGCTTAACACGCTCAAAACAGTGGAGATGATCGTGGACTTCAGGAGAAACCTCCTGCACTCCCCCCACTCACCATCATGAACAGCACTGTGACTGCAGTGGAGTCATTCAGGTTCCTGGGCACCACTATCTCTCAGGACCTGAAGTGGGACATTCACATTGACTCCATTGTGAAAAAGGCCCAGCAGAGGTTGTACTTCCTTCGCCAGCTGAGGAAGTTTAACCTGCCACAGGATCTGCTGAAACAGTTCTACTCCACCATCATCGAATCCATCCTCTGCACTTCAGTAACTGTCTGGTTCAGCTCAGCTTCTAGATATGACCTCGGAAGACTACAGAGGGTAGTCCGGACTGCTGAGCGAATTATCGGTACAACCCTCCCATCTATTCAAGAACTGTACTTATCCAGAGTGAGCAAAAGGGCTGTTAAAATCACTCTGGACCCCTCACATCCAGCACACTCCCTCTTTGAACTGTTGCCATCTGGTCGACGCTACAGAGCACTGAGCACCAGAACGACCAGACACAGGAACAGTTTCTTCCCTCAGGCAATCCATCTTATGAACAGCTGATAATAACTGTGGGACACACTACACTATTTATATTTATATACACTACACTTTTTATCCAACACACATACTTAGCGTACACGTAAATCTTTTGCACATAATATACATGTACATACATGGAACACACTATACTACTTATATTTATATTTATATACACATACACTTATTTATCCAAACACACATACTTAGCGTACAGTTACAATTTTTCCACATAATATACATGTACATACATAAATGCTCTTTTTAATATACCTGCCATACATTGTCAATTTGTATATTGTCAATCCTTACCCACCTATTTGTATTTTTTTGTATTTTTTATTCCTTATTGTGTTTTTTGTTCTGTCGCTGTTATGTTGCACTGCGGAGCTCTGTCACGAAAACAAATTCCTCGTATGTGTGAACATACCTGGCAATAAAGCTCATTCTGATTCTGATTCTGATTTAGTAATAGTCTTCAAGAAGTATATATGGTTTATGTAAATCCACTATTGAGTCGTGTACTTAATGGAGCTCCCCTGTTAGTTATGCATTATAAAACATGTTTACAGCAAAATCACAAATATGCTATATTATGTAGGTCACAGACAGATTGAGCCTGTGATACCTGGGGATAGCGTCTTTAGACCTTTTGCTTATGTTGCTTACTTTACGCCTTAGTTTTAATCAATTATTAACTCCAAAAACAATACCACTGTATGAAAATGACTTATACACTTCAATTTAAATAATTATTTCGGGGAAAAAAAATAAGATTCTCACCGTTTTCTCTCACAGCAAGCTGTCATATTCGTCTTCTTCCCAGTTTAACGGCGGTTGGCATCTATGGAAGGCCATGAGGGTCAAATTCACGTGAATTTTAACGTTAAATACATGTTGTTTACGTGTTAAAAATCAGCGCGTATTTAACGTGTATTTCACGTGTTAAATACACGTTAAATACACGTGAAATACACGTGAAGTACGCGTTAAAAATCAGTTTGAACGGGTCAATGTCATTGGCTGCTGAGGACTTGGGTCAAACCACTTCTGTGAGCTTAGAGGGGTGTACCATTCATAGACAGGCATCCACCATTTAACATGCTATAGATCAACTTATTCAGCCTTATTATTTTGTCTTTTTTGTATAGCCTATAGAAATAATATATTTAAATAGCAGTTTTATGAAATATTTATTTTTGAATAAATATTAATTAAAATTTTGTGGTGATAGTATAAAGTTTATAAAAGTTACAGTATTTTGTAATGAAACAGGACTTTTTGTTTAGCTCTTGACTCGCCGAAGTATACTATTTAAATACTGTTGCTTTCTGAGTGCCACACACAAAAATACCAACTCATAACTCCACGAATATAGCAAGGAGAGTCAAAAGTTATAGTCTGATTCTACTGTGACGATCCAAGGGGCTGTAGTACTTTATTTTGTCCAGCAGGTGTCATGGGGTAACACTTTTTGTGTCTTTAGGTTAAGTGCTGTGATGCAGGTGTGGAAAATTGATTGTGATGCTGCTTATAAGATGCTGGCTTTCTTACACTCGGGAGGGAAGTGATTGGGGCTTGGTCTCTACTGGTCTTGCTGTTTGGTGGTCAGGCGGACTTTCTCACGCTCTCCAGTCCAAGGCTTCATGTTGTGTTTTTGTATCTTTATATTTTTTATGTTTTACCTTAATGTAGTTATGTCTGTTTTCTGAATAAAATACATATTTGTGCAAATTTGATTATGTTGTATGGACTCTCCATTCATGTTGCTCCTCCTTGAGCCAAGGGGTTGTAACACTATGTTCTGTCAAAAGTTTAATAGAGTTTTCCAACTGATCCATGACATACATATGAAAGACCGTAATGGATTGTTTTTATTTTGGACTGGAATCTGCTGTAAATAATGATATGTCATTTTTCACAATCAGAGCATGTTTCATGATCATGAAGTTATAAAGGTAAAACCATGAAAATATTGCAGCATGTGCGCATTTGGAGTTTTTTGTTGTTGTTATAATTCAATGACGAATATCTTCATATCTAAATGACAGATTATTGTATAATTGGGCTCATTTTAATCTAAAGAAATTTACATTTTCCATGAGCTATGCATTTTTCATGAAGTTATGAATGGAAACGTAACCTGTTTTTTTTCTCAATTGAATGGTTTCATGTGTGTGATAATATCGTAAGTAATATATTTAGATCAAGTGAACAAATTACGATGAATTTGAGCTCCTTTTAATCTGGAGAATTTTCTGAAAAAAATGACGTATGATTTTGCATGATATATGAATGTTTCATGAAGTTATTAATAAAAGCACAAATTGAAACTAAAGTTATTTGTTGTGCTGTGCCTGTTGGGTTTTATGTGTTATAGCAATATGAGCTATATATTTGGATCTCATCCATGGATTACAGTATCTCTGGGCTCATTTTAATTGGGATAATTTTCTGAAAATAATTATCTATGCATGATTCTTGAAGCTATGAATGAAAACGAAACATGAAGTATCGAGCTGTTTTTCTTTGCAGCCTCAGTGTGCCAGTCTGCTTTCATGTGTCACAGCTCTATGAACTAAATCTTTCGATCTGATCAAAGGATCTATGCATGTTTGGTGAAGTTAAGAGGTAAAGTAAAATTTATTATTTATTTTTTTTTGCTAAGATACATTACCTATTTTTTTTCTATGTGTTATAGCTTTATGAAACATATATTTAGATCTAAATGATGTTTTATGGTGAGTTTTTAATCTGCAAATAGTGACGTATCTTTTTTATGATATAGCCTATGCTTTTTCGATGAAGTTATGAGTGAAAAGCTTACATGACAGCTACCATAGATGTTTGGTTAAACTACATGCTCTCTGTGCAGTTGTATGTGTGTTATAAATCTTTAGATATAAATGACAGATTTGACAGATAGTTTTGGGCTCTTTTAATCAGGAGAATCTAGGCTACTATAAAATTCTGGTGCATAATTTTACACTGAAATCTTGTTTTATGAAGTTACAAGTAAAACGGTGACATCAATAGGCCTATTATTATTATTATATCGGTCTGGGGTTGACTTCTTGTACAAAACTTGCTCCAGTTTTATTCAAAGCCTCAAAAAATTTCTCAACGGTGCGACTAAAAAAACTCTGAGGTCGCACCGGTGCAACGAGCCATTCAAGGGGAAAAAAAGTATTTGCGACTCTGAAGGTCTCCCTGTGGTTCAACAACAGACAATAGAATCCTGCATTTTAGCCTGAGCCCGACGGGCTTTTTACCCACTCGAGCCGGGCTTCGATTGTTCAGATGTGGGCCGGGCCTCCAGTCTGTTTAGACTTCTTATTACTTTAATATTTTAGACAATCATCAATTAGCGATGAAAAAAAAAACTTGCTGAGCTGGTGGAAACAACAAGAGACCGTGATGCCACGACTGTAAAGAGTGGCTCGACGGTGTTTTATGTCCCGCAGCAGCACAGCTGAACAGTTCTGCGTTCAAATAATAGGCTTAAGAAGAAGATATTTTAATTATTTACTAATAAACTAGTGTTTTCTGAATCTGTGTCACAGGGATGAAGTTGCAATCCCGACTTGTCATCCCCTCATTAGAAGCGATTTAAGATTTAAGTACATATTTATGGGTTATGATTATAATGAAAGAGTTTTTGTTTTTGATTTGTTTTATTTCGTTAAGTAGTTATTTAAAGCTTGTATGTATATATATATATATATATACATATATATATGTTCCACTCATTCTCTACTATAGGCGAGGAAGAATTGTATAAACTTTCCTATAAAACTAAATCATCTAAACCAACAACATGTATGTTAGACCCTATACCATCTAAGCTCCTAAAAGAGGTGCTTCCAGAAGTCATAGATCCTCTTCTGACTATTATTAATTCCTCATTGTCATTAGGATATGTCCCCAAAACCTTCAAACTGGCTGTTATTAAGCCTCTCATCAAAAAACCACAGCTTGACCCCAAAGAACTAGTTAATTATAGACCAATCTCGAATCTCCCTTTTCTGTCCAAGATACTAGAAAAGGTGGTATCCTCACAATTATATTCCTTCTTAGAGAAAAATGGTATATGTGAGGATTTCCAGTCATGATTTAGACCGTATCATAGTTCTGAGACTGCTCTCCCTTAGAGTTACAAATGATCTGCTCTTATCATCTGATCGTGGGTGTATCTCTCTATTAGTTTTATTGGATCTTAGTGCTGCGTTTGACACAATTGACCACAACATTCTTTTGCATAGACTTGAACACTTTGTTGGCATTAATGGAAGTGCATTAGCATGGTTTAAATCGTACTTATATGACCGCCATCAGTTCGTAGCAGTGAATGAAGATGTATCCTATCGATCACAAGTGCAGTATGGAGTACCTCAAGGCTCAGTACTAGGGCCGCTACTCTTCACGCTTTATATGTTACCCTTGGGAGATATCATCAGGAAACATGGTGTTAGCTTTCACTGTTATGCTGATGATACTCAACTCTATATTTCTTCGCAGCCTGGTGAAACACACCAATTTGAAAAACTAATGGATTGCATAGTCGATATAAAAAACTGGATGACGAGTAATTTCTTACTGCTAAATTCTGAAAAAACAGAGGTGTTAATTATAGGACCTAAAAACTCCGCTTGTAATAACCTAGAACACTGTCTAAGACTTGATGGTTGCTCTGTCAATTCTTCATCATCAGTTAGGAACCTAGGTGTGCTATTTGATCGCAATCTTTCCTTAGAAAGCCACGTTTCTAGCATTTGTAAAACTGCATTTTTCCATCTCAAAAATATATCTAAATTACGGTCTATGCTCTCAATGTCAAATGCAGAAATGTTAATCCATGCTTTTATGACCTCAAGGTTAGATTATTGTAATGCTTTATTGGGTGGTTGTTCTGCACGCTTAGTAAACAAACTACAGCTAGTCCAAAATGCAGCAGCAAGAGTTCTTACTAGAACCAGGAAGTATGACCATATTAGCCCGGTCCTGTCAACACTGCACTGGCTCCCTATCAAGCATCGTATAGATTTTAAAATATTGCTTATTACCTATAAAGCCCTGAATGGTTTAGCACCTCAGTATTTGAATGAGCTCCTTTTACATTATAATCCTCTACGTCCGCTACGTTCTCAAAACTCAGGCAATTTGATAATACCTAGAATATCAAAATCAACTGCGGGCGGCAGATCCTTTTCCTATTTGGCGCCTAAACTCTGGAATAACCTACCTAACATTGTTCGGGAGGCAGACACACTCTTGCAGTTTAAATCTAGATTAAAGACCCATCTCTTTAACCTGGCTTACACATAACATACTAATATGCTTTTATTATCCAAATCCGTTAAAGGATTTTTAGGCTGCATTAATTAGGTAAACCGGAACCGGAAACACTTCTCATAACACCCTATGTACTTGCTACATCATTAGAAGAATGGCATCTACGCTAATATTTGTCTGTTTCTCTCTTGTTCCGAGGTCACCGTGGCCACCAGATCCAGTCTGTGTCCAGATCAGAGGGTCACTGCAGTCACCCGGATCCAGTACGTATCCAGACCAGATGCTGGATCAGCACCTAGAAAGGACCTCTACATCCCTGAAAGACAGCGGAGACCAGGACAACTAGAGCCCCAGATACAGATCCCCTGTAAAGACCTTGTCTCAGAGGACCACCAGGACAAGACCACAGGAAACAGATGATTCTTCTGCACAATCTGACTTTGCTGCAGCCTGGAATTGAACTACTGGTTTTGTCTGGTCAGAGGAGAACTGGCCCCCCAACTGAGCCTGGTTTCTCCCAAGGTTTTTTTTCTCCATTCTGTTACCGATGGAGTTTCGGTTCCTTGCCGCTGTCGCCTCTGGCTTGCTTAGTTGGGGACACTTCATCTACAGCGATATCGTTGACTTGATTGCAAATAAATGCACAGACACTATTTAATTGAACAGAGATGACATAACTGAATTCAATGATGAACTGCCTTTAACTATCATTTTTTCATTATTGACACTGTTTTCCTAATGAATGTTGTTCAGTTGCTTTGACGCAATGTATTTTGTTTAAAGCGCTATATAAATAAAGGTGACTTTGACTTTGACTTTGACAACACGGCAGAACGAGCAACTGTTTTGTTGATATTGTGTGTGCAGTTACGAATAATGTATTACTCTTACCTTTATGAGCAAAAATGAGGCATATCCACGGAAAAAAATGCAAGTGATCATGCTGCCGTCTCCCTGTCCTGAAGCATCTCCTCACAAACTATTGGATATAGCTTACCTTTATCTGGGTCTAACGTTTAAACATTGTCATATGCTTCAACTGTTTTATATCTATAGATTTTATTTAAGGTAAGTCGTGATGATTTGAGAATAATAAATTGATCAAACATAGGCTCAATGTCTGCCGCTGGCAGCTTGGTCGTTACTTAAAAAAACCTTAAACTTATATTTAACAAACATAAAATGCTCCAAAGGCTTTTCTAACTTAACTTAA
Source organism: Carassius carassius (assembly GCF_963082965.1). Lineage (NCBI taxonomy): Eukaryota > Metazoa > Chordata > Actinopteri > Cypriniformes > Cyprinidae > Carassius > Carassius carassius. The sequence continues at coordinate 13,677,024 of NC_081763.1, forward strand.
TAAAATATATTATATTAACAAAATATAATCACTTTGCTATTACATACAAAACTGAACTATTTTAATAGCTGATCCAATAAGCTGTTCAGGGACTGTTCACCAGTTCAAATCAGACAGGTTTGTCTGATTTGTCCCATTTTTTTCAGACACAGTGAAGATCTGATAAGAATCAGTGTAGAGGGCCAAGTCTGGAAGATTTTGATGCTAGAGAGAGTGTGGCCAGCTGGATAAGCCAAGGCCAAAGATCAAGAAGACCAAACTAAAGGAGTTGGCCATCCGAGGGGCATGTGACTGCAGTGGAGGATAGTCCATAAGACATTGAGCCATGATATGTTCAGTTTGAAGCCCTTAAAACCCTTAATTTAGATGAAGTGTTTCAGTGAAACACTTTAAGCACCAAAACTTTTTCAGTAAGTTACCTTTCTTGTAGAATTATGCTTAAATAAAGAACATTATGTTGACCAAATTGTTAGTTAATCTTTTAGGCTACAAGTCAATATTGTTTATATGGACAGCGATTTAAAAAAAGTGGACTTGTAAGAAAAAAGTTAGGCGCACTAGTGTAACAAGTGCAAAAAATTAGCCAAGAACCCTGTTGTTTTATTCTACTTCATGAGACCTTTCAGATGACATATGACACATGAATATCCGAGTTGTGTGATATTTTTATAAATATTAGAGTGCACGGCAAAATGATTATTATTATTTTTCTCAGCAAATAACTTGGCAATATTTTGGAGTTGATCAACGTGCTATATGGATTGTAATGTTCAGACTCTAAGCTTTCAAATGATATCTATTTTTTCTTGATTTTAATTCAGCAGTTTGAAAAATATGATTAGTAATAATGATGCGATGGGGGGTTGGGGGGGGCTCACGGTGGTATGGTGGTAGCAGTAGGATACTTCTGTTGTCCTGACCCTAGTACAAGCTCTCATTTTAATCCTGAAAGTCTTAAATGCTTATGTCTTATAACATCACCTGTGTACCTAATTACTGATTGTCTGATTAGTGCATAATCACAAAACAAAAAGTGCAGAATTGCTGAACAAAAAGAGGTTTCAATAAGTGCCACCTGCTGGCGATAGCTGTAAATGTAAGCACAATAAAAGCTGTTGATTACTAAGATGATTTTTTTCTAAAGACAGATATTGATTTCAATGGTTTGTATCTTAAACCTGAATTGATTGCTTACCTCCATTGTAACTATTACCCCCACACAAATGTTAATGCTTGATGCTAACTTAAGTCTTATACTATCACCAAAACATTTGAAACGGATACACTTTAACTAACCTTATTTATGTCCTGAGATATTGAATATCAAATAAGACGGATATAAATAATTTCTCTTGAACACTAATTTTTTTTCTTACATTTTTATCAGTTATTTCTCAGAGTTGAGCAGTAAGTAGTTACTAGTAATTTAGTTATTTTAATTATATTACTTTTGCATTAACTAGTAGTGTAACTAATTACTAATTATATTTCAGTAATAATTTTACAGTTACCATCCATAAAACAGATTTGTTGCTTTACTTCTAACCCTTTAAGAGTGACCACTATTAAAGCTAAAATATCCACTAATGTGTTTATTTACAAAAAGGCATGAGTGGTAAAAAATAAATTTTTCATATAACTGAAACTTAAATATATTATTTCTATAGGCTATATAAAAAAAGAAAAGAAAAAAAGACTAAATAATAAGGCTGAATAAGCTGATCTATAGCATGTTAAATGGTGGTTGCCTGTCTATGAATGGTACACCCCTCTAAGCTCACAGAAGTGGTTTGACCCAAGTCCTCAGCAGCCAATGACATTGACCCGTTCAAACTGATTTTTAACGCGTACTTCACGTGTATTTCACGTGTATTTAACGTATATTTAACACGTGAAATACACGTTAAATACGCGCTGATTTTTAACACGTAAACAACACGTATTTAACGCGTTAAATACGTGTTGTTTACGTGTGAAATACACGTATTTAACGTGTTGTTGATGCGTTAAAATTCACGTGAATTTGACCCTCTTGTATGGCAAGCCGTTCAGGAAATAATTCATGTGTATTGTGTGAATATGGATTGGTTTACTGGTTGAATGTATGGTTCAATGACAAACACATTGGTTTATAATACATTGGTATAGCCAGACATATACTGGTTTAGATACATCGGTCTGATCAAGTGTATATGGGTTTGCTCCTTTATACACTGGTTTGTTCGAGTAAACATTGGGCTCCTCAAATATGCATTGGTTTCCCCAACTATATATTGGTTTAGATACATTGGTTTCCTCAACTATATATTGGTTTTCTCAACTATACATTGGTTTCCTCAACTATATATTGGTTTAGATACATTGGTTTCCTCAACTATATATTGGTTTAGATACATCGGTTTCCTCAACTATATATTGGTTTAGATACATTGGTTTCCTCAACTATGTATTGGTTTAGATACATTGGTTTCCTCAACTATATATTGGTTTAGATACATCGGTTTCCTCAACTATATATTGGTTTCCTCAACTATATATTGGTTTAGATACATCGGTTTCCTCAACTATATATTGGTTTCCTCAACTATATATTGGTTTTCTCAACTATATATTGGTTTAGATACATTGGTTTCCTCAACTATATATTGGTTTCCTCAGTTATATATTGGTTTGGATACATTGGTTTCCTCAACTATATATTGGTTTCCTTAACTATATATTGGTTTCCTCAACTATATATTGGTTTCCTCAACTATATATTGGTTTAGATACATTGGTTTCCTCAACTATATATTGGTTTCCTCAACTATATATTGGTTTCCTCAACTATATATTGGTTTAGATACATTGGTTTCCTCAACTATATATTGGTTTCCTCAACTATATATTGGTTTCCTCAACTATATATCGGTTTCCTCAACTATATATCGGTTTCCTCAACTATATATTGGTTTAGATACATTGGTTTTCTCAACTATATATTGGTTTCCTCAGCTATATATTGGCTTCCTCAACTATTGGTTTAGATACATTGGTTGGCTCATACATTGCTTTAGATACATTAAAGTTTGTTAATTTATACAGTCGTTTGTCAAAATACAGGTTGTTGGCTCAAATGTAAATTGGTAAGGACACATTGGTTTGCTGGTGAGTTGATGGGGTTGTCACAACTGTTTTCTATGTCAACATATTATTTTATTACTTTAAACAAGAGGTATAACTAAAAGAGTGTATAGAGTGCAAATAATTTGCTTAAGTATTTTAATTAATATACACTCCTTAACATATTGATTCATCCAAATTGTATTTCCTTGAGTAATTTTTTTGTTACTCAAGTGAAATTGTCGGGCTATTGTCGGGAGTTAGTCCTACACAGTAATAAATTAACAGCACAGACACAAAGAAGAAGTAGGAGTTTAATTAAAAAATTTTTGATCAGGCCTGTGTTACAAATTAGGTTGTGTGCTAAACGAAAGACTAAAGAGCTTGAGGAGGATTGGGATCAAATGAGGAATTTACTAGATAACGAAGGAGATCAACATCACAATATACATACAGCATTAACATAGACAGATACAGCAGTATACATTCAGAAGTGTTAATTCAATCACGGAAGAGGAGGAACTAAACAGACAGGGTATTTAAGCACACAGAAGGTGATGAGGGAACTGGAGACAGGTGGGGAATAATCAATTAACAAACCAAGAAAAGGAAGGTGACCAAATAAGGGAACAGAAAGTTCATAAACGTAACAGTTCGCCCCCTCCCGGAAAGGTGCGTCCTCGCACCGCAAGAGCAATACCAGCGGAGGGAGGGTGGGGGGTCTGGAGGCGGGCGAGGAGCAGGTAAGGAGCAGGTGAAGAGGGAGCATGGAGGTAGGGACCAGGGCGGAGTGGATAGAGGGAGGAGCCAGGGAGGAGCCCGGAGCAGGAGGAGCCAGATGGTCCTCCAGAGACCAGCCAGGACGGAGAACCATGGTGGAGTCGACGGCGGGAGGAGCCATGGTGGAGAATGGGCCGACGACACCAGGGGGCCGACAGGTGGAGACTGCACCGGTGGGTGAGGAGCCCAAGATGGAGCAGCACAGCCGCAGAGCCAGGGTGACGTCGAGGATCCGGAGGGCCTAGGTGGAGCAGAAGGCTCACGCGACCAAGGCGGAGGCGGGGTCCTGGAAGACCGCTGTGGAGCCGGAGTGACTGAGGATGAAGGTGGTGCCAGAGGGAAGGAGGAGCCTGACTGAGCCGGAGGGATGGAGTGACGAGGTGAAATCAGAGGAATGGAGTACCGAGGTGGCGGATGGTCGACGACTGACCAAGGTGGAGCCGGGGGGACGAGGGAGCCTGGTGGAGCAGGTGGGATGCCAGGCCACGGTGGAGACGATGGAGCTAAGAGCCAAGGCGGAGCCGCTGGGTCGAAGGACCGAGGAGGAGTCCAGGGCTCGGAGGCTGGAGGCGGAGACAGGGCCTTAACACGCCAAGGTGGAGCTGGAGACTGGCAGTCCAGCGGCAAACCATCGCGCCCAGATGCCGCGGACTGAGGGTGAGCTGCGGGACTGACTGGCACCAGCAGAGCTGACGTCGAGGAACTGGCTGGTCTAGGAGGAGGAGAGAGAGGAAGGATGGGAGGAAACACAGGAGGATCAGGGCTGGACGGAACCAGCGGAAGTGGAGCAGAGGGACTGGCAGGTCTAGGAGGAGGTGGGAGAGGGAGGCTGGGAGGGAACACAGGAGACACAGGAAATTCAGGGCTGGGCGGAACCAGTGGAGACACAGAAAATTCAGGGCTGGACGGAACCAGCGGAAATGGAGCAGAGGAACTGACTGGAGGAGGTAGGAGTGGGGGACTGAGAGGGTATACAGGGGGATCAGGGCTGGACGGAACCAGTGGAGAAACAGGAAAATTAGGGATTACCTCCATATTAGGGATTACCAGTCCATAAGGTCCATAAATTGCTCCATATTATTTCCCGAGACCGAATACAGCTAATCCTCAGTCGCGGAAGTGTGGGCAGGGCCTTCCTCCACGCCCTTGATCTCCACTAAGTCTCCCACGATGCACGGTGTTGCCAGCTCACACACCTGGTCAGTCGCGCTCTCGAAGTCCTGCACCCTGTAGGTGATTGGCTTGGGCTCTGCGGCTGCGGTGGGCTCTGGCTCCGTGCGGCTTGATGGTGGCTGGCTGGTCTCTGGGTCGGGAGTGGGGCTGGAGATATCCTCTTCGGCGGTGCTGATGGTCCATGAAGATCCATTTTTCTCCAGCAAAGGCGGCGAAATCCTCTCGGGGACCGTTCGCTGGTAGGCGTGCCTTACACCGCTCGCTCAGGCCGGTGTAGTAGAAATTGGAGAGCAAACGGTCGGGGAAGTGGGTAAGGCACGCCAGATCTAGATAGTCCCTGGTATGGTCCTCCAGCGAACGGTCCAGTTGCTCCAGGCACAGGAGACGGACTGCTGGAATGGCCATTCCGGGAGAGGGAAGAAAACAAACCAAAAAGAAAGAAAAATGCCGCTAACTAAACTGTTTAGGTCCGTGATTCTGTTACAAATTAGGTTGTGTGCTAAACGAAAGACTAAAGAGCTTGAGGAGGATCGGGATCAAATGAGGAACTTACTAGATAACGAAGGAGATTAACATCACAATATACATACAGCATTAACATAGACAGATACAGCAGTATACATTCAGAAGTGTTAATACAATCACGGAAGAGGAGGAACTAAACAGACAGGGTATTTAAGCACACAGAAGGTGATGAGGGAACTGGAGACAGGTGGGGAATAATCAATTAACAAAACAAGAAAAGGAAGGTGACCAAATAAGGGAACAGAAATTTCATAAACGTAACAGCCTGTTGATTTTTATTATAATTAAAACATTTGTATCTGACAGTTACTTCAAAGATATGCACATAGTGTGCTGGTTTTATGCATTCATTAGCAAAAAAAAAAAAAGAGAATTTAATTAAATCTGTTAAAAATTTCTTTAGAGGATCTTTTATGAGCATTTGAGATGTTTCTTCCTATGAGAGAAATCAGCATTATGCCAACTGGAAATGTCAAATTGTACGGTACTGTATTTAGATCTCTTGGAAGTATACAGATAAACTCTAGTATGTAGTATGTATGTATGTGTATATATATATATGTATGTAAGTATGTATGTATGTTTGTATATATATATATATATATATATATATATATATATATATATATATATATATATATATATATATATATATATATGTATTTATTTATTTTAAGATATTTGGCTGCTGTTGATTTGTGTGCCAGTGAATTGTCTTTATAAAACTAATATATAATAATAATAATATAATAGTTATGCCAGCTATGGATTATGAGTGTGGTCTGGATCTAAAGTTAAAAAAATTATAGTAGTACAGGCACACTCTTGAATAATATTTTATGCTGTGCTGTTTTTTTTTTTTATAGTATCTTCTTTAATCCCATTACTGCAGGTTGAGATGGATGAAATACTACTAAATGTTTATGAGCTTAACCTGGAAATGGGCTTTTGGATCAACTTAAAAACTTCAACAAGCAAAAGTTGGAGCCAGAAACCCTGTTAGGTCAGAAACCCTGTTTGGACTGCAAAGAGCCTACTCATAATTGGGTATTACAAATATTAAAGTTAGTCCCAGTGTTGATTTACCAAATACCCCATGTACATTTAGTTGATTTTCAGTTGCATGATAAATTTAAGAATAACATAACTGACTTTAAGGGGATGGTTGAGAGGTACTTTTTAACCAAGTATTATACTCAGTACAGTAGGATCCTACCTGTGGTCACAGTGTATATGCAGTGTAAATAACAAAATTCCATTAAAAAGTCATAAGGGATAGTGTAGCTGTGTTTACTTTCCAAAACATTAGCTTTTCAAGATGCACATGGAAATTTGTCTGATCCTTTGTCGATCGTGGGCAGCAGCACAGACTGTTAACTGTGTGCTAATTTGATCTAATATTTGTTTTTATTTTAAATGTTGTAGATTTCAGTAGCAAATGAAAATTGCTAAAATTATTGAATACATTTTGAGACAAAGGATGTTATGGATTGCTATAGCACAATGGTATATGTGCCAGGCAAAGGTTCACTTGCAAACAATCCACAAAAACAGGCAACAAGAGACAAGGGAGAGTGCTCTTCGTAATGATTTTCAGTTTTGTTCAAGTTAATTGAAGCAACAGTTTTTCAACAACGGGAGAATAAGTAAAATTATGGTATTTAGGGTAAAAGAAACCCCTGCTGTCAGGGCTAAAAGCACCATATTTACCATATTAATTAATAGTTGGCTGACTTTTTCATTTTTAGACATTACATGGATAGATTACTGTAATATGGTAGGCTAGGCTAAATATAATTAAGTTGAGTGTCCACCTTAGAGAAAATCACCATATTTATAATGAAACCATCATATTTAAAAATATGATATTAATCATATCATGTAATAAAACATTATTTATTAAGGTAAATCTATATTAAATTATTATGGGATCTCGTTGAATGCTTTCAGAATCTATACTCTTTAAAATAATTATTACACAATTAACTTAGACATTATTAAAGACATATTATTTTTAGCTAAATTATTTGCTAAAATAAAATACGATAAATAAATACGATTTTTAGAGAAAATAAGCCACTTTAATGATTTATTTTCACACACAATGTGTTGCTTCATAAATGTTCAATACAAACATCTATATTTTTTCAGCAAGCATGCACCATGAGAGTAGGTAAAAGCACATTTTTTCCTCAAAGTGTGCCTTTAGCCTCTTGTACCTTGTAACTTATTTTCATGATTGATAGCCTACGCATCTTAGAATCATATTCAAAAAATGTCAAAGTTTTGTAAGTCTGCATAGGCTTAGTTCTTCAAAAGTTGCCAGTCAGCGCCAGACTTTTTAAAAAAAAAATTTAAAATCATTTTCACAACACTCCCAGTCCCCCAAAATATTTTAGAATATGTCAAAATAAAGAAGAGCCTCGAATCGGGAAGCGTGTCAGAATGTCGGAAAATGGTGGGGAAATAATAAAATTATATTATTATAAAACATTATAACAATATTTACACTACAGTCCAGTTGGTGGCGATAATCCACTATAAGCTAATTAGTCAGCCGCCGTCTTTAATCCCCGCGAACGAGGTTCGATCAAAGTCACTCTCATCCTAGAATGGTTGACAGGGCAATATCAATTACAGAGGCTATTCTCTGTAATGAAGACTTAATAAATACACTGGCTAGTGCAATAAACAGACAAAATAATGTCGAAAGAGAGGTTGACTCTCTCTTTAACAGACGTGTTTCTCCAGCAGCGGGGACGTCAAGATCAATCCCCATCAGTGGTCACAGGTACAATTTGCGGCGCCATTTTCATCGCGACAGACCCAGGTACTTCTTCTTCTTACTAAAGAAAGTACATAATTATATTTTTGGACCAGAGAAGCAGCCATATGCCAACACGTGTATGCATAACTGCCAGATAGCTCAGTCAAAAATCATAGACCGTAAAAAAATAATTTAAAAAAACACGGCAATTTATTATATTAATAACATACTCATAACGTCAGTATTGTGTTTGAACTTTGAAATACCACCCTTCTGTGATCTGATACTGCTTCCTATCACAGAATGAGGTAGTAAATTATATTATTATAGCCTATTAACTAAATAATAACTAAATTAATATTGCATTATACATAGTTTATTGTTATAAATTATGAAAGTACCCGAGATGGCTACAAAAGTTTACTTCTTAATTACTTTACTTAATTGTGTTTGCATGTAATGCAGTTTTCACTCAAAGGACTAGAAAATAGATGTAATTTTGTTCTTAAAAATCTGTTCAAATCATGCAAGTGTGTACTGAAAAGATATTGTCCTGGTGATTATCTCTGTAAAGAAAAAAAGAAAAAAAACAATATCTTATTTGGCAAAGGGTGCCTAAACTTTTACATACTAATATATTTGTGTGTTGATATATATTTGTCTCCTTAGGTCTTCAGCATCAGCTGTGAGGAGGCCCACACGAGAAAGTCCCACATTTATGAGGGAGCTTGTCCTCCTCCCTGGTCCCAGATTTGGTTCAGTCCCCAGAAGAGGCACAAAAGCCATTCTGTTCGATGAAGGACATATAATTTCTGCCCTTGAGTTCCACATTTCATGGGATGAGGAACGAGTAGTTGAAGTCATCAAGGACAGTTTTGCACAAAAATTGTGTGGTTCAGGGTATGTATTGCTGATCACAATACACTTATGTGTGTGTGTAGCTGCATTAAACATTAAGATGACATTTCATGTACATTAATTTACAACTAGATAAAAAAGTTTGTAGAGAAACGTTAAGTTGGCATGAAAAGGCCTAGCCCAGGGTTCACCAATCTCGGTCCTGGAGGGCCGCTGTCCTGCAGAGTTTAGCTCCAACCCCAATTAAACACACCTGAAGGTCTCACTAGGCATACTAGAAACTTTCAAACAGGTGTGTTGGAGCTGGTTGGAGCTAAACTCTGCAGGGACAGCGGTCCTCCAGGACCGAGATTCGTGAACCCTGGCCTAGCCAGAAAGTTTGAGGAAGTTTAAAAGCTTGAAGTTTGCAGGTTTTTAGTTTTAATTAGTTTAAGTTTTAGTTTAGTATTTTTAAAAGTTGGAAGTTTGAAGATTTTCTCCCCTCCCCCATCCTTCCATGCTTCCTTCATTTGCACGTACACTAACCCCCCAAACCCCACCAAACCCCAAATCGGTTATTGGAGCAGTTTGTTATGTTTCATGGTACGGGTGAGCCCAGTTTGTTTTTGTTACCGTTTGTGGAGCCTGGGCTGTCTACAGAGACCGCGTTTCTTTACAGTGTGTTCAGGGGACAGGCAGCGAGCGGATAGTGAGGAGTTGTTTGCTGTATGTGACAAAAAATGTTTTGGCCTAAAAAACGCATGACATCGCTTAGAGCACCTTTAATATATTGCAAATTAAATTTGGGAGAACAGACCACAAATGTGCAGTATATGTCCTGTTTCATACTTGTACAGCGGATTGCAAAGGGAAAAAATTAAATAATAATGAGAGAGATTGAAAGATCTTGCCATAGATATTCTTGTTATAATATGTCACGTTAAAATACCAAGTATAACGTTATCCTCATGATGTCTGAAAATAACTAATGAAGGAAAATTGACAGCTCATCCAGTCAAACTGACAGATCAGCTTTATTTGTAAAGCAACCTTATGATTTAAAATGATTAGTTTCAGCCTTTTTTAATTGGAATTTCCCCAAATTCCAAAAGGGATGTTTTTGGACAAAAGTGATGTTTGATCTAACCTTTTGATATAACCCTAACCTTAACCTACAGTATAACTCAAAGCGCAGTAAGATCTTCAGGAATAAGGAAGATGGATAAGTAGATAGATAGACGGATAGATAGATAGAATGGAAGCTTAAATGAGTCTCTATGGGTTAGAAATAGTACATAGAATGGCAGCTAATGGAGTCTAATGATCCTCTCCAACTGTCAACATTTTAATTTGTTGAAGTTTGAATAGTCTTGGCCCATCTGAACATTCCGTCAGTGAAAGTCTATGCGATTTTTCAGAGTTTTGATCAGCATTTTTAGGAAAATTGTAAAGCTGATCAGTCTGAAAAGATATAGCACACTAATTTGGAACAGAATGAAGGTCTAGTCTGAGTTGGGTGGATGTAGCTTGAACAGTTTAGGAGGAGTAGCAATTCGAAATTTTAGTCTCAGAAAGTTAATAATAATACTAATCGTAACTACAATTGCAGTAAGTTGGCTTTTTCAAGACAAATTAATTATAAGAATACTGGTGACATTTCTATCTTTTTTTTTTTTTTTTTACTGCAAATAGCATTGAAATATTGATGGGCTGCCACAATAGACTGGTACAACCAAGACTGGCTTCCAATCAGTCACTAAATGGTCGCATTCTAAAAAGGATCTTCACTCAAAGAACCATTTACATTCGTCCAGAAAGACAACTTCTTGAAATAGACCATACAGTAAGTAATTATTTTAATACAGTAAGTATTATTTTTACATATTCTGAGTGTATTCATGGTGTAAAAAAGGAAGAAATTTTATATCATGCATTCTTGTAATATCAAAAACATTGCTTTTCCTGATACATTTTAGACCGATGTTTCCGAAGAAGAACTAGATAGCCCCGTTGAAGATTCACAGATGTCATCTTCAAGGGTAAATTTTCTAATGTCTTTGATCAGTATTTTTACATTCCTTTTGTCTGCACACAGACAGAAAAGAACTAAATCCAGCATGGGTCTTTTATGCATTGATGTTGGTTGTCTGTTTCATGAATTCTAACATTTTCATACATTTTCAAGGCTTGAAAACAATTCTAAAATGACCTGATATTTACAGGCTCTCCATGACTGTGGGAACCGTGTTATTACACCTGTGTCTTTGAGACACATTATTTATTTAATTTATTAATTATTAACATTATTTATCTCCCCACTCCAACCCAAAATACAGGTGCAAAATGTGGGGTCATGGTGTGCAACAGCAGAGAATCAGCCCGTGTCTTCACAAGCAACACGCACTCGTCCTGTGTCTGATTCAACTACACAGATTCAGCCCGTGTCTTCACAAGCAACACGCACTCGTCCTGTGTATGATTTAACTACAGAGATTCAGCCCGTGTCTTCACAAGCAAGATTTACTGGAGAGTCATCTGTAGCTATGTTGGATACTGTTGTTGAAGCAAGTGACAGTGAATACAGGTGGGTGAAAAACATAAATTCATTCAAATCCTGCTATGATGCTTTTAATCAGGGTGCTCATCAATTCAGAACTCTGGCTTTACCATTGCAACATGTAGTGAGAACATTTTGTTTAATCTCCAATGTTTTTTTCTGTCTGTATCGATATTACTTGGTCTCCTGTGTCATGCTGTTCTGTTTGTTTTGTGTCTTCCTGTTCAGAGCATAGTGTTTTGATTCTGACACTTCTGTTTGATTATCCTGACCCCATGCTCCATCTCATGTGTCTCTGTCAGGAGTGGCTTCCTTGCCATGTGATCCTATGTCTGTTTTGCGTTTTTTTTTCTCTCTGTTGGATGTGCTCATCTGTCTCACAACTTGGTTTTCTTTGTTTTCTATCCTCACCCCCTTGTCCTCTTGTTAATACTTCATTTGCTTCACTTTGTTACCCTGCCCAGTGAGTCTGTGTTCTAGTCAGCCAGGGGTGTGTCCTGTAGAGTTTAGCTCCATCTTGCCTCAACACACCTGCCTTGAAATGTAGTATACCTGGTAATATCTTGATTAGATGCCTAAGGTGTGTTGTAATTGGGGTTGGAGCTGAACTCTACAGGACAGTGACCCTCCAGGAGCAGGATTGGACACCCTTGCACTATGGGTTGATATGTTTATTTTTCAGTTAGTGTGAGTAAAAAAAATAAAGGCCACTTACACTCCCTGTAAGCGTCGCTGCGCTGTCCTACGAATGCCCACGCATCGTATACCTGGGTGCCGCGCGCTATTTCGCTCAGATTTCATTCCTTCAGGGAAGCGAATCATCTGTGCCCTAGAATCATCTCGCGTTCTCAGCGGTTTCTACGAGCAGTGCTAACTCCTCTTCTCGGACGCGATGAATTTCTGAAAATGTAAAGAACCGTGTACCAGGTTCATCACAAAGGGAGACTCACATGAAAGGTGCGTAGTATGTTCAGGCTTACATCACGCACAGGCGGCGCTTAGCGCCCTTTCCTCTTGTCCCCACTGTGATGGCCTGCGGCTCAGAGTACTGCGCTCGAGGGTGGATGTATTTTCTAATGTCACCCCCGTGTCTAACCCCCGTCATGTCACTTCTGCGGCTGCCGAGGCACCGCACGAGGCGATAGCTTGGGGTGACACGTGCGACATGGATTTTGAGGACAGCGCAGCGCTGGAATTTTCTCCACGTCGCTCGCTCTCCCCCTACCCTGGTGCAGGAAAAGAGCTTTATTGAACCGGTCGTTTTCTCTAACGAGGATTTTCATCCCACATCGGAGGCATGCAACGCCATTTCCTTCGGTTGTGGACGTTATGACGACGAAATTTTATCCACCGCGGCCTCGGGGTCTGAGGACTTCGCGGCCGACACTAGCTCTCTCCCTCCTAGTGGACAGGAGAAGCGTGTTTCCCCATCCTACAGCGAGCTGTTGGATGTGGTTTCTTGCGCGGTGGGTAAATTGGGACTGGATTGGGAGGTTGAGAAGGCCGAGGCCCAACCTTCATCTAAGCTGGACGACCGTTTCTTAACAAGTCGTACACCTGTGCAGCCCCGAAGGCCCTTGCCTTTTTTCCCGGACCTCCACCAAGAAGTTTCGAAGTCCTGGAAACAGCCGTATTCGGCGCGTATGATTAACGCTGTGGCTGCGGACCATTTTTGATATGGCGAACCATGGAAATGCAGCGATGCCTCCGGTGGAAGAGACTCTCGCCGAACATCTCGTGCCTAATTCGGCCGCCGCATGGAAGTCTCGCCCCCTTCTTCCCTCTAAGGCATGTCGAGTCACATCCAACCTCGTTGGGAAATCCTACAGGGCCGCTGGCCAGGCGGGTGCTTCGCTCCACTCTATGGCGGTCCTTCAGGCCTACCAAGCGGAGCTCTTAAAGAAACTCGACGAAGGGGAGGGTATCACACCCGAGGCCGTGAAGGAGTTATGACGAGCAACGGATTTGGTGCTACGCGCTACCAAACATACTGCTCAAGCAGTGGGCCGTTCCATGGCTGGTTTGATTACGGTCAAGCGCCACCTCTGGCTTAATCTCACCGATATCAAAGAAAAAGACAAGTCTTTTCTTATGGACGCCCCCGTTTCTAAGGACGGTTTGTTCGGAGAGGCTGTCACTTCGGTGGGGGAAAAATTTAGAGCAGCGAAACAGCAATCAGCCGCTTTCCGCCAGCTGATTCCTTGCAGGCCCAGGGAGGTTGAACGCCAGCAGGTGCCCGCGTGTTCTTGCCCAACCTCCTCTCACCGCCAACGAGTTTCATCTCAGGAAGAGCCTTCACCTATGGCGTCCCCTCGTAAGGATTGGGGTCATAAGGTTTTTCCACCGGCTCACCAGTGACAACGGAAGAGGTTAAACCTGAGCTCGACGGCTAATGCCTCTTGTTCTCGGGCCCCGAATAGCAGCTCCTGATGTTCTCGCTGCTTGCCAGGGACTGTGCCCTCCACTAGAGAGCGCTGTTGGACCGCTTTGGCGCATCCAACCCTCTCACTGCAGTCCCCATACTCAAACACTGACTGTCTCGCCGCAAATAGCGCCTCGAGCAGCATTGGATCGAGTTGTCATGCCAAGCGTTCACTCAGACACTCTGCGCAATTCAGCTTTCAGAATTCGAGGGACGGTTCAAGGGTCTGGCAAAAATGACCCGTTTATGACGGCTCATACAGCTGCCACTTTTTCGCTAGCGGCAGAGCCCGATGTTCATTCTGTTGGATTAATTCCTGCCGTGGACACGTTTCAGGATTATACACAACGAGACGCAACGACTTTTACGCATGCACTTCCCCTGTTCATGAACGCCACATGCTTTTCGTGCCGGACATTTTAACGCGTATGACAGCGTTGCAGGAAGCGGAAATCTTGAGACCGCTTATGTTGTTTCGGGCCGTGTGGGAACGCTTGACCGACATCTCGCAATGGGTGTTACGCACAATTCGTCACGGATACACCATTCAGTTTCGAAAAGGCCCGCCTCCTTTCTGCGGAATTCTTCCCACGGTTGTGAAACCGAAGGAAATAGCAGTGCTGCGACAGGAGATGTCAACTCTGCTGAGCAAAGGGGCTATAGAAGAAGTACACCCCTCTCAGATGGAGTCAGGGTTTTACAGCCGCTATTTTGTGGTACCAAAAAAAAAGACGGCGGGTTGCGACCCATTCTGGATTTACGCCGTTTGAATCACGATCGATCTGAAAGATGCATACTTTCATATTCAGATCATCAAGAGACACAGGAAGTTCCTCAGATTCGCTTTAGAGGGCAAAGCGTATCAGTACCGCGTTCTTCCCTTTGGCTTATCTCTGGCTCCCCGTACTTTTTCAAAATGCATGGACGCAGCTCTGGCCCCGGTTCGGCTCCAAGGCGTTCGCGTTTTGAACTACTTAGACGATTGGCTGGTGATAGCACAATCGCAGACTCAAGCACACTCTCATCGGGATCTTGTGCTGAATCATTTAAACAGCCTGGGCTTACGAACAAATTTCCAGAAAAGTGTTTTAATTCCCTCTCAACGGATAACCTTTCTGGGAATAGACGTGGACTCTCGCGCGATGACAGCAAAGCTATCTCTCCCGCACGCTCAGTCGATCGCGTCAGTGGTACGACCTTGTGAGCAAACAAAATATTCTTGAAAAGCACATAATTGCTTGATTTCATTAGCCTTGATGAAAACATGTTTCTCCTGCAAGTGATGGTTCTGTCTTAACTGAACATTTTTTTTATGTTTTTGCTAGATGCTATGTTGATCTTTTTGATGACACAGATTCGGATGTGGATTTGAATGAGGCAATCGCAAGGTCCCTCCTAGACGTTAATCAGTCACAGCACACAGAGTGAGTAAATGATAATTGTACTGTATATACAAAATAAATTATAAGTTATACACTACACCTGAAAACTGAATTGTGAAAGTAAACAGTTATAAGTTAAAAAAAATTGACTGTCAAATTCAGTTATGTGTGTTCAAGAGTGTTATCTACTATGTAATACAATCTATATACTTACATGGTGCATTCTCATTTTCTTAAGAGATGAAGAACTGACTTTGATGGATATCTTGTTACCAATTGGGAATGCGATTTCAAGTGACTTGATCAGATTTAACATCACAAGGAAGAGTGTGTGGGAAGGAACTGAACGGGCCATGAGACGTCCAAATTTCCTACCTTCAAAGACCGTTGTCATTAAATTTACAGATGATGTTGGCATTCCCGAAGGTGCAATTGACCAAGGGGGTCCAAAAAGAGAATTCTTTAGACTTGTTCTTGAGCACATTTGCAACTACAGCGGAATGTTCGAGGGTGTAAAGGATGAGAAAATGTTATCATGCAACCTGGCTGGTAATGAGATGGAAAATGTCACTGAATTATTTCAGTTAGTAATTGTATTTTTTGCTAATATTTTTTCAAGTATCTCTTTATTTTTTTACAGCTCTTAATAATGGCAGCTATATGAGGGCAGGACAGTTGGCTGCTATGTCAATTGTCCATGAAGGCCCCCCCCCACACTTCATGTCACGACTGTGTGTTGATGCACTGATTCATGGTCCCGAAGCTGTACATGTGTCAGTGAATGATGTTGCAGATGATGAAGTAAGATCGCAGATTACAGAAGTAAGTGCAACCCTACGATTCCAATTGCTTCGTATAATCAATTTACTTTTTTATGTTTTCTAAATTAAAAGGCTTCTTGGGTTTGTTGTGCTAGGCGATCAGGTTCTTCGGATTTAAACTGACATCCAGTATTGTAGACGGAGAATCTTGAGAAAGCAAAACCTTTTGGTTTCTCCATTAGAGATTTGCTGTGCCCTCTCTCTCCATGTTTTTTCTGTGATTTTGTGGTAGTGTCACAGACAAATTTTGAAGCTCTGTATCAAAACTCTTAGATTGCAGTCAAATGATGATTTGATTAATAATTGTCTAACAGTCTTGAGCTGTCACAGATGCTGCAATTTATTTTCAAGCAACATTTGGCATTTTTGCCCATTTGTTGTGATTATGGGCATAATGTTTCTGTCGAAAACAGAAAAAGAAAACAGTGTTCAGCTGGTTACTGAAAAGACTGTTTTAATATATATATATATATATATATATATATATATATATATGTGTGTGTGTGTGTGTGTGTGTGTGTGCTGAGATGCACTGACGGTAGGATTTCTAAATCAAAAGCTCTCATCATCAATGAAACGCATTGTTTTAACCCTTTCCAATAAATATCTGTGAAAGGTAATCTTTAAAATACAGTGTCCTGAAAAAAGGCTGTTTTTTAAATAGTTTATTTGAAAAGATCAATGACAATTTGATTCCTCAAATCATGACCCCGTTACTGTAATATGACGTTTCTTCTAATGCCAATGGGAAAATTACAAATTATAATTTTTTGTGTGTCTAAAATATTTCAATTACCCAAAACTTATTTGGTGCAACTTGTGTTATTTAAAACATAAATCATTTGGAAATATTTATTTATAAAATATCTGTTTTGGAGCTAACAAGCTTTACATAAACCATGTTTGTCCTATATCAGATTATGAATGCTGATTCCGAAGCCCAATTGCAAGACAGTGTGGCTAAGGCCCAAAGTGTAATCTCTATGGCTGGATGCTGCAGGGCTATAAACTTGAGAAATTG
The DNA here is from genome assembly GCF_963082965.1 of Carassius carassius. NCBI lineage: Eukaryota > Metazoa > Chordata > Actinopteri > Cypriniformes > Cyprinidae > Carassius > Carassius carassius. The sequence goes on from NC_081763.1 coordinate 13,694,411, forward strand.
CAAGCAGGTAGCAGAGGAGATAGCAAAGTGGTATGTTTTGCAGCGAACTAGGGCAGCTTACGACAGGTAAGAAGTATGATGTTTGAATAACTTTTCCAGGCCAGAACAGTTCACAAGGTGTAGAAATGGAAGAAAATGACAGTGATGGCTTTTTTTTAATTACATGATAGATGTTATGTCTATTGTGTAACACAAGGACGAAATTGTATAAGTAGATTGGATAAGTAGATTGGATAACTTGATTGTATAAGTAGTAATAGTAAGCTTTATTGATCTTATTGTTTATAAGTTCTTATTGTTTTTCTGCCCTAACCATTTTTTTTGTTCAGTTTGGAGTTTGTTGAAGTGTCTATTAGTTATCACAAAGTAACAGAAAATTATCTGTTTAAGAAATTGCCTTGCAGCCTGTGTACTTGATTTGCAGAGACAATATTACACCCATTCGTTATATTATTATTATTATATACTTTTTAAACTTTGTTTAATTTAGCTATTTTTTAGAAAAAAATAATCTAAAAACAAGTGTTTATACTTAGCTTTGCAGAAGGCCTTAAAGCACTTGGAGTGCTAAGTGCACTGAGAGAACATCCCAAACAAATGACAGCACTGTTCATTAAGAAAGACCAACCCCTGACTGCCGAATTTATGGAGGAACTGTTCAAAATTACACTCTCTGAACCAGGCAGCAATCGGTACAATGTGGAATGCAGAACAGTAGGCTACTGGAGAGATTTCTTGCAAGACTGCCAGTGTAAGTATTGTATATATTATATTTAGTTTATTTTCACAGATCTACATTAAACAATGTACCATATATACTATTGCAACATTGTGCATTACCTCAACAGTGTCAATGGCATGCGTGTCACTAGAGGATATTCTAGTGTTCACTACTGGAACAAATTATGTTCCAGCACTTGGATTCAACCCTGAACCATCCATTTACTTCCTTGAGGACAACCAAGATTGTACCCTTCCGCTGGCAAGCACCTGTGAGAATATAATACGGCTCCCTACGTTCCCTAAAACCTACGAGTCATTCTGTGAGAAAATGGGTTTTGGTATCAGGAATTCCCCTGGTTTTGGTTTTGCATGAACCACACATATTCTGTTGTCTTCAAATAGCTGATTTTTGTTATTGTGTTTTACACACATTTTGAGACATATAGGTATTTTTCCCCCTTACTGCATGCTTACAAATAAGCACAATCTCACAGATGTGGTTGGACTTCAATGTCACACTAATTATCAGTTTTTTTTATTTTTTTAAACACGTTGAGCTTGAAGTAAAAGTTTTATTTGTCGCTTACCAACTACAGTCTGTACTACCCATGTTTTCCAGTGTTTTCATTGATCATGTTATTGGTCATGTTAATATCACAGATTTTAAGCTTTGAACAAAATCTGTTGAAAATGTTTGGATTGTCAATAGAAACATTGTTTTTCATTAAAACAAATGTTCAGCAGCATTTGAATCCTGTTGTTTTGGGTACGTTAGCCGATAGACTTTTTTTTAATCGTTACTCATAATTCACAACTGATTACACAGCTGAAAACACCTAATCACTAGACCTGAAGCATCCTCTTTGGTAACATACGTTCAGTTGTAAGTCATTTATAAGTGATTATTAGCTACATAGCTTGGTTGAATTCTAATGTAGAATGCGGTGTGTTATTTCATGATATTCGCTATAACAACCGCTATACATTATCCCTTACTTAGTTAATGATGAACGAATCATTTACAAAACATTCATAAATTATTAACAAGTGATATACTAACATTTTATGTATGTTTTGTAAATTCTGTTACAAGTCATTTACAAGTGAATAGTAAGATTAACAATGTATGAAACATTGACTATGCGTTTATAAATGATTAATAAGTGTTATGTTATTTTTTTGTTTGTAACGTTATGTAGCAATTAGAGGGTGCAGAAAGTGTTATAAATGCCTTGTATACGTACAGATAATTTGTAGCAGGTAAAAAACAGTGTTCAACACAATGATGTGTAAACGCATGAATAAATCATTTACAACACTTTCTGCATCCCCTAATCTAAAGTGTACACTATTCATCACTTGTAAATGTGTTACACATCATTCGTAGATTACCACTTCAAGAATCAATAAGGCATAAGATCAACAAATGATGTGTAACACATTTACAAGTGATGAATAGTTTACACATCATCTACAGGTGTTGAACACTGTTGTGTAGTGTGCACTGCAGTGTAAGAGCTGACTGGTGAGGGTATAGACAGCTGTCTTCTGTAGTGTAGTGTGTAGTGTAGTGTGTAGTGTAGTGTGTAGTGTAGTGTAGTGTGCACTGCAGTGTAAGAGCTGACTGGTGAGGGTATAGACAGCTGTCTTCTGTAGTGTAGTGTGTAGTGTAGGGTGTAGTGTAGTGTGTAGTGTAGTGTAGTGTGCACTGCAGTGTAAGAGCTGACTGGTGAGGGTATAGACAGCTGTCTTCTGTAGTGTAGTGTGAAGTGTAGGGTGTAGTGTAGTGTGTAGTGTAGTGTGCACTGCAGTGTAAGAGCTGACTGGTGAGGGTATAGACAGTTATCGAGTGTAGTGTAGAGTGTAGTGTGTAGTGTAGGCTGTAGTGTAGTGTGTAGTGTAGTGTAGTGTGCATTGCAGTGTAAGAGCTGACTGGTGAGGGTATAGACAGTTATCTCCTGTAGTGTAGAGTGTAGTGTGTAGTGTAGTGTGCACTGCAGTGTAAGAGCTGACTGGTGAGGGTATAGACAGCTGTCTTCTGTAGTGTAGAGTGTAGTGTGTAGTGTAGTGTGCACTGCAGTGTAAGAGCTGACTGGTGAGGGTATAGACAGCTGTCTTCTGTAGTGTAGAGTGTAGTGTGTAGTGTGCACTGCAGTGTAAGAGCTGACTGGTGAGGGTATAGACAGCTGTCTTCTGTAGTGTAGAGTGTAGTGTGTAGTGTGCACTGCAGTGTAAGAGCTGACTGGTGAGGGTATAGACAGCTGTCTTCTGTAGTGTAGAGTGTAGTGTAGAGTGTAGTGCGTAGTGTAGTGTAGGGTGTAGTGTAGTGTGTAGTGTAGTGTAGTCTGCAGTGTAAGAGCTGACTGGTGAGGGTATAGACAGTTATGATGATTAGTTCATCATTAACTAACCATTTATAAATGACTTGCAACTGAACGTTATTATAAAAAGTGTTACCGTTTCGGTACACTCAAATTAACAGCATTTGCAAGTGTGATTTAACCAAGATGTACTGCTCAATACCATAGTTGCCATCATCTTCCATCGGATCAACCCTCTCTCTTAAGAATGCTTCTTGGTCATCTGTCAGTGTTAGTGTACTGTCAGATCTGTGATCAGCTGGACTGGAATTTGAAAAAGTCTCTTCGAAGATGTCCTCGCAGTCATCCAGTGGGTTGTAGCATGAACATCCAGTGTGCTGCAGTACACCAGATGTCCACAGCTGAAGTGGTGTCCAGTTTCGCTCTGTTCTGAGTGCATGGTGATTCCACTGATTGACAAACTCATTCACTGCTCTGTTTATTTTTGGTAGATATACCTAATGCAAAGCATGGATATCTACAGCAGAAGTGGAATCAAGCAGTGAATGTTGCTCCAAAAACTGAAAAAGATCTTTGTAGTGATAAGTCAGAACTCTGTTCAGTTCAGCCCAAAGTCTCTCGATGCGTTGGTTGTGAACGCTCCTACCCACAATAAAACTTCCCCTTCCAGGGCCTCTTTGCTGGATCATGAACCTTGCAACCTGCGAGAAAAATTATTTGACAAAATTTTGTGTGAGAACAACAAATCAATTTACAAAGGTTTTTGTCGATCATTTATCTTTTTCTAACTTTATTTCAGTCTGTCTCTGATCTATCTGTCTGGTCATCTTACTGTGAAATCTGTCTGTCCTTTTAAATGTGTTTTTCCACTTCTTTTTTTTCACCTAAAACATAAACTGGTGACCAGATGTGCTGTTTCCCAGCTAGAGAGAAATAAAGTTAAGCAATAACCAACCTCTGTATTTTCACGTCCAGCATCAGAGCGGACACGACAAGGAAGGCCGAAGTTGTTCACCCCCTCCTGAAACAGTCTGAAGACGGTATCAGCTTTGTTGTTGGTGCAACATTTTAAGTATACAATGCACCGACTGAATCCATCCACACATCCATGGTAATAGAATTTCCAACTGGCCAATTTATGATTACCGTCAATGTGCCTAAGTTAAAAGAGATGGATGTAAGATGGTGGTAAAGTTATTTTAACGTTTGATATTCGTTAGACATTTGGTTTCATGATACTCTGTACATTTCATGTTTGGATCCCAAACCAACTCAGATATATATATATATATCTCAGGACAAATCAATTAAAGGTGCAATGTGTAATAATTCTGAGGATTTATTGACAGAAATGCAATATAAGATCCATAACTATGTTTTCAGTGGAGTATAAAGACCTTACCTAATGATCCGTTATGTTTTTATTACATTAGAAAAAGTTATATCTACATAACCGCGGCCTCTGAAGGTCGACATATCGTGACGTCATGTTTCTACCATAGCCAACTATCCCTTTTATTGCACAAGGCTCTGTTTTTGTCATCAGCAATTCATCTGTTTTGTAATAATTGTGGAACTTTAAATGTATTTATTACATAGCTTGGTTGAATTCTAATGTAGAATGCGGTGTGTTATTTCTTGATATCAGACCGCTGCGAAGTATAACACCCCATTGCCATGAACAACAGAGTGTTACTATGGACGCGGAACGGACTATTTTCTTTAGCGGAAGCAATACAATCGTTTTTAAATCAATAAACTCCTTTTTAACTCAATATTTTGTGTCAAATTATTTATTTATTTTGTAGGTAGCCATGTAATAAGAGAGGGTCCCAATCGACTTCGCGTCGGGTGATCAGCCTGTCAGGGTTGTTATTCGCTATAACAACCGCCTCGCTCTACATTATCCCTTACTTATTTCTGTAAATCCATTAAACTACTATACCGTTTGACCTAAAGATATCAAACCAACAGTAAATTGATCAGAATATTATACCCTATAATGGACAATAATTATTTTTCAGATTAGTAATCTGGTATTTCATATATACAATACTGAACCCATTTAAATCCATTAAACTACAACACCGTTTGACCTAAATGTATCAATTCAATAAATTTGTCATTTACAATTGGTTTAATAACTTTTGGTCAAACTGTGTTATAGTTTAATGGATTTAAATGGGTTAATTGTATTTTTGTTATGTCGGTTGTGAAGCACTTTGGTCAGCATTTGTGTTGTTTTAAGGTGCTATAAATAAACTTGACATTGACCTATATTCCCTATTAAATGGATTTAATTGGGAATCATATTCAGAGTAATTTATGTTCACAAGGTGTTAGTTTAATAGATTTTAATGGGTTCAATACTGTATATAAAAAATACCAGATTAATAATATGACAAAAGAAGCCTTGTGCATTATAGGGAATAATATTATGATTCATTTACAGTTGATTTGATATATTTAGGTCAAATGGTGTAGGTTAATGAACACAAGTGTCAGCTGGTGTACTGAGCAACGCTGCATTTGTGAAGTATACTCACCATAGCTGGTTTGGTGAAGAAATGTTGTAAATCCTCCGACGAATTGTTTGTCTGCGCCTTATTGCTCTTCCAATTGGATCAATAATTCTGAGCCTCTCTCGTATTCTTCTTCTTTGGATTCTTAAACCTCTACTCTGAAGGCTTCCTTGAATGTAAGTCTGTCCTACATTTGGTGTAGAGGACAGCACCTGTAGTATTAGTGAATCTAATTCTTCATTACTTAAACTACTAAATGGATGTCTTGAAAGTAGACCAAATCTTTGTCTGAGATTATAAAGGGTCCGTGTGCTCATTCCAAATAAAGCAGCAATTGATGTCCAGCTGAAACCCAGCTCTTGAAGAGCCACAATCTGACCTTCCCGTATATCATACCTAACAAAAAGAAGAAAAAGTAATCAAAATAGCAACAAAAAAAGAGAGTTACAAAATGTGTGTAGGCAAACTTTTCAACATCAACGTTGTATAGAGTAGACCATACAAAAGTAAGTAGAAAAACTGTGTCTAAACAAATATAAAAGGGTGAGTTATACCTGAATAAGCTTTTAAGTTAAATAATGACTGATTGAAGGGCCATTTTATCCCTCTTCTCACTCTCTCTCTATCTGTGTGTTGTTCTGTCTGTCTGATGTTTTTTACTTTAACAATTCTTTAGCAATGTTACATATGAAACCAATACATGTATATAGGCAGTGCAGTTTCCATGCAATTGTTTCCACAAAATCCTGTGAAACCATGAGCCCCACTTTCTGTTTATTACCTTACATAACATTATCAATATTATTATTATTATTATTATAAACAAATGGACTTTAATTAAATGATAAATCAAATATTTAATGTACAACTATGCATTTTGACAATTTAATTAACTCAATAATGTCAGGATCTCAGCTAAAAATATTTAATTTAAAAGGGAAACATTCAATTCATTATTTAATGAACATATATTTAGATCCCATCTTATACATATTCATGTTCAGATTAAGCTCCTTGCATACTGTTTTTTCGTATCCATCATTCCGTGGCTCTGAATTGTAAAAACACCATTCAAACGGATCCATAAAACGCGGAAAATCTAACCCCATCCTAATTTTATTATTACGGAAGAAAGTTTCGGAGGCAGTGTGTAAGCGTGATTGACATAACGTGAGGTCGTATTTTATTTTAACGAGTGGAAATTTCGGACCTTAAATCTCATTGGAAGAGTGTCACCATTTCCAGAAAGCTATGTGTAGAGATTGGATTTTTTTTTTTGCCAACCATTACCAAGACCAACAAATAAATAAAAAATGTCATTATGTTGACAAGATGCTATTAGAATACAATACATACCTTGGTCTTCCAAGGTCCCCTGTATGGACAACCCTCAAATGAAATGCAGGCCATCTGGAACTCGCTTCTCTGTGGTTTTCAAAAATACTCTGAAGTACGAAATCAATTTCTGCTGAAAGTTGCTCTAACAACAAAGTCAGGTCATCTGCAGTAGAATTATTATAGGCCTGGTTAGAAGATAGACATAAAATAAAAGATGAAATTATGTATTTATAATCCTCAAGACGTCTTGATAAAACTTCTGTTTCTGAAAACTCCAAAGTGGGCAAGATGATACTATAAAGAATTCTTTGCAATCCATCAAAATATGCCCGAACTTCATCTGAACTCATTTTCAACAACCTTTAACCATTTCTGAATAGATGAGGAAGTTAGTTTGATTCTGTGATCATGTGATCTTATCATGTGACCAGAAATTTCACACATCAATTCTGAAAATATCCAAACTTATATAACCAATGTGTGTTTGAACAAACCAATATATAGTTGAGGAAACCAATGTATCTAAACCAATATATAGTTGAGAAAACCAATATATAGTTGAGAAAACCAATGTATCTAAACCAATATATAGTTGAGAAAACCAATATATAGTTGAGGAAACCAATGTATCTAAACCAATATATAGTTGAGGAAACCAATGTATCTAAACCAATATATAGTTGAGGAAACCAATATATAGTTGAGGAAACCAATGTATCTAAACCAATATATAGTTGAGGAAACCAATGTATCTAAACCAATATATAGTTGAGGAAACCAATGTATCTAAACCAATATATAGTTGAGGAAACCAATATATAGTTGAGGAAACCAATGTATCTAATCCAATATATAGTTGAGGAAACCAATATATAGTTGAGAAAACCAATATATAGTTGAGGAAACCGATATATAGTTGAGGAAACCAATATATAGTTGAGGAAACCGATATATAGTTGAGGAAACCAATATATCTAAACCAATATATAGTTGAGGAAACCAATATATAGTTGAGGAAACCAATGTATCTAAACCAATATATAGTTGAGGAAACCAATATATAGTTGAGAAAACCAATATATAGTTGAGGAAACCAATGTATCTAAACCAATATATAGTTGAGGAAACCAATATATAGTTGAGAAAACCAATATATAGTTGAGGAAACCAATGTATCTAAACCAATATATAGTTGAGGAAACCAATATATAGTTGAAGAAACCGATGTATCTAAACCAATACATAGTTGAGGAAACCAATATATAGTTGAGAAAACCGATATATAGTTGAGGAAACCAATGTATCAAAACCAATATATAATTGAGAAAACCAATATATAGTTGAGGAAACCAATGTATCTAAACCAATATATAATTGAGGAAACCAATGTATCTAAACCAGTATATAGTTGAGGAAACCGATGTATCTAAACCAATATATAGTTGGGGAAACCAATGCATATTTGAGGAGCCCAATGTTTACTCGAACAAACCAGTGTATAAAGGAGCAAACCCATATACACTTGATCAGACCGATGTATCTAAACCAGTATATGTCTGGCTATACCAATTTATTATAAACCTATGTGTTTGTCATTGAACCATACATTCAACCAGTAAACCAATCCATATTCACACAATACACATGAATTATTTCCTGAACGGCTTGCCATACCAGCGCTTTGGAGAAGGAGAAAGCGACGCGCCTAGCGTTTTCCACGCGTTTTTAGGCGCGACATGTAAACGGCCCTTAATTCGTCCCACAAACGAATAAAAGGATTTATTATTTTTTATAAGGTCGTCTGTTGACTGCTGTATATAAAACCCCTTCAATATAGGGGATGGAATCATCAAAAAAAAAAATGTATATATATAGGCTATAATAGAGTACCGGCACCTCTTTTGGGCCACTTAAAGCACTGGCTATAAAGCATAAAAGCTGTGCTGATGGTACAGTGTCTTCAGACGAGTTTTCTGAATTAAACTTTTAAGGGAACGAATCAGTCTCCTTTCATACACTGACTAGTTTGCAGATTCTTCCTTCTGAAGCGAGTCCTTTTCTGCCTTCAGAAACTGAACAGAGTTTGAGCAAATATCATTAGACTGTGAACTATAGATAAGCATATTTGTTGGACCGGCTGTAGGCCTCCTCAATGAAGGAGCATTTGGGATAGCAAGACACTTGTGAAGAAAATGAAACAAGTAATTAAGAGTGTACAAGTTTAATATAAAAGAAAGTATGCAGCTGACACTGCTGACAAAATGATGGAAAAAATGTTGTCAATTGTAGGCATATGCTTGTGTTAAAACACTACTTTTATCAAAGTTTCATATTTTATGTAACCACGTATTTTAACAAAGCGTTTATCAGTTATTAACAAAATCCTGCTTATAATGAATTATTCAAGTAACCGATTTAATGACTCATAAGCAGCCACAACAAAAGGACATTCGCATGTCGCCACCTACTGGCGTAACTACATAACCTGCTGAAACTAAAGTGAATTCTCTTTAGTGAATCGATTCAAATGATCAGAGTCACTTGAATGAATCAATAGCCCCACCAGAAGCGCTCGCACTCCCCTCCCTCGGACTCTCTTGCTCTTCTCACATTAGGTTCACATCAGTGCAGCATAACACAACAGAACCCCATATAAAACCAAGCCTCACATTATTAGTAGCCTATTATTATTTTAAATCACACAACACGTCTTTAATCATGACAACAAAGCAGTCAGAAAAGGTATAACGAAAAAAAAGTATTAACGAAGCGCAAATTTCCTACCTGAGTGCACGGTGTTCCGCTCCAGGCTTAATAGTAGAAATACACATAAAGTGCACTTGCAAACATTTATCAAAGCACGACTCCAACAGCCCTCCCGGTGCCCACCGTACTGATGATGCATGTTCGCGGAAAGGTAAAACGCAGAGGAAAACGGATGATTGTACTCTTTCTCGCTGAAAGAAGCAAGAACGGCAAAGAGCAGACATGCGTTGAGAGTGTCAGTGTCACTGTGTGCGTGGACTGTGATGAGTTCAGAGTGAATGAGAGGCAGACCGATCACTTTCACAGCACGCGCCCCAGCAATTTAAAGTACAAGAAGGCGGAGAAATAAGTTTGAATGACTATCCGACACTCGGGATGAGTGTTCAGGACTGAGAGAATTTACCAAAAATTCTCAACATTCTGAGGAAAGAGAATATAACAACATTGTTCAGTCGTTGTGAATATTTGCTCACATTCAGCACTAGTTGCCTAATAAGCTAAAGAAACAACGTAGATCAAGTAAATGTTGCCTATTTTCTGCACATGAAGTTAGACTAATAACACAATGTATTATAGACCAACAGTTTCCATATTCATTCAAATAAAAATGACTACTACACCAATAGGGTACAACCTAAGGCCTGAAAGAAAAATAGTCAACAAATGTTAGTGAAAGGAAGTGCTTAACGTCAGGAGGTCAAACTAAATATATATATACATATATATATACATATATATATATATATAAAGAGGTGTGGTCCTGGTCAAGACAATCTCCTGAACTCCAAACTTAATGTCAGAATGGGAAATCCCTTACGAAAAATAACCATGGTCTTATTATAGTAAAACTGTAGTAACCCGGTCTTAATTAAAAAGGTCTTTGGTGAGCAGGTCCGGTTATGGCCGCCATAGAGTAAGACGCGAGAAGCATCGCTCCCACACAAAATCCTTTTTTATTGCACTATTTTGAGCAAAGCGCGGATTTACTTGTATTTTTCTTTTTCCGAACTGGACTGACATATTTGGGCAACTTTTGAGGATGCCTCCTAAGAAAATATTCGAGAATAAGAAGGAAACAGCTACCTAAGATTCCTCGGCGTTAGCCTTAGGGGCTAGCCCGACATCCCCGCCTCAATGGTTCCAGACAGAACTGGAGAAAGGGCTTGCGAAGCTTCAAGTAATGATCGACGGACGTATGTGTGAAATCCGCGACTCTGTTGACAAAGTACACAGTGACCTTCAGGAAACGAGACTAAAGCTGAGCGAGTTGGAATCGCGTCAAGATGGATTTGAAGAAGCCATTGTTAATGTGCGTGAGGACATTGCTGAGGGTAAAAAGCATGTGGAGTACGAAATACTCACTTTGAAAGATAAGGTCGATGATCTTGAAAATCGCTCCAGACGTAACAATTTGCGCCTTGTTGGCTTTCCTGAAGGAGTTGAGGGGAGAGATGCAGTGTCATTTGTGGAGGAATGGCTCCCTAAAATCATTGGTATGGATCAAGAACGGCCCTTTGAAATTGAACGAGCCCATCGTACCCTTCAGCGCCGGCCGTCGGAACACGAAAGACCGCGAGCCATTGTAATTAGACTCCTTCGTTTTAGAGACACAGTCACGATATTGAATGTTGCACGGGAGAAAAAAGACCTGACATATGGAAACTCAAAAATAATGATCTTCCGAGATATGTCAACAATTCTCTACAAGAAGAAACAGGCGTTTGCTTCTGTTCGAGGGCGGCTCCGGGACCACAACATCTCCTACAGTATGCAGTACCCAGCTACTCTGAGAGTGGTTCTTCCTGAGGGTGCACGATCCTTCGGTTCAAAAGATGCCGCGGAGGCTTACTTAAAAGCCCACCATCCAAAACTTTTGTTGCCAGCAGGTTCGGAGTGAGACTGTAGGTAGGCTACATTATGAATAGTGACTGCATTTACGAAGGACTCTGAGTAGCTACCGAATGGTCGCTACTGAAACCTAATAAATACCAAGTAATGTTAGTCCGAGATTGTTTTGATATTGAGTCACAAGTGCCTTTATGCCTATGGCAACTTTGGTGATTTGTTTGCAAAGTTTTACCTGTAATGTTCGGTAGATGGCGTTATCTGCGCTAATTATTTCCTGGTTAAAGTTGGGATGCCTTAGCTTGAAGTTGTGCACGTTCTGTATGCAACGTTACGCGAATGTGTTGTTTACGGGGAAAGTGTTATGTATGTGGGTGGGTGGGAGGCTGGAAGGGGGGTTTGTGCCACTTTTTTTTTTTTTTTTTTTTTTTTTTTTTTTTCCCTTCCCTTCTTTTTTGTGTGTTTTCTTTTCAATTTGACTGATAACTGATAGAGATAAGTATAAATATCTGTCCTGGAATGTTAATGGGATTAATAATAATTTAAAGAGGAAAAAAATTATGTTGTTCTTAAGAAAAAATAAGATAGACATTGCTCTCCTACAAGAGACGCATTTGACTGAAGAAGATCACTGTAAGTTATTACGTCAGTGGTCTGGACAAATATTTTTTTCATCATATAGCTCTCATTCAAGAGGGGTTGCTATTATGATCAATCGCAGAGTGCCTTTTGTTTTTGAAAGCATGGTTAAAGATAATTATGGAAGATATATTATTCTTAAAGGATATATTGCTTCTGAGAATGTTACAATAGCAAATGTATATGCCCCCAATCAAGATGACCCTCAGTTTTTTCATAATTTTCATTTTAAACTGTTTTTGCCCTGTACAATCATTGGAGGTGATTTTAATTTGGTTTTAGATTCAGCAGACAGATCACCTAACAAAGGTTTTGTCTTAACTCCATCAGCAAGAGTTGTGAAACATATAATGGCTGAACTAGAACTGTTAGATATTTGGAGAGCTTTGCATAATAAGCAAAATGATTTTTCTTTTTATTCTCGACCCCATAAGAGTCTCTCTAGAATTGACCTTTTTCTTTTACATAAAAGACAAGAACACTTAGTTGAATCATGTGAATACCTTCCACGAACTTTGTCTGACCATTCCCCTTTAGTTCTTACAATTTATACCCCTACTACTAAATCACACATTAGAAGATGGCGGTTCAGTAATTATCTCCTTAACGACCTTGATTTTATAGACCTTCTAAATAACAATATAGAAAATTTCTTGAATTTCAATGCTGGTTCTGCCGCTTCAGGTATGATTTGGGAATCACTTAAAGCTTATCTGAGGGGAATAATCATAGCATACTCATCCGGAAAAAAGAAAAAATATCAAAGTCAACTGAATGAACTTTCTAAAGATATTAAAAAGCTGGAACAGGACTATTCTATATGTGGAGATGAAAGTATTCTACATAGACTAAATTCATTGCAGCTTGAGTATGATATGCTGTCCACTAAGGAAGCAGAGTGTATCCTCCTCAGAACCAAACAACGATATTACGAGCATGGGGACAAAATTGGCAGATTATTGGCCTGGCAAATAAGGAAAGACGATGCAGTGAGGTCTATAAATGCAATTCGTCAAGTAGATAACACTATCATCAGAGACCCTAATCTTATTAATCAGGAATTTATGCAGTTTTATAAGCTGTTATATACCTCACAGCATACAGATATGGCGAACATACACTCTTTCCTAGATAGCCTTGATATACCTTCACTTACCGAGGAATGCAGGGACTGTCTGGAGAAGGACATAACGGAAATTGAAATACAAGAAGCGATATCTTGCTTAGCTGTTGGCAAATCACCTGGTATGGATGGTTTCTCCATGGATTTTATTAAGGCTTTTCTACCTAAATTAATCAAACCACTAAATGATATGTATTTGCAGGCTATAGAGACTCAGCGTTTACCTGACACTCTTGAACAGGCTATGATAACTCTTTTACTTAAGCCTGGTAAAGACCCTCGTTTATGTGGCTCCTATAGGCCGATTTCATTACTTAACTCAGACTACAAGATTTTTGCCAAAATTATTGCTTTAAGATTGGAAAAAGTTATCTCACAATTGGTACACATGGATCAAACAGGATTTATTCAAAATCGATGTCTCTTTGACAATGTTCGGAGACTTTTGAATGTAATTTTTTCTGCTTCTCAAGTTGATTCTCCTGTTATTGCTATATCTTTAGATGCCGAAAAGGCCTTTGACCGTGTTGAGTGGCCCTACTTGTTTACAGTCCTTCAAAAGATGAACTTTGGTTCTAAATTTCTTAATATGGTCAAAATGCTTTACAACCATCCAACAGCAGTCATTCAGACCAATAACGAGATCTCGGCACAGTTTTCTTTGGAGCGGGGTACAAGGCAGGGCTGCCCACTATCTCCCCTTTTATTTTCTCTTGCAATAGAGCCTTTAGCTATTGCAATTCGCTCACATGACAATATCAGTGGTTTTACAACCCTTCAATCTAAACATGTAATCTCTTTATATGCGGACGATATTATGTTGTATTTGACAAATGTAGATTCTTCCATACCAGCCTTGTCAACTCTATTACAAGAGTACGGGATTATATCTGGTTATAAAATAAATGTGAATAAAAGTGTCTCTATGCCTCTTAATAGAGCCGCTTCGCAATTGTCCCTTAAAAATTTCCCTTTTGTCTGGAACAGAGATAAATTTCTATATTTGGGAATACAAATACCTAGAGATTTGTCTCAGTTATATAATTTGAACTATGCTCCCCTGCTTAGAAGTGTAGAAAGAGAATTAGATAGATGGAAATCTCTTCCTATTTCATTAATTGGTCGGATAAATTCTATTAAAATGACTGTGTTGCCAAAATTTTTATATTTGTTTCAGGCACTCCCCTCTGTGTTACCAAAGTCTTTTTTTAAGGATCTCCATAGAGGTATTTCTAGGTTCTTATGGAAAGGGAAAGTTCCTCGGGTAAAATTAAATTCACTGTTTATGCCTTTTCAGAATGGTGGACTCAAATTGCCTGACTTTTATTTATATTATTGTGCAGCTCAGCTGCGCATTGTTTGGATCTGGCAAACAAAATGTATTTCCCCTCCTGCTTGGCGACAATTAGAAGAGGCCCAAGTGCAGGGTATAACCCTTGCTGCAATACCTTTTGTCTCTATAAACTATTTGAAGAAATTGACCTCTAACCCACTAATTGTTGGTACTTCTAAAATTGTTGCAGACCTCATGAAAAAGATGAAATGCAAGCAGACTATTTTCAGATCCACTGCTTTTTATTACAATCCCTTTCTACCCCCTGTCCTCAAAGATGGCATAGCCAAACAGTGGTATGATCAAGGCATCCAAACCTTTGACAAATTTTATGAGGAGGATACACTCATGTCGTTTGAGCAATTACAACAGAAATTTACCCTTCCCTCTAAATTTTTCTTTAAATACCTGCAAATTAGACACTACATTCAGACCCAACAAGGTGGTCGTTTATCTAAGCTCCCTCTTTCACCTCTTGAGGCTATCTTGGCTGAGAAAAAAGGTCATAAGGGTCTCATCTCTTTTATCTATGCCAAGTTGTTACAACTGATGGCGGGTAGCATTCGTGACGTAAAATCTAAGTGGGAAAAAGACTTGGAGTGCTCATTCACAGATGACGAATGGAAAGCAATATGTGAGAAAGCTCAGACTTTTTCTATCAATAGTCGTCATAAGCTCATCCAATTTAATGTGATACATAGAGTTTACTATACTCCAGTTAGATTGCACTCTTTTAAAAGCTCCTACTCAGAGATCTGTCCTAGATGTAAAGCAGATAGAGGGACTCTTCTACATATGCTGTGGTCTTGCCCTGACTTGGAAGAATATTGGAAAGGGGTCTTAGAGATTATTGCTATAGTTGTAGGTACTAATGTGCCTAGAGAGCCTAGACTTACCCTCTTAGGGGATACTACACTACTTGATCAACAAAGAATTAATATGAGATTTGTCAGACTAGCTCTACTAGCAGCCATAAAATGTATAACTTTGAGATGGAAGGATTCTAATTCACCTTCTACTTCCATGTGGATTAAAGAAGTGTCATCTTACATGCCTTTGGAAAAAATTGCATTTCGTTTGAAAAAGCGTCAAGATTTGTTTGTCAAATACTGGGGTAGCTTCATTTCTTACTTGGGTTTAACAGGACAGAATGCTTAGAACCTAATTTTTTATACTTTCTTGTTTCATTTTATTCATGGTTTATTTGTGGCACTATGGGTTGAGGTTTGGGGCATGTTTAGGGTAGTATGTGCGGGGTTGAAAGATTTGCTTTGATTATTCTGTACTTTGTTGTACTTTGCGTTTAACTTGTAAAAACCCAATAAACATAATGTTCAAAAAAAAAAAAAAACTGTAGTAACCCATTGTTTTTTGCGGGTTGACTACCATTTGTATAACCACAGATTTACTACAAATACCATGGTTAAACTATGGTTAATTTAGCAAAACCATGGCTAATTTGTGGTTACCATGGATTAACTGGGATTTTCACGCACAACCATTTCTAGGGTTTACAAAGAATGGTGTGAAAAGGGAAAAACATCCAGTATGCAGCAGTCCTGTGGGCGAAAATGCCTTGTTGATGCTAGAGGTCAGAGGAGAATGGGCCGACTGATTCAAGCTGATAGAAGAGCAACTTTGACTGAAATAACCACTCGTTACAACCGAGGTATGCAGCAAAGCATTTGTGAAGCCACAACACGCACAACCTTGAGGCGGATGGGCTACAACAGCAGAAGACCCCACCGAGTACCACTCATCTCCACTACAAATAGGAGAAAGAGGCTACAATTTGCACGAGCTCACCAAAATTGGACAGTTGAAGAATGGAAAAATGTTGCCTGGTCTGATGAGTCTTGATTTCTGTTGAGACATTCAGATGGTAGAGTCAGAATTTGGCGTAAACAGAATGAGAACATGAATCATGAATCCATCATGCCTTCTTACCATTGTGCAGGCTGCTGGTGGTGGTGTAATGGTGTGGAGGATGTTTTCTTGGCACTTTAGGCCCCTTAGTGCCAATTGGGCATCGTTTAAATTCCACGGCCTACCTGAGCATTGTTTTTGACCATGTCCACGGGAACGGGAGCTTGGTGCCCTGGATGTGCATCCCACAAATCTCCATCAACTGCAAGATGCTATCCTATCAATATGGGCCAACTTTTCTAAAGAATGCTTTCAGCACCTTGTCGAATCAATGCCATGTAGAATTAAGGCAGTTATGAAGGCGAAAGGGGATCAAACACAGTATTAGTATGGTGTTCCTAATAATCCTTTAGGTGAGTGTATATATATATATATATATATATATATATATATATATATATATATATATATATAATGATGAACATAACATTTTTGGTCACTAAAACGTATGTTGTTATTTAAGTTAGAAAGCTCAAGGCCTGATGTCTCACTGGTCAAAAATGGTTTTAGGTGAAGTAGATTGCACACAGAACAGCCACAGGCTCTACACCCTCCTCCACTATTTTTACAAGTCTGCATACAGTGTTGCCAACTAATTTTCTGAGAAAGTTGCTAAAGGAAGTTGTGGTCTCATTGCGGCATTACGTAATTGCACGGTGCAAAATTGTGTCAATTACATCAAATCTATAAGCAAAAAAAACAAATTTAATTTAAATTTAAATTTGTTTGTAAAATAATATGCTTAATATAATTAAATATAAATAACTGTATTTTTAAATAGGCTACAGTGAATTACTGAACACACATTTTTGAATGATTAACATTTAAGTGTTTTTAATAGCTAGTAAACCAGTAATACTACACATTCTCAACAATTATGCTTTAAGCAGTGTATTAGTAGTTATTTAGTATGCTACACTCTAAGAAACGTATGTAAAAAAAAATAGGGCATGATCTAGTAGGCTATGTTATCATTTTCCGTATTGGTTTTTTACCTGCATTTTAAATCAGCATTGCGTTTTCGGGTTAGGCTACAATGGATAATGGACAATGTTATTATTATTAGTAGTAGTAGTAGTAGTACTAGTAATAGTAGTATTATTATTATAACTGAAGACTTGCAAATAGCAGCTAACTTAATTCACGTGATGTGTGTACTACTAGGCAGGCCCAGTTTCAGAGCCAAATCACTGAGGGTGCTTCTGAAAATTGGGTGCTCACAAATAATATGAATCCTAATTTTCAACTGTATGAAAATAGTATCACCAAATACGGCTTAATTTCAACTGTCTAACATAAAAGAGTATGTCCATCACTTTGCAAAAAAAAAAAAGCCACACACACTAATAGGACTACTGACTGCACGTTTTGCTGCGTGATAGCAAGATATGGGGGTAAAATTCCCCTGCCCTGTATGATTTTTTCCCCCCTTTTTTTATATATATAGTTTTCATATAGTTGAGCAATATCACACGAAGAGTGCTGGTTTTCGCCCCAGCACTTACATACACAATAGGCTACTGCCTTTTTTGTTCTATTTCGCCAACGAAAACAGTTCCAAACAAACCCACAGCAGAACTGCTTTGCCTTTCTAAGCAAAATTGCCTCTAAATTGGAAAAAAATGCCCCTGCACAAACAAATTCAATCTATTACGCTGGTTGCTAACCTAACAACGTACAAATTAATAGAAAGTGCTCATTTTAGGAGCTTTTACAGTGTTGCGCATTATAACCAATCACACAAGATTCTATTGAGTTTAGGAATGTCACTTTAGAGGCATTCAGATGAGTCTGAAAACTGAAACTCTTCCGCTTTATTGAATACGAGCGTGTTCTCTGAATTCCGCGAATTCTCTCATCATAAACAACAAAGCGCAGATGTACATACAATGTAAGTAAGGGATTCATTTAGCAGTTTAGACAGCTTCAGTGATTATAACGATAGTTTTGTTTTTGAGAGTGCGATAGATCAACGTTAGTGATAATTTTCTGTAGCCCTACATAATTTATTCGCCTTTTGAATAACAGTGGGAAGGATTTGTTCTAATTAAATGGTAATCACATTAAATACACATTCAGTCCCATTAAACATATTTAACATGACACCCATGTCTGGTTCTTGTCTAAAAAGACAGGTTTATGATGTTTGTATTTAATAGATTTGGCTGCTTTTAGCCTATAGTTGGTTCACCCTCTGCCTATGCATGAAAGCATGATGAAAATAATATCATAATTTGAAAGATCGAGTTTAACCATTAATTTAGCAAATTTGTGTATGTGTGTGCAGCTGTCTGTGTGTTTATTGATGATGAAAATTAATAATTTTATCTGAGGGTGCTTTCGCTTTTGTTTGGGGGTGCTTAGCACCCTCAAGGACCCTCGTAGAAACGGGCCTGCTGCTAGGCATTGCGTTGTGTGTGGTCTGTGAAACAGATTAAGAATACAATATCGATACAACATCTATATATATATATATATATGTGTGTGGCAAGAAGTGGTCAGGTAGGGGAGGGGACCCACCAAAAGTGGATATACATCGACTACACCACTCGGAATATACAGCCATAACAGCTCTACGAAAGGGCACACAGGTTCGTGGCCAACAGCATAGCTGCCAACTCTCACGCATTCAGCGTGAGACTCACGCAATTGACCCAATTCTCACGCTTTCACGCCACACCCCCATATTCTCACGCAGACTCGTGCAGCAGTAAGGAAAAAAATTGCGCCGCATGATCTCGCAAAGCAACTCGCAGAGAGACCAGACAGACAGTTTAGTTAGTTTTTTTGTGACAATTGTGAGGGAAATACACAATTTACTCCCATAAACTGTGTAGTCAGCCGTTCTCCCTCCCATCTGAACCGTGTGAATTGTGAACGCTGGCAGGTCAGTGAGTTACAGGGCCCTTTCATGTCTCCGTCCAGTTTAGGCTAGTAACTAATAGGCCTATGCGGTTATATACTGTAGTTTATATAGAATTAAGTTAGCATTAGCAGAGTTGTTTGTTGCAGCAGCAGCACTGAGCAGTTCTATTTTACATAACTTTATGATAAAAAACAGTATCTGGACATGCCTAAAAACGTTAGGGCTGTCAAAAAAAAAAAAAAAGATTTTCGAATATTCGTCAAATTTTAAATAAAAATTTAATTTAATAAAAATTTTTAGGTGTTCGTTAAGGAGGCTGCTTTATGGCCCTGCCCGGGTATACTTCACATTCCAAGCTTTCCAAAGGCGGATGAGCTCGACACGCAGTACCACTTCTGTCTCATCATTCACCTCGTGCATGCACTGTTGTACGTCTCATAAATTGCCTGCACGCGGGCGGGGTGTGCAGCTGTCCGCGAGCCCTCTTGATGATGAAAATGACATATTGCAGCGTGGATGCGGACGGCCCAAGTATATTTTGGCCTTTATCAGTGCAGCTCGAGATGCGATGACAATGTAAGTTTCATTGCATTATAATTTTCTTTTTAGCCTTTCCAGTTAAAGCCACTAGATGCAGTGCTGCAGCGACGTTCTTTCAAAATATTGCGGAAAAAAAGAACAACAATGTGGAGAAGACGTTGTTTACATCAAAACCTAAATCAAGCTGTTCACATAGAACGCATTTCGCACACTCGCGTCTCTCACAAGAGAGCCGGATTTTTAGAAAGCCATGTAAAATTAAAATTAACTTTTTAAAAACTCATCTCGAGAATTTATGGTGGGTTTTTCCCATCCCACTGCATCTCATGTTTTTAAATGTAAAATGGACTCTGTGATTGGCTTTCCGCGCTCTGTATTAAACTATGCAGGTATACATGATGCTGTTTTGATTATAGTTGTTTAAGCAACTTAATTATAATTGGTTTATAAACATTTTTTTTAATATTATTCACTTAATAGTCATGTATTCTAATGCATTTATTAAACGTGCATTAGTAATACTTTGCTCAATGTGCCCTCTTGTGACATCAGGATAGAAGCAAAAAGCATCTCTTCACCCTAACTGAAATTATGCATTTTAAATTCGAATATAATTAGAATTTTGATAATATACAATTAAAAAATTCGAATTTAGTTTTTCAGCCATTTTGACAGCCCTAATGTAGTAAATGTTAATCGTTTTCTAAGAACAGAATGTTAAGTCAACGACATCCCATATTAAAATGATTTTATTTATATCAATCACAACTCATCAATCATGTCCAGATATTTGATAGTGTCAGTATGGATAAATTTGAATTTTATGTTATAGGATGTTATCTAAAGTATCAGGGACAGGCGAGAAAAGAACGCTTGTATCAGCCGTCCACACTTCTACTA
The DNA here is from genome assembly GCF_963082965.1 of Carassius carassius. NCBI lineage: Eukaryota > Metazoa > Chordata > Actinopteri > Cypriniformes > Cyprinidae > Carassius > Carassius carassius. Next base: position 13,715,253 of record NC_081763.1, read on the forward strand.
ATGCAAGGATTTTGTGTTTGTATTTTTTTCCATGCCAAGCCACGCCCCTCCATAAGCCCCTCCCCCATAACAAAGCCATACACCCAGAATCTCACTCTAAGCTGAACTCAAAAGTTGGCAGCCCTGCAACAGCCAGGGTGAGCATGGAGACAGAGATAGTATAAAACATTTGCAATTTATTTATATACACCTTTAATGGTTCAAACATTGGGTTTTTTGGATACAATATAAAACTGACCAGCAGGGGCCTTTTGGATTATCACCTCACACCATACCACAAACCACTCAATTGTGAAAGCAATACAATTGGCCAAACACCACACTACCCCAAGTGGACACACTGAAAGTATAAAACCCCCGCTTTAAAAGTTCCTACTCATAAAATCAGATAATTAACTGGTATAAACGAAGACATTCATATCACAACAGTTTAACTGTTACACAAACACTAAAAACAAAGCAGCAGTGCAGTCATACTGATGTACATTCGTCTTCAACCAAGGTACTGGAAACCCCTGGAGGTGTAGTTACACCTGCTGAACATAACACAAAGATGACCTACATTACACTCAAAACACATGACAACCTCCCATCATACATACCGCGAGAGAATTCCAATGTAGCAAAACGCATGGTTGCTTACCACACAAGACCACGGCTGCCAGCATGCTGATGAACAAGAGACAACAATAAAACCCCTTTATAAAAAGCAAAGCCTTTTCTCAGAATTGGGAAACTAACCTGAAAAAAGCCTACTTGCGACACCAACAGGGAGATGCAACAAACCCTATCCTTTGTCCATGACTTTCCACAATGATCTAGTACCCAGGATGATGCTTCTTGAGTACTTCTTCTTCTTCTTTTGGGTTTAATGGCGGTTGGCAACTAATCTCAAAGGTGCATTACCGCCACCTACTAGACTGGAGTGTGGGTATTAGAATGACATCAAAAAGAGGAGAAGAAAAAATAAATTATTTAAAAAAAAAAAACCTATATATGACCAGGGTTGTGACTTTCTAAATACCCCGCGCTGCTCTGGCCGTGGTGGGGGGTTAGTGACTGTTTTTAAAAACACATTTTCTTGTCAAATTTTATCTGCATCTTCATACGGCAGTTTTGAGGTGCAATTATTCCAAATACTACTAGCAAATCCTGTCACTATTGCATTGTTATATCGTCCTCCCAAATATAACTCAGAATTTATTAATGAATTTGCTGCATTTGTCGGAGACCTTGTCACTGCTTATGATGAAATACTGCTGCTTGGTGATTTTAATATTCATGTTTGCTGTGCATCTATAACCTTGTCCATGGAGTTTTTAAATCTTATTGAATCCTTTGACTTTGTTCAGTGGGTTTCTGGCCCCACGCATCAACAGGGTCATACTTTGGACTTGATTTTAACTCATGTTCTATCTGTCTCCGATATCACAATTAGCAATGCAACCTTCTCTGATCATATGCCTGTAATTTTTAATGTCCCATATTTTGGTCATTCACTAAAAACTCAGTCTATGGGGCGTATGTCTCGTACCCTCAGTGCACATTCCAGTGAGGAGTTCATTGCTGCATTTCATGAGGTGTGGACTTCTTTTAAAACTGAATCTACTCTACATAACCTGGATGCGGATGAACATCTCAGTTATTTTAATTCCACCTGTGCTTCTATTCCGAACAGTATTGCACCTTTAAAGGTTAAATTTCGTAAATCAGTGCCAATTCCATGGTTTAATGACTCAGTGCGCTCTCTTAGGCAGGCTTGCCGGCAAGCCGAGCGCAGATGGAAAAAAAGACAAATTGCATGTTTCATACGAAATTATGCGAAACTCTCTTTCCTCATTTCAGAGGGCAGCTAAAGCTGCTAAGAGTAAATATTTCTCCGATTTAATTATGCTTAATAGAAATAACCCGCGTGTGCTGTTTTCCACTATTGACTCTGTGTTAAATCCACCTGTTAATCTTTTTCCTGAGCCTTCTGTCTCGCTCTGTGAAAGTTTCGCAAACTTTTTCACTAATAAGGTATTGGCTATTAGATCTAAGATGTCTCAGACAGGACATGATTTGCCAGAGATTCCACTATATTCCGTCACATGGTCTGTGTTTGAGCCACTCAGCTTTCAGGCCTGTAAGGAAATTGTGGATCGTCTTAAGCCTACATCATGCCTACATGATATTGTTCCATCACATTTCCTAAAACAAAATGTGGGTGCTATGGGTTCAAGCCTGCTGTCAGTCATTAACAAGTGCTTACATACGGGCACTGTTCCTGTCTGCCTCAAACAGGCTGTGATAACTCCTTATATTAAAAAACCTAATCTAGATCAATCATCTCTCTCCAGTTTTCGACCCATTTCAAATCTCCCTTTTATTTCAAAGATTATGGAGAAAGCAGTTTTGGTACAATTACAAACTTTCCTGTTAAATAATTCAATTAATGAAGTTTTTCAATCTGGTTTTAAAGCTTTACATAGCACTGAGTCTGCTCTTTTAAGAGTTCTTAATGACATATATTTTATCACAGATTCTGGCAAACCATTGGCTCTGATCCTCTTGGACCTAAGTGCCGCTTTTGACTTAGTAGACCACAGCATTCTTCTGTCACGCTTGGAGTCTTGTGTAGGACTTCGGGGTTCTGTCTTACAGTGGTTTCGCTCTTATCTGTCAGATAGATGTTTTACTGTTCAGTTAGGTCAATATTCATCCTCTAATAAACCGCTTAATTGTGGTGTCCCCCAGGGATCAATCCTTGGGCCGGTGTTATTCTCTCTATATTTACTTCCTCTGGCCACTATCTTTAAAAAATATGGTGTCTCCTTTCATTTATATGCTGACGACACCCAACTTTACCTTCCCCTGCAATGCAATAATGATTCTTGTCTTCAGCCACTGTTAGACTGCCTGAATGATCTTAAGGCATGGCTTTCCCTCAATTTTCTTCTTTTAAATGAAAACAAAACTGAGTTTATTCTGTTCGGACCCAAGGAAAACTGCGATTTTGACCTTGACCTCGGCCCTCTCACCCCTTATAACTCAAAGTGTGTTAGGAATTTGGGCTTCTTATTTGATTCAAATTTAAAATTTGATAAACAGATTTCTGCTGTAGTCAAGTCATGTTTTTACCAACTTCGCCTTCTCAGTAAAGTAAAATCCATTCTTTCAAGAAATAACTTAGAAATAGCCATTCATGCCTTCATTACCTGTAGGCTTGATTACTGCAACTCATTGTACTATGGCAGTACTCAGGCATCTATCTCCCGCCTACAGCTAGTTCAGAACGCAGCCGCTAGAGTGCTTGCAGGGAAGCGTAAGTTTGACCATATAACACCTGTTTTAATGTCCCTTCACTGGCTACCAGTCAAGTACAGGATTGAGTTTAAAATTTTATTATTTGTTTACAAAGCTTTGAATAACCTGGCACCGCAATATTTAACTGAACTTTTGGTTCCTTATACACCATCTAGAAACCTGAGATCCAGTGACCATGGCCTCCTAACAGTCCCTAAAGTAAAACTAAAAAAATGTGGCGATCGATCTTTTGCTGCCGCAGGCCCGAATTTATGGAATAGCCTTCCGATGTTTATTAGGCATGCCCCGTCTATCTACATTTTTAAAACTCAGCTAAAGATTCATTTATTCTCCATGGCTTTTAACACTATATAGCTATTTTCAGCTATATTATTACTGCTCGCTTGTTCTTTTTTGTATTATATATGCATGCTGTATCTGTTTTATTTATTCTAGTGTGTTTCTTTGATTGCTTGTGAGGCACTTTGGTCAACCTTGGTTGTGTTTTAAATGTGCTATATAAATTAATGATTGATTGATTGATTGACCTTTACAAGAGAAAATTCCTTCCTATTAAATTCTTTCACTTAACCCAGTGTTTTTCAAAAACAAAATGATTAAATTGTGTATACTCCCAGATGCTTTCCCTAATAAATGCTCAAGTGTCATGCTTTGTTCATCCATCTGTGCCTTTAATTCTGCCCGATCTTCTTCATATTTTTTGCAGTCTAACAGTATATGCTTCACTGTCTCTTGCACATTACACTCAGTGCATAATCCAGTGGGATGTTTTCCTATTCTGTGCAATGTTGTATTTAAACCAGTGTGACCCATTCTAAGACGTGAGACTAACATCTCCTCCCTAGGGCTTCTGCCCTTCCTCATTCTTGTGACTACTTGATTTTGTATGCTGTGTAGATGACGTCCTGTATCCGTTGTGTCCCAATATTCTTGCCATATATTAAGAGAATGTTGCTTTATGATGGTTTTGACCTCTGCTCTGCTTATTGGTACTTGTACATCTACTGTTTCATGCTTTATAGAATTTTTTGCTAGCATATCCACAACTTCATTTCCTTCCACCCCCACATGAGCAGGAACCCACAGGAAGGAGACAACCACTTCCTTATTATGAAGTGTGAGAAGCAAGTGAAGTATTTGATAAATGAGGTCTTGCCTACATGATGCTCTCCCAGATTGAATGCTTAATAATTCTGATAAACTGTCTGAGGCTATAATAACACCTTGACTCTGATGATTTTTTCCACCCACTCTAATGCCAGCAAAATTGCTATCAACTCCACAGTGTAAACTGACAGGTAGTCTGTAGTCCTCTTTTTGACTACTACTTCATACCGAGGAATAAAAAATGCTGCACCAGTACGGCCTGTTTCCGGCTGCTTTGATCCATCCATAAAAATGAATAATTCCTCCTGATACTGCTCTACATAGTTTTGAACTATTATCCACTGTGGCATTATTTTTGAGTTTTCTTTTAGTATTTGTTGTAAGCTTACATTTACAGATGGTTTTATAAATTTCCAGGGTGGTATTGTTGATATTGCCACAGTGGGTCCTATTTGCAACTGATTAAGACCTGCATTTTGAGCCTTAGCATCCCCCACCCATCCGAAACTGTAAAAATTGCTTTTAATATGCTCTGCGCATTCTTTCAAGACAGTTTTTGTGGGTTGCACCATACTATGTCCTTTTAAATTAGTCCAATATGCCAACATGATCTTGACCCTCCTAATACGTAGCGGCATCTGTCCTGCCTCCACCTGTAAAGTGGTTACTGGTGATGTTTTAAATGCCCTAGTACAAATCCGAAGTGCCTGTGCCTGCTTCACATCAAGCTTTTTTACGGTTAGATTCCGATGCCGACATATATGCTAAGGAACCATAGTCAGAGGCAGTTCTCATGAGAGCCTGGTAGATGTTTATTAGAGAAGCTCTACTCGCTCCCCAGTCTCGCCCTGATAGACATCTCAACACGTTATTGATCTTCTTACATTTATTTCTGACCTTATCAATATGCTGACACCAAGTCAACCTCTCATCAAAGAGAACTCCTAGAAACCTCACCACCTTAACCTGTTCCAAATCCTGTCCATACAATTTCAGTGGCACTACTTTGTGGCGCTTAGAGAAGCATATAACTTGAGTTTTTGGAATTGAGAGTTTAAATCCCCATTTAGAAGTCCATTGTTCAACTTTCTCTATTGCATTTTGCATTTTCTTCCTAAGATATTCTACATTTCGACCCCTAACCCAGAGTGCTCCATCGTCTGCATAAAGTGACTTACCTATATTTCCACTAACTTGATCAAAAATGTCATTTATCATAATATTAAACAGTATGGGGCTGCACACACTACCTTGTGGGGTACCATTTTCCACTACTTGAATACTCTGTACCAACCTTAACTTCTATTGTTCTTCTGTCCAGGAAATCTAATACCCAACCAAATAACTTACCTTTTATTCCTAATTTGACAAGTTTTATAAGAAGTCCATCCTTCCACAGCATATCATATGCTTTTTTGACGTCAAAAAACACAGCAATTACACTTTCCTTATTAGTTTGTGCTTTCCTTACTTCTGCTTCTAAGCACAAAACAGAATCCATTGTTCCCCTACCCTTACGAAATCCAGACTGATATGCTGAAACGAGACCCTTACTTTCCATATAGTAACTTAACCTATCTGTTACCATCCTTTCCATGACTTTCCCTAATTGTGATGTTAATGCTATAGGTCTATAACTTGATGGGTCTATAGCTTTCTTACCAGGTTTGAGTATTGGGACTATCACTGCCTGTTTCCATTCAAGTGGTATTCTGCCTTCATTCCATATCATATTGATCAGCCTTAATACTACCTCCAATGATGCATCTCTCATATGCCCTAGCATGCTAAAACATATACCCTCTTTCCCTGGTGTTGTTTGTCGTGCATTTAGGATAGCCCTTTTTAATTCAAACATAGTAAAAGGCAGGTCCATATCTCCTCCTGGTGCAAATCTACTGACTTTCACTCCAGGGTTTTCCAACAATGTTTGATTCCTATACTGGTTATCTATTGCGGACAAATTTCCAGAACTGTGGATTTTCACAAAAGTTTCTACCAAAAGCTCTGCTTTTTCTGCATTACTAACTGCATTCTTATTATTGCTACATAACACTGGCATTTCGACCTTTCTACCTAATCCACTCATTCTTCTGATTGTTCTCCATATGTCTGACAACTGAGTTTCACTTCCAATTTTATTGCAATACTGTCTCCAATACACACGTTTGACTGACTTAATCGTTTTCCTAACTACTGCTTGTGCCTTTTTGTAGTTAATTAAAGTTTCCAGTGTGTGATGAGCTTTATGCTGCCTAAATGCTTTATTTCTTCTTTTAACTGCTATTCTACAGCTCTCATCCCACCACGGCATACTTTTTCCCTGTTTATTTCCTGTACTTTTTGGAATTGTTTCTTCTGCTGTTTGTATAATGGTTGCAACTACTACACTATTCATTTCCTCCACATCTGTTATATCTCTACTCAGTATTTCCACACATTTACTCTCACTAACTTCTTTAAATGTCTGCCAGTCAGCTTTATCCAATTTCCACCTTGGTATTTTCACTTCCTCATCTTGGTGTACCTCTATGCCAATCCTAGTTATTATTGGGTAGTGATCACTACCCACTGTTGACCTACCTTTTACTTCCCATGCACTAATTCCTGCAATTTCAATTGATACTAGTGTTAGATCAATAGCACTTTCTGTATTACTTGCACTATTATACTGTGTGCCCTTTCCATCATTAATACACACCAACTCCTTATCATCTATAAATTTCTCTACTTCTAATCCATTTATATCTGTATTTTTACTTCCCCACAATGTACTGTGTGCATTAAAATCTCCACATACCATTATTTTCCCCTGCATTGATCCACAAACTAATTCCAACATATCAGTACTTAATTTATTGCAAGGATTGTAAAAATTGACTATTTTTATACTGTCTTGCCCTGACCATACTTCAATTACAACAGATTCATGTTCTTTTCCTTTACTAATAATGTCATATCTTACCCCACTTTTAACAAAAGTTGCTACACCTCCACCTTTTCCTGTTTCTCCATCTCCCCTAATTGACGTATATCCATGCAAAAAAAAGTCCAATTGTGGTTTTAACCATGTTTCTTGCACACATATTACATGAGGTCTATCTGCTAAATCTGAGACATAACCCTTGAATTCCTGTCCATTTGCTATAAGGCTTCTGGAGTTCCATTGCAATATAGTTAATATCATAAAGATCCACCAACCCATGTCTGCGAGTTTGTACTTCCTGCCACTATCATTTCTTCCACTACCTCGCAGCTAAGCCCTTTTATTCCTAGATATTTTTCTGCTGACTTAACTATTATTTTGATTTTTTCTGTCTTCCTGTCTGTCTGCGCCGAGCAATTTATCACCTCAACCATAAACAACACAAATTCATTTTTGCCCATAACTAACAAATCCTCCTTTAACTCAATTTTCTCACACTTCCCACAAGACCCACTTTTATTTTCTTTGAGATCTGGTTTATAGGCTTGCTTCTTGAGTAATCAAACCATTCCATTTTTAATAGGATCAATCCCAACACTGATAGGTTCATTGGATTTAAACCATTTTAACCAATGACGAAGGAGTAGGAACACTGATAGGTTCCCAGGCTGGCATGACATCAAACAATCATATCTGGGCTAATACCTTACCCTGCTACATATATATATATATATATATATATATATATATATATATATATATATATATATATAATAAATTACCTCACAAAATATCAATAAGTGATTAAATTAGTCATCACAAATGAATACTCAACAGCCAGATAATATATGAATATTATATAACAAAGTAAACTCCAATACACGGCATAATGCAGCATGTAATACAACAACACGAGTGAGTTAATGGCATTAGCGCCTATCCGCGATCACATGCGATTATCATTAAACATCTCAAAACATTCCACAGATCGCCAGACATTCACAATTATAACTACAAAGTATTAACTAAACAATATTTACATGATTACTCACATTTGTTTGCATGAACGCACAACACTGAACAATAATGGAGAGTGCACGTTTGGAGCTGGCTCTTGCATTAGTCTGCTGGAAGTAGCAACTACAATATCGGTCCGGCACAGATACATTTTGTCCTTGACTTTGACCTTAGCTGTCCTAATCCTCTTGTCTGCTCCAGCATAAGTCTCTGTCACGGTACCAACAGGCCACAGTGTATGTGGGAGTTGATGATCAATTAGGAGCACCACTTGTCCTACTGCCAACCCTTTGCCATCCAATGTCCATTTCTGTCTGCCCTGAAGTTCTGGTAGATAGCCACGGATGAAAGCGGTCCAGAATTGATCAGCCAATACCTGGCTATGTCGCCACCTGCATTTCCCCAGGAGCTCGTTGGAGTCATAAAGGACTTGTGGTAAGGAAGCATCATGGCGCCCCATGAGTAACATGTTCGGAGTCACAGGGTCCAGGTCTGCAATGTCCGATGAAACATAAAAACATAGTGGCTTGGAATTGAGCATGCCCTCTACTTCCACTAGTAATGTTTGCAGCACAGATTCAGGCACGGATTGTTCCCGTAAAATGACTTGCAAAGCAGTCTTAACTGACTTCAACTCTCGCTCCCATGTACCACCAAAGTGAGGGGTGCTCAGTGGGATATAGCGAAACTGGATCTGCTGTTTAACCAGTTCTGTCTGAAGTTCGGGTGTCATTTGACTAAAGGATTCTCTTAACTCATGATCACCTCCAGTGAAGTTGGTGCCGTTGTCACATAATATCTCAAAAGGCTTCCTTCTGCGGGCTATAAAGCATCGTAAAGACAGGAGGAAGTTGTCTGTGTCTAGGTGTTCAAGGAGATCAAGATGTAAACATCTGGTCATCAAGCACTTGTATAAGATCCCCCATCTCTTCTCTTGACATCGACCTATCTTCACATGAAAGGGGCCGAAGCTGTCTACGCCAGTGGAGAAGAATGGTGGCTTGAACAGACATAGCCCGCAGGGTGAAAGATCAGCCATATGTGGCTTGGCATGCCAAAATTGGCAATCCTGACAGAAATGTTGGTGTCCCTGCACATCTTCAAGGCCTCTAAGCACCCAGTATTGACGTTGTAGCTCTGCTAATACTCGTTCTGCACCTGGATGATTGAATTGTTGATCTATGTCTTGGATGAGCAACTTTGTGACCTGATGTTGAGGGTCTAGGACAATAGGGTGAATGACATCAGGAGACGGGTTTCAATACGACTAAGTCGTCATCCAACTCCAATAAGACCAGTATCATCATCATATTCTGTGGCGAGATGCCTCAATCGGCTGTCTGTAGAGATGAGTTGTCCAGCTTTCAAAGCCCGGAATTTTTCTGGAAATGAATCAAGCTGTACCTGTGCTAAGAGGTGCTTCTCTGCCTGTATATACCTTGAGGCTTCAGAAGAGTTGTCAGTGTTGGCCGCTCCATCGCAGGACTCCACAGTTGCTTGAAGTAGCTCCTTCCATGTTCTGAATTGACTGAGATCTAAAGACACTGGCCTGGGAACGACTGTGATTGCTCCAACAAAGGATGCTCTTTTCATCTCGCTCAGGTGGGGTTCTGCACTGGGTAATGCTGGCCACGTATTCTGAGATTCAGTCAGGAAGGAGGGACCGGATCTCCATTGGTGAGGGCCAGCTAGTTCTGCTAAGGTAAGACCCCTGCTGATGTTGTCAGCTGGGTTTTATAGCAGAGTCAAGATACCTCCATCTGGAAACATCTGTCAAAGTCTGGATCTCGGCTACTCTGGACCCCACAAAGACTTTGTATCTGCAAGATTCTGATTTTAACCAATGCAGCACAGTGGTTGAATCAGTCCATACCTTGATGTATGGGAAAGGTAAGTTCAGTCTGTATGACTTTGGCCATCTGAACTCCAGAGAGAGCAGCGCACAACTCTAGGCGGGGCATAGATAGACATTTTCGAGGGGCCACTCTAGATCAAGCTAGGACAAAGGTGACATGGACTTCACTCTCGTCGGTGACCTGAAGGTAGGCGACTGAACCATATACCCTCTCTGAGTTGTTTTGACAGTGGCATCATAATTTTATTATCAATTTTGTTATCAATGCTTGATATGACTCATATCATATGAAGGCTACATTAGCCTAGCTAAAGTGAACAATAATGCTAACTAACATTACCAACCTCCCTGCAAAATTCACCACAACTTTGTAGGTCTTGTCCCTCATGCTGGCCCTTACAAAACCTGCAAGCTGACCCTCGGACATGCTACACTCAACTACATGACCCGATTTGAAGTGGTTTTCACCCCTTTGAACACTTTTGTTTTCCTCCTTGAAAAAAATCCATCATGGCAGCCAAGGAGATCATGATTGCACTGATAAGTCTACCGTGCAAAAACGCAACACAGGTTTTTTTTTAATATATATATTTTTTTTTATTAATGATCTTCAGTCTTCACTGACCTTTGCAGGGTTTAACCATAGACAGTAAAATAAATGGACACCGCAACCCCATTGGATTCAACGGAGACAAGTGAAGTCAAGTAGAAGCACGCACTTCCTGGGGGTCGAGCATACTGCGCAGACTCAAACTGAGCTTGATGACGTAGATGTCACATGAGCAACCTGTCTGACAATTGTATGTCTTCTAATTGCTGTGCCAAGAGAAATCTGAATCACCCACCGAATCTTGCAGACATTGTTGAACAATTTTATCCCGTTGCTTTTATGGACTCTCTATGGGCTTCTCCCTTGACTTTATGCCTCACGTCCCCCCGATTGCTTCATAGACAGTAAAAGATTACCTGCGAGCTTCTCCTCCTGTCCATACGGTAATTTTTCTACTGCGCGACGCTGCGTTTCCACCGCAGGAACTTTTCACAGGAACTAGGGACTTTGACCTGGTACTTGGTGTGTTTCCACCGCAGGAACCAGGAACTAAATAAAGTTCAGGGTAAAAAAATGCCCCTCAGAAAGTCCCTGCTGGCGAGGTGGTACTTTTTCAAAGTTCCGGAACTTTCGGGGGCGGGACTTGGGCGCTAAACATCCTGATTGGTTGAGTTCACGCAGCATTGGTTGAGTTCAATCACCATTTATTCGGATCATTTTCAAAGTATCACTGTTATTGTGTCATGAAATGTAATTTTAAAAGTATTTCAGGCGAGAATGTAGTTGTTTAAAACTCAAATCTGTGGTTTATTTATAAATACAGCACCTATTTAAAAATATGTTTTGCCGATCTCGGAGACGTGCTAATGTATCCACCAAGAGCAGCCTCACCTCGGCTAGACCTTCTGATGTGTGCCGCTGGCTCTGGTGTCTCTTTAGTGGTTAAACAAAATATAATTCGTTTTGGGTAAATATAACAGGTTATCTTTGGTCTGTATTCAATTTATCTATATGTTAAAATGAAAATAAAAGGCAAATTTATATAATATTTTGTTACATTGTAATGGCTGTATATATAGGCTACACATATCCCTGAACTAAGTACACTTCTGCAGCTGTTATTATGTTTAAATGAAAACGAAAGGAGGCAGTGGTATTTGATATCCCATTTCGTTTTATTGTAAATATACAGAGAGGAAAATTGTAGTAGCCATGGTCAGCTGAGTGAAGTTATCAATTACGCTGCTGTTTGCAGATTTACTGGACTTGCGTCGTCGCGGACATCACATTCACGACAAATGCACAAGGTCTGAACTACCGAGGATGCACGCCCAAAATCAGCGTACTATAGTACTGAGAAACACGTGCAGACCTACGTCACCAGTCTATTGGTCTAATCTTCCCGGTACTTTACACCGCGGTGGAAATGCGGAAAGCAACAGGTCTGGGGGGGAGTTCCTGGGGAAAAAAGTTCCTGGTACAAATGTTCCGGGTAATTTCGGTGGAAACGCAGCAAGAGAGTCAGGTTATGATGCAATCGTTAGCCTATTTTTACAAAAACTGCTTCTTCGGGGCCATAACGTAAGATACAAGGTAATGGGGCCTTTTATACATTTTCTTGTTTCTTTAGAAATAATTAATGGACAAATGGGGTCTTTAAATGCCTCAGATGTAAAGTTATTCGCTGACAAAGTGACGCCAAAATGAATGAGAGTCAATGGAATGCTAACAGCAGGTGGGGGTTCGCTAGCCGATGGCGGCGTCCAGGGAAGTCCCCCTGTGTTTAACCAGACAGTTACGCGAGTTTCACCAATCAGATGCTTCGCTGTAGGATTGTTCAGGATTGTGGGCAATGAAGTACTTATCTAAGACATCGCGAATAAAAGGCATTTATATCTCAAAACAAGGTCAGTGCCCCATGAACTTGTGGCGTTACATACAAATACAAAAGCATTTGGCTCAGCTTCAGACTGAATAGGTCAATGATTCATCCAGCACCCATCCAAACTATCTGAATAGAACATTAAAGGGGAGAACATTAAACATTTCAGAGATTTCACAACCCATTCCCAAGTACTGCATACAAAACAAAAACACACTTCAACCATTGAAATCCACAAGCTGTAAGTCTAATGCCTTACCTTTCCAACATTACTTCAGTGACTTTCACGTTTAATTTGACTTCAGTGATGTCCTTCTACAAATGATACGCAGTGGGAGCAGTTGTACATTTTGGTGTACAGCTGATAAATTCAGCAAATCCACTAAATCAAATGCGTATAATCAAACAATCCATTTTGTTTATGTGCAAGTACTGTAATGTGAAAACAATGCAGTTTTGCATTTTTAGCTCTGTGATATAGACCTGATGCAAGTAAACAGAAAGCCGAAAATGCTTTTAGTATGTTTTATAATGGACAACTTAATTTATTTTGGGGACACAACTGTAATGTCTTACATTGATTAAATTATTCTTACTAAAAAACTGCCAAACTACTAAGTAAAACATCCGATCCAGATGATTTAAAAAACATATTAATAGTTTCAATTAACTTTTATTTTAATATTTTTATTTTAAAGTTCAAGATTATGTATTTTTTTATATATTTCTATTTTGCTTTATTTTTATAATTCAGTACAAATGGCTAATTTAAACCTTTTATACAGCATCTGTCAACATCCAGTAATATAGAAGACAAATGGATTAGTTTCCACTGTTATGCTGATGATACTCAGCTATATATCTCAACGAGACCAGATGAAACTCAAGATTCAAGATTTTTATTCGTCACATACACAATTATATATAGCATTTATAACTAGCGGTGAAATGAGGACAGTCCGCTCCATGGACAGTGCAATTATTAAAGAAAACAACACCGATGAAAATATAAATAAATATAGCTATGTAAGAATGAAATAAAAGTTAACAATAAAAATATAAGAATAAAATATAATAAAAAGATGTATATTGTTGAATTAAATATAGAACGCAAAATAATGTGCATGAAAGTAAACTGTAGTCTTAAATATTAAGATACACAGGGATGTACAAGTGCATATGTGCATTATACTGTAGTCTTAAATATTAAGATACACAGGAATGTACAAGAGGCAAATGTGCAAACAGGTTGACACTGTCAGTGTGTCTATGTGAGGTAGTGAATGATTAAGGTCTTACCAAGCGTGCCGCACAAGCCCTGAAAAGTGAAGCCAAAACGTCTCGATCGCCCCCTGGTGAGTGGTCCTAGTATAGGTCATAAACCCCGCCTCCCCGTGTTATTCAATGGGACGCGAGACCAACTAAACAATTAGATTACCCTTCAAATATCTTTTTTCCGAAGCTGTTTTTTGTCATTTACTGTAGTTTGTATCACTCTAATGTAAATTCAAGTGTTCGTTTTTAAAATAAGTTGTTTTTTAGATAGTTATTTAATGCTCTAAAAACGGTGGTGTGACGTCGTGATTGACAGCTGTGATTGACAGCTCTCTGGAGGAGGCACTGAAGCGTCAACAGGCTTTTTTCATGATCTTCGGAGGACTGAGGAGATTGTATTTACCTTATTTTAATGAGATTGGAGTGGAATGGAGCAGACAGAGTTCACAGGAGCAGGACTCCACTTCCAAAACAGTGCAGATTACGGTATGTGCATTCTGCGAGGGAGAGTGAGGGCGGGGCACAGGGGCGGGGCTGTTGATTTCGCGGCTTTAAGGCTTTACTTCCTGCTTGCTACTGCGCATAGCTACTGCGCAGAACTGGTCCCTAGATCGCTATCTGCGCAGGCGCAAGTCCAAGATGTCAGCGCCATATCGGGACACTGGCGGCTTCAGTTTTGACCAATGGAAGAGAGCGAAGGCGAGTCGTCCATCTTTTTTTTACAGTCTATGGGTCTTACTGATAAAGTGAACATTAAGTGGAGACATGAAGATGTTAAGAGGCTGGTTTTGAGTTTAGGAGCCTGATGGCCTGGGGGAAGAAACTCCCCCTGAGTCTCTCTGTTTTTGACATCAGGCTACGGAAGCGCTTACCAGATGGCAGCAAAATGAAAAGATGGTTACTGGGGTGGATAGAGTCCTTGATGATTTTAACAGCTCTGCTTTTGCAGCGTTTTAGGTAGATGTCCTGCAGAGAGGGGAGAGCAGACCATGAGATGTGCTCAGCTAAGCACACAACTCTCTGCAGGGCTTTGCAGTCTTGACTGGAGCTGTTCCCATACCACACTGAGATACACTGAGTCAATGCACTTTCTATAGCACCTGAATAGAAAGTTTTCAGGATTGCTGGTGAGACCCTGAATTTCCTCAGCTATGGCAGATGGTACAGTCGTTGCCTGGCTTTATTAACCTGTGTTTGAATGTGTGTAGTCCAAGTCAGGTCCTCGGAGATGTTTACACCAAGGTACTTGAAGCTGCTCACCCAGCTACGAAATATGTTACCTGTTTCTGATGCAGAAAAGCTAGTTCATGCATGACAGGACTATTGTAATGCACTTCTAGGTGGCTGTCCTGCTACAGGTAGTCCAAAATGCAGCAGCTAGAGTCAGGGCCGTCGCTAGTGGGGTGGTGACGATTATAGGGGCTCATGGCCGGGGGGGGGAGGGCGGGGTCTAAAGACGCTCAGGACAGTTGACAGAACGCTGCTGCGTGTCGTCACGAAAGCGTATCATTTTCACGTGTTATTAAGCCTTGCCACTTGCCAATTTAACCATTCAAAAGACTTCAAACACAAGATGCGGAAAAGAACTGCTGCTGACTGAGTAGCTGGTTACTCGAGCGCTGTGCTCGGTGCGCACGAGAGAGAGAGAGAGCCGCGTCTCACAGACAGCGACACTGAACCGAGCTCTCATTTGTGAAGTTCTCCTTTAAGTTCCTCCTACACCTCAACGAACAAAAACAAATTGCAGTTTAAACAAACAGAAAATGATGTGTAAGAGCCCACTTCAGCACCGTGGTGTTCTGGTGTTCAGGGCTCACGCAGAGAGAGACGTCTCAAAACACTTGAACACCGAATTTGTCTGTTTTTGCTCTTGTACCGACAAATACACAAAAAAATATGTGAAAATACCCGTCATGGATAGTATGTCCGAAAAAACTGTCAGTTATGTCTTAAGTTAAAGTAAACAGTTGAGAA
Source organism: Carassius carassius (assembly GCF_963082965.1). Lineage (NCBI taxonomy): Eukaryota > Metazoa > Chordata > Actinopteri > Cypriniformes > Cyprinidae > Carassius > Carassius carassius. The sequence goes on from NC_081763.1 coordinate 13,731,145, forward strand.
AAAAAATCGCATGTGTATTATATTGGATGCATTCATTGTCTCAAAGTGACCACGCCTAATTTAGCTACTAGCTGCTGTAATGTTATTCCAATGAAAGAAAAATTAAAAAATTAGAATGAAAGAAATATTTTTTTTTTACTAGTACGTGCAGAACACTATTAATTAATGTATGTAAGTGAGTATAGCAAAATAAGAGGGGCAGCTGTGGCCTAATGGTTAGAGATTTGGAGTTGTAACCCAAAGGTTGCAGGTTTGAGTCTCAGTGCTGGCAGGACTTGTAGGTTGGAGGGAGTGAATAAACAGTGCTCTCTTCCACCCTCAATACCCATGGCTGAAGTGCCCTTGAGCAAGGCACTGAACCCCAGTTGCTGGATATATAGCTGCCCACTGCTCCGTGTGTGTGAAACTCTGAGTTCTTGTAATATTTTATTACCATTTTCTAAACTATAGCAATATTGTTATAAATATATAAACTGATGATGTGAGAAATGTTGAAGGTTTCTGAATAAATTTTAGTTTGACTGTATATTTAATTTTTACAGTGCTATTTTACATTTAATTATTCAGTTTCTGTACCTGGACACTTACAAACTTTAAAAAACTTAAACACTGTGTAAATAGCACAAACAAATAAACAGAACGAACATACAAATTAAACACTTTCAGACAGGGCCCACTGGTACAACCTGCACCGGGGCCCCGCAAACCCCTGCTACGGCCCTGGCTAGAGTCCTTACCAGGTTAAGAAAATATAATCATATTACCCCAAATTTACAGTCTCCGCACTGGCTACCTAAGTTCCATTTCAGTTACAAATGATCATTACTTGCCTATAAGGCCCTAAATGGTTTAGCTCCTGGGTACCTAACTAGCCTTATACCACATTTCAACCCATCACGCTCCCTAAAGTCACAAAATGCTGGACTTTTGGTAGTTCCTAGGATAGCAAAGTCCACTAAAGGAGTTAGAGCTTTTTCACATTTGGCTCCCAAACTCTGGAATAGCCTTCCTGATAATGTTCGGGGTTCAGACACTCTCTCTCTGTTTAAATCTAGATTAAAAACGCATCTCTTTCGCCAAGCATTCAAATAATATATGTCTTAAATTGTGAGTATAGTTGTGTCTGATCAAATGCGCATTCTTGTTCTTTAGCTTGGGTTAAACTAATTAATTTTACTTTGTTGGAACAGCAGCTATGCTAATGATGTCTCTGTTTGTTTCTATGATTTACATCCCGTGGTAACTAGGATTTACATAAGCTCCAGTCTGGATCCAGAACACCTGAGAAGAGATGATGCTGACCCCCTCAGAGGACCTCAGATGATGCTGACCCTGAATCAACAAATAGAACTAACAAATATTGCTACAAGTGTGACTGCATCATATAATAATTGCTGTTAATAATGTTAATCGTCTGGCTGACTATGTCTTGTATTAATTTTTCTGAAAAATCCTGTCTTATGCACACAAACTGACAGTAACCACTGATAAGCTACTACTAAATATTGTAGAAGTGTAATTTTCTGTAAAGCTGCTTTGTAATGATTTGTATTGTAAAAAGCGCTATACAAATAAACTTGAATTGAACAAATAAAGCAGACAACACAAAGTATTAATAACCAATAGCATTTAATGATCGCTCTAAGTTCTGCCCTTTACCCCTTGAATGAGCTCCATCCTCTTGAGAGTTCTTTCCCACAAAAAGTTGAACAGGATCAGGCAATTAGCTGTATCACCAGACCTAAACATATACAACTGTGTCATTTTTGAACATATTTATGTCTGTGTGGTTCGATGCGAGGCACAAGACTTTTAGTAAATGAAAAATAAAATCTAAGTTCATCTCCATTTTCAACATTAGATTCTTTCCAAAGACAGGATGTGAAACCAGAACATACTTTGGGGATGGGGGATTTCTCAGTGTCGCCAAAAAAAAAAAATTGTATTCATAACAGCATAAAGCAAAAAAAAAAAAAAAGAAGTAATAAAAAAATAATAGAGAAAAAATGAAATAAAAAAAACTGAAGTCAAACAGCACCACCTACTGGTAGAGCTCAGCTTTGGTCATAGAATGCGGTGAAAGTGAGCAGGACATAAAGACAAACACCTCCAGAAACAAACATCTGGGCTAGACCTGTCCATTACATCTCTCACACAGTACAAACATCTGATTCCCAGCATAGAAGATCAGCTAACCTAGAGGTGCTGATGCTGATTTAGCCTCAGCAATTATGTGATCTGATGGCAGTTCAGAAAGGCATTTTAACTAGTGTTAACTATTGTCGAAATGAACCCACTGACAGTATTGCTTCCAAAAGTTCATAGATCCGTTCCAGATGCAAAAAAAACTAAACAAAAAGGGATAGGAAAAGGAGACCACGAGAAAGGAAGATGGGCCGGGACGAGCTTGGTGTCAGCAGAGAGCATCTCCAGATTCTTTAGGGATATTGTACACTTAAATGCACATTAGTATGAGTGGGCTTGTCCTGTCAACGGTGTTGTCATGTAAGAAAAAAATCACACTGACCTCGTTATAAATGTGTGTTTATGTGTGTATGCATGTATTTGTGTGTTGTGGGGTGCAGGGCATATACCGGTCTCTTTCACCAGGCTGAGCCGTTGCAGTTCGGTCCTTCTCACAGGTTATACTCCCTCTCGCTCTGGAGCACTCACAGGGCGCTTTTTAGTCCTCTCTCATCCAAAAAACACAATAAAATAAAACAACCCTCCAGATGCCTGGGAGAGGAAGAAGGGTGGAAGGGGATGTTTTTTGTCTCCATCCCTCTTACCCTTTTCCTACTGCTCCCTTGCTTGGCAGGTAAGGGGTTTGAGACCCCTTCCAGTGCATTGCAGAGAGGGGCGGGGCAAAATGCAATTGCCCCACACCGCCTGCTCCGGTTGAAACCAGCAAGGATGGATGGGGCTCTCAATTTGAGGCGCTGCTGTTGGAGGAGCTGGAGGTGGAGGCGACAGCCATGCTGGAGTTACCGGTGGCAGCCACTGACTTGCGTATGTGCGGGAGGAGGTAGGGATCACTGGCCAACTGGTGAACATCGATGCGATCCTCCTTACGGTACACCAAACATCTGCGGATGAAGGCCTGAAGTAGACAAGAAATTCATTAGAAAGTGTTCAGTTTATCATAAAATGTTCAAGTAGAAAAGCATCAACACCCATGTGTGGAAGTGGTTTAGCTGAAGGCAGGTTTGTGCAATTAATCTAAAAATCATACAGAATCTACATTTCTAAATAAAAGGAGTCAGATAATAAACATTACTGTTCCAAAGACATGAGCAAATGTTAGCCAATCTGACTTACTAAGCGAATAGTCATTATTATAACAAGTCTCCTAGCAACACAAAACCACATTAATGACAGAATCCCACAACCTTCCTTGTGCCACTGAAGTGACCACAGCATTTGCTGTTGAGCAAGTTGTTAGCTAAAAGGATAACATGGGACAAACAGGGCATCAGAAAGCAAGAGGAAAAACACTGAGCAAGACATGCATTTTTTTTTCAGAAATACATTTACATTTACATAAGTATTATACACACCAAGTCTGCATTTTTTCTGCAAAAGGGAGTCAATCCCATAGACTCCCCATGTTAAAATGCCCAACTTTACAGCAGAAAAAAAAAACATGTTTACAGTCTGGTTCAAAAAATGATTTTGGTATATATAGGTAATTTTGCCCTTCTTGACAACTTTGAGGGGGGTGAATTTTTTTATAACTCATCCGTTTTGATTATATCAACCCTTAAAGTTCTGTATAATTAGGGGCGCAGCAACTTGAGTGACAGGTGGATTGCCACTGCTGTCAAGCTAGGTGGGTGTGGTTTCAGCAACCAGCTCCCGCCTTCTTGCCCATTTTCGATTATCCGGGAGTAACATGCTGCCAAGATGGCGACGGCCGCCTACGCCCACTTTTGGCTTCAAAACATTCTTCAGAAACCTATGGGTGGCGTCACAGACACTACGTCCATTCCTTGTGAAGTTCACTCAAATTCTTGAATCAATTTTGTTTGACAATCCTCCTAAGGCTGTGGTTCTCTCGGTTGGTTGTGCATCTTTTTCTTCCACACAACTCTGTTAACATGCTTGGATACAGCACTCTGTGAACAGCCAGCTTCTTTGGCAATGAATGTTTGTGGCTTACTCTCCTTGTGAAGGGTGTCAATGATTGCCTTCTGGACAACTGTCAGATCAGCAGTCTTCTTCATGATTGTGCAGCCTAGTGAACCAAACTGAGAGACCATTTTGAAGGCTCAGGAAAACTTTGCAGGTGTTTTGAGTTGATCAGCTGATTGGCATGTCACCATATTCTAATTTCCTGGTGGGTTTTTGTTAAATGTGAGCCAAAATCATCACAATTAAAAGAAGCAAAGACTTAAACTACTTCAGTCTGTGTGCATTGAATTTATTTAATACACGAGTTTCACAATTTAAGTTGAATTACTGAAATAAATTAACTTTTCCACAACATAATTTATTGAGATGCACCTGTATATTATATATATATATATATATATATTACTGAGCCCAAACATCTGTATGGTACTATTGTAATTATTAATGCAATGTAGGAACTTTCATTTTCTGTGAAGCTGCTTAGCAACAATAAGTATTGTGCTATAAAAAAGTGCTATACAAATGGATGTGAAATGAATTGAACCATTCCAATAAATATGAATAAATATCATAAATTTAAAGAATTTGGGATTTATAATTTGTCAAATGTGGAAAGTAAAAAAAAAAGGTTCTAAATCTCTAGAGATTTGTTAATGGGGCAATGTAAAAAGGAGTGATGGAACCCCAGTAACCCTTTTTTCATGATACTTCAACAATCCTGAGACTAAACCTCTGCTCTGAGATCACACCATGAAAGAAAGAAAAAAGTGAAGTACCTTAGCCTCAGGTGAGACTCCTGGTTTAGGAGGAAACTGCACCTCTGTGGCTTTAAGAATAGTGTTCTCCTGGAGGATGTCCTGCTGGGATTGATTATGACCGAACGGCTGTGTGGTGAAGAAATTTTTTTTTTAAATGAGGAAAGAAAGGTACTAAAATCTCAGTGGACAGTGACTAAACAGCAAGTGTTTGAAAAAGTATGTGTGTACGTGTCTCTTTTACCTTCTTCCCATAGAGGCACTGGTAAAAGATGACTCCAACAGACCAAACGTCCACTTTGTTGGAGATCTTAGGTGGCTCTTTACCAACCACAAAGCATTCTGGGGGAAGATACCTGGAGCACAATAAGGCGAGAGATTTGCATTTGGGGCTCAGCTGTATATCCAAACATTCAGACCATAAACTATGTAATACTTCCTTAAAACAAGAGTCCGTTTTAAGTGTTTTAAGTGCATTTCAAGATTAATTCAAGTAGCATACAAATCCCAGTAGCAGCAGAGCACTCACCAGTATGTCCCTGCCCCCTGTGATGTCAGCTCCATGCCGTCTACCCCATAGTTGTCGTCGTCCATAATCTTGGATAGCCCGAAGTCTGTGATTTTTATTTCTCCACATGCTGTGCCATTCACCAGCAGGATGTTACCTAGCCAAACAAGGATCAGTGTTCAACGGTATCATCTTGCACCCCTTTTCATTAAAATGGTGCATATTCTCATGCTTGGCCTTGTACAGAAGAGTTGACTGGTCTGTGCATGTCACACCTGGTTTGAGGTCGTAATGGATGATTGGCGGCCGGATCTCATTTAAGTACTTGAGGGCATTGACGACCTGCATTATGATGGATCGGGCCTCTTTCTCTGACATTAGCTTGTGCTGCTTCAGGTAGAAATCTAGATCGTTCCCCTCACAGTACTCCAGAACAGTGCAGAATCTAGAAACAATGCAACAGAAAACAAGGCCTCTTTCATCTCTCCACTTTAAGGAGTGAAATAATGGAAAACCATTGCAAAACTGTCAAATTACCAACAAAATTAGTGAAAGTGACTGAAAGCTTGAAACAGGCTTCAAATCAGAGACATTCATTTGTAAACTTTCCACATTTCAATAGGACAAGAGCAAGTTTACTCACGAGTCGGTGTCCAGGGAGAAGTAGTCATACAGTTTGACTATTCTAGGATGGTCCAACTCCTTATGGATCCTATATTCTCGACAGGCATGCCTAGAAAGCATTTCATGACCATCTTAATCCAACTAGCAGTTAAAAACATGCCCTGAATTATCTTTTCATTGACAGAAGACTTTAAATAGGTTTGAATAAAATAATGGGTCATATGTAAATCTTCAAACATAATAAGAACAAAAAATATAAATATATTAGGTCTGACCAATTTGTCAAATTCCTACATAAAACTCACAAAATTCAATCACAAGAGTTGTTCTTATCAGAGCAAATGAATGTTAATTGTAAAATACAGCAGTCCGGACATTACCATCATTTAACTCTCCACCCAGTCCCTTTCAATCTGTAGTCAAACCCAGATATCAGAGGCCTCGTGTATAAAAAGTGCAGAGCAAATCAGGATTTATGAAGGCAAAAACTGACGGGAAAATATTAGGCGTACACCAAATGAAAAGAATGCGTGCAAACATTTTGCACTCACTTATAACAGAGATTAACCAACATTGTTTATTGAAATTTAAAGGTAAATACAGAGTCCCAGTTTGCATTAATATTTTATTACATGCAAATGTCATTTAGACATTTTACAAACCGTTCACAGAATTTTTTTTGGAAACTAACAAACATTTACAATAAGGATTATTTTAAAGCACATCTTTATGAATGAGGCCCCAGCTTCCCACAGTCTGGCTCAGGAAGAATAGCGCGTTCTGGGAAACCAACCACACTTGGCTCCTAATGCTGAATTAAAATGTGCATCAACTTTTAACTGTTTCCCCACCAGTATTTTTGAAAAAAGTTGCCAGCCACTGCCAGCGATTTTGATGATTTTCACTCAACTTTGATGGCCTCCAGTATATTTTGCTATATGAATATTTGAATATGCAGTACACCAAAATAAAGATCAGAGCCTCTACTTAAAAAAAAAAAAAAAAAAAAAAAAAGTTTTATTTTAGCTTTTTTTTTGTTTGTTTTTTTTTTTTTAATCAACACTTGAATATAGGTAGGCCTCATAAAAATGCAAATCGCATTTTTATCAAAAACTACATCTGGATAATATTCAGCATGATTATCAAAGCATAAATCCAGTAAATTGCTTCCATCAATACTTCTAAAGCTTGCACAGACATACACCACTTCCTGGATCAACCTTTTACCCTGCAACATTATGCAGTTTTCATTTATATGCTGTCTTTTGCTGATGATCGCATTATTTTTCATATCTATTTACATAAGAGATCACTTGTTTCTCTGTCCTGTTCATGTGTGTTTTTGTTCAGGAGGTTTTGTACTCGTTCAGAAGATGTGTAATAGCACACCCACCCCCTCCCCCAACTGTAAACAGTGAAAACACCAAAAGCTGTAAAAACTCATCATTGGCCGGGAAGCGTTGTCTTCTAAATGACGAGATAACTTGTCAATGGCAGGGAAAAAGTTAAGAAGCAAGGCTGGAAAAGATGTTTGTGCTTACTTGTGGTAATTTTCCTTCTTCTCATCTCTCCAGTTCTTATTAAGCTGGTGAATCTTCACAGCCACGTACCTCTGCTCCATCAAATCAAAGGCCTGGAGAAACAGAAAAGAACAGGAAGAAAAGGTCAGACTTGAAACAGCAACAATTAATCTAGCAAACGCCTCAGAATGGTTGATTGTTGATTGTTTTCTTTTTTCATTTTATTAAGCTCCCTCCAGCTGATTTTGACAACAAAAACATCCCATGTGAACGTCCCATGATTTTAAAGGTCTTAAAGTCAACCCACAGACTACTTGATTATAAAAAAATGTAGATTTGTAAATTCAATTGTTTCCAATCACAGATCTGTTACCTTGTAGACCTCACTGAAGCCTCCTCTACCCAGCAGATGCAAGAGCAGGTAACGGTCATTTAGCGTGGGGTGATCTTTAAACCTGACAATCGGAGAGACAATTACACCATCATTTAAATCCACCAGTGTTTAAACTCAGAAAATTCTCAAAAGCGCTCTAAAAAATAAACTCTGCGCTGAAACCAATAATGGCAAAAATGTGGAAATAAACTTTGAAAGTGCATACTGGGAGTTATCTTCATTGTGGATTCTTTTGAGCTCTCGGATGTGAAGATTACGCACACGCTCCAACCGTTCCAGCTCCACTTGAATCTCTGCTTCCTCCTGACACACACACACAACACCAAAACATTAAGGCTTGTCTCCATGACAACACAAAATTAACCGCACCTGTACTATGTGATTATATGAATACCTTCTTCAGGTGTCCGAGTCTCAGTTTAAAAATTTCTTCCTGTTCATGGTATTCTGCTAAAGATAACCTGTGAGGACACAAATTACGACAACATCCAATTAAGCCGAATTCCTTAAACTACTCTAGGGTGGCTTTCACAATGGCAGTTTAGTACGGTTCGCATGAAAAATCGCTTATGTGAACGCTGTCATCGGACCCTGGTGCGCACTGGGGTACCGAACCCGAGACTACCTTGAGAAGGTGGTCTGAGTTCGGTTGCTCCTGAACTGTGGCACGGTTCGCATGAATGTGCAAGCAACATAGACTCGGGTGTGCACTTGTTCAGGAAGTAAAGTATCCCGCGCATGCGTAACACTGTCGATATCATTGTTTCCTCAACACACAAGAGAGCCGAGGTTGATTCCACACACTCCTAAAAGTCAAAATAAATAAATTAAAATTAAATAATTTAAATAATTAAAATTAATTACTATACTGTGCATAATAGCACCAAAATAAAATAGAAAAAAATTACAACTATGCTCAGTCGCGTTGTGTTCTCCATGCCTTTTCCGTGTGCGTTTGCGATGACGTAAGGTGACTGCAAACGCACCTGGGTTCGATACAACTATTGAGAGTGAAAGCAGACCAATGTTGCGTGCGGCGCAGGGAACAATCGCGCTTGAGCTGCAGCAAACGAGCCCAGAGCAAAAGCCTTCTAGGGCTGCATGATTAATCACATGAGATTGTCATGCGTGTCTCGTTAGTAAAGCCGGTTCTGTGATTAGCGGTAAATGTCCATCACCTGCTTTCTAAAGGAGTGGCACTTAATAGACAGAGCCGTAGTTCGCTGACAAGCTACGTAATATCGCGTTCATAATCGCAGATGAATCGCATGCGATTAGGGGAAGTTGTGGCCTAGTGGTTAGAGAGTTTGACTCCCAACCCGAGGGTTGTGGGTTCGAATCTCGGGCCGACAATACCACCACTTAGGTGCCCTTGAGCAAGGCATCAAACCCCCAACTGCTCCCCGGGCAGCGCAGCAGAAATGGCTGCCCACTGCTCCGGGTGTGTGTTCACAGTGTGTGTGTGTGTGTGTGTTCACTGCTCTGTGTGTGTGAACTTTGGATGGGTTAAATGCAGAGCATGAATTCTGAGTATGGGTCACCATACTTGGCTGAATGTCACTTCACTTCATTAATCGTGCAGCCCTAAACTACTCCAAGCCTGACATGCCAGAAAAACATACATCTCGTTCTCTGCGCCATTGCTCTTGCTCTTGCGTTTGTTGGGTTCCAGGTTGGGAAGCGGAGTCTGACTGGCATTGGGTGGTTTTTTCTTCAGCAGCAGTTTCCTCTGTCTTTCTATGTCCTCTCTCTGCCCATTGACTCTCTCCTGTTGTCTACACAAAGACAAAGTCATTTTTATTTTACATAACACGTTTCAAATTTTTCTTTTCATTTAGTTTCAGTTTCATCATTCATAGAGTTCAACACATTCTCCATGCATGTTTGTTTGTTTTTTTTTTAATACTTTAATACTTTCATATACCAATAAAGGCCTGTTAAACATTTCAACTGGAATGAATGGGTGTTAATGTGTCTATTCAGACTGACACAAACATCCGCATGCCGTAAATGCCAGAGATTTTTATTTCTGTAATGGTGAGGTGTTCCAATCTCTTTTCCATCCGACGATCTGAAGATTCATTCTGAGTATTTTGCTAAGCAGAAGAAAAAAAGCAGAGGAAGAATCCGGAACAGCTATCTTGTCTTTGCACTGCTGTTGGTGTTGTTGGATAGACACCACAGATAATACAAAAATCCGAATGACTATTTGAAAACACGAGGTTACTTGATGTTAGGGGCTGGGCGATCTTCCCAAAATATAATCTCTCTTCTGATTCGCGCTCTTCACAATTTTGAGATGTACTATTGAGAATATCCAAGCCTATATGACTTACCTTTTTGAACTATTTAAAACACAGTATAGCATTAAACAACCAAAATGGACTTTAAAGCACGTTTTAACTGTGAAGAACAAGTTAACAAGAAGTTAAAATACAAAAAAGGTACCCATGTACAGTTTGTAAAATCTAATTTTCATTTGAAAAAAATCTTGTTTGTGTATCAAGTCCATGTCACAAGGCTCTGTAGGTCAGAGCACATCCTGAAAGCAGCACATTCATTTATCATCAGACCTGAACAATGTCCTGAATAAGCTTTCAGTGGCGAGCTCTCCACACGCACATGAGTGGAGTGAAACTGACCACATTCTGTCAGCACATGTGAAGTGTGAGTGTATGCAACATCTGACTAGCCTCTGAAGTTTGAGAGTGTGTGCATGTGCAACTCACGTACTTGACTAGATTCTGAAAGGCGTAGCCATCTGTCCACTGCTCGGTAAATGAGGCTCCATGCCGGACGGTGGTGAAATGGCCCAGACGTAGCCGGTCCTGCATGCTCTTTTCTCTGCATGCAATTTTCTCCTGCTTAGACTGAAAACATGCCCACAATTAAGCAATAACAGAGAACACTACCATGGACATGCAATGCACTGTTTAAACTGGATAAAAACTAAATTTCCATCATCATAATAAAAACGTAAAAACATACATACAGAACCCCACCAAACATTAACCATTACATACATTTACCTTTTCAATAAGCAGTTTCTTACTCATGGTAACACATTTATTGAGTCGCTCTTTACATCGTTCCAGCATCTTCTGCTGCTCATCAATCTGTCTGCGCAGGTCACAGTTTACCTGCAGCACATAAAAACCCCAACATAAGCACTGTATTCTCAGCAGTACATCTCATTCATGTAAAACATCTGACTGACTCCAAGTGAAAAGATTCATATTACAATCACAGCTTTGGACATCAAAAGTTAGGGATAGGATTTTTTTATTATTATTATTATTATCATCGTTTATGATCACCAAGTCTGTAGTCTTAGTGTCACATGAGCGTTCAAAAATCATCTGATTTGCCACTCTGCATTTACTTGTGCTTTTGTAAATTGAACAGCACCACTCTTTCCACATGGTACATTCTCAAAAAGGGTTTGCAAAATTTCAAGATTTTAATATCGATGTGTGTGAGCAAAGCCATACCCTAAGCAAGTCGTCAATACGGCCCTCTTTCTTCTCCAGATCCGAGCTCTTACTGCTCTCCAGTGCTGCTAACTTCTCCATTGTCAACTCAGACTGAGAAAGAGCAAATGAAGGAGGATGTCAAAGTGAGGATCTGAAAGTGTCTGTGAAGGTGAGTGTGTTTTTGGTAGCGTGTTACCTGTGTGGCTAGGTGCTGAGTGTGTGTAGGAGCTGGCTTGTGTGAACAGGAGGAGTGGGAGTGGTCTGCATTTACTGAGCCGATTGAGGAGGGGCTTCCTTGCTGCACCTGTCAGTCAAAACCAAAAACCTATTTCCATCAACACAAAATGCAACCAAAAAGGCTCATTGTTAATGAGACCACCACTCTGCACTAACCTATAATCATGATTTTTTAAATATATATAATAATAATTACTGCTACTATGACAGTATATGAACAGAAATGTAATTATAACTTCTGTGATTATAATGCTTGTACTGAACTGCTTCTACACAGCTACAGCAATAAACAGCATGGAAAATGTGTAACGTACACTATATTTATCCCTGACTTCTGTTTCATTTGATTTAAATTATCACAAGAAACAAGAGGTTTGGCAGTAAGAAAGAGACTCACGGGAACAGGAGGGTTTGAAAGAGAGTGCTGTGGAGAGGACCAAGCCACTGGAGGGATGCCACGTGCTGGACTGGTACCAGTACCACTACCCCCTGCAAACTGCACACACAAACAAATATTTTAGACGTTTAAATCAGAGAAAATTAGCATGAAAACAAATTTTTAATATCAGAATAAATTAACTACATGCCCCTACCTCAAAATAATCACTAATTTTGTGTCCTCTCCCTCCTCCTTTCCCTAGAGAAAAAAAGAAAAACAAATCTGAGCCATAGTCATTATAAGAAACAACACTCTAAAAGAAAAAAGGTAACATCCACTTGCTAAGAGAATCAGTGCATTCACCATCCATTACATCAACAGCATTACTCAAACTCACCCTGGTTCTCAAAAGGGTCTCCTTTCCTTTTACGTGTTCTCTGGTCATTAGATTTCTTTTCTGGGGTCTGACAGAGGGAGGGAAAGAAAGAGAAAGCGAGACAGAATTTGTAAGCTGCCAGGCAAATGCAAGAAACCATGACATCATCTCATTCCACAAGCCCATTCATTCCAGAAGTTCCCATTGAAATGTTTGAGTCTACGAGCTCATACAACCTGAAAGACTGGACAACAGCATCCAAATACAGCAGAGACGCAACAATCTCTGCATGTCTACGTGTTTTTAAATTAACTGCATCTGTTTTAGTTTGCGATGTCTAGTAATGCAGTTTTTAAACAACATGGTTTAGTGTTCTTCATATTCTTTTCCATTTCATTAGAATAAATTAAAGACTTTTTGTAATTGCCATTTACACCAATGATGACATCTACACGGTTTTAATGATCTTACTCTAATTGTATGAGAATAGGCGAGTCCACATCACAGCAATAATGATAAAGATGCAGAAAAACAATGATGCTGCATTATTTGAGAAAGTAGTACGTTTGTGAACATTAGTAGCACCTTAAAAGGTTAAAACCATAGATATGTATAGGTAGATGCCTCATTAGACAGCTCCAAGCACATAGACACGTACACCATCTTGCAACGGTCAACTTGATGTCATTGACCATAGTGGTCAATGAATATTCGAAGATGCCACAATCCCGCACAGCCAATTGTTGTAAAAACTACCAGGATCTGAATTCCTGAAGAAATAGGATAACCTTTCAAGGGTGAGAATGAGAGAGGGGCAGAACCATAGATATAAGGATTGTGGCATCTTCAATTATTCATTGATTATTATGGTCAGTGATGTCAAGTGACCCTTCCAATATGGCGGACGGCTTACGTATAATAGCCCATACAAACAGTCGCTAATGAGGCATCTACGTATACACATCTATGGTTAAAACTATGTGACTTGAGAAGGCAAACTGATGTTCATTCAGCTGAAAGAATTCCTGTCACGCCACAGAGCGTGCTTCAGTTTTCCATTAAATTACAGTGTATTTGTCGCAAATCTATGTTAATGTGCATAATGAATTGACCCTGATCTGGAAGATTGTTTATTGTGCATCTAATTAATCTAAGATTGTTTATTGTGCATCTAAAATATTTAGACCGCTCCTTAATGCGTGTGTGATTCCTCATACCTGTGAGTTGCCAGCGTGGTGCTGCACTTTTTACCCGATGTGTGACTGCCATATTTTGTTATTTTGATCAGATAATCATCACGTGTTTTATAGAATAGAAGCAATTAAAATGTGAGAGTATGCATACAATGTCCATTTTATGGTTGGTCGATGTCTGCCAAATTGGCATCAGACGATGTCTACAGTGAAACACTGTGATGGACGATGACATCGGGGGTGGGGTTAGGGGTGTGCCCGAAGCGTGAAACAAATAACGTATTCTATGGAGCCATTAAAAGGTTAGCCACTTGCTAGTGGTAGCCTGTTGAATTAAAGTACATGAAAGTTCACTTAACAATTACACTGAATAAGGAGAAATGTCTGATAGGAATATGATGGTGAATTATCTGCAGATCCTGAGTAACAATGACAAACATCTACTCCTGTAAAATGTTTGGCAAGTACTGGCGCTCCCTATAGAGTCCTTGTGATTGCAAATCTCAAAGTGAAAGTGAAAGTAAAATGAGATCACGCAATTGAAACAGTTTCAATAGTGGCTCCCTGATGCCTGCAATTTATATACAGTCACTTATACTTACCAAACGATATGATTGCGAGAAAAGTTATTGAAATGTTTTTTTGTCCTCCCATCTCGTAGGCTATTTATTCCCTTTAGGGTTTCTGTAGTACACTTAATTTCCTTTCCGAACACGGAACTGGGATGCAGCGGATTGCGGGTGAAGGAGGGGTAGGAATCACGATGTCAGCTTAATATCAAACGGCCCAGCCCTACTCCATATGTATGTAATTTCATTGCTCTGTATGTTCTTTGTCTAGATATTTACAGATGGTTAAAGTGTGTTCATTTCAACATCTACTAATACATTTATTAATTTTGAAGTTGCTTCTGTTAACATTAATAAACCATTAACGAACTTAAATGATCAATATATGATTCATATTTAATAGTAATATTTTTTCTCGTGTAAAAAGTACGGTTCAGTACATTTTTTTTTTTTTTATTAAAGCACTCTTTTAGTTTTCGTTCAGTATTTTAAAAACTATTAGTTGATTTATCTGTATCGGACAGTATGGTCCAACCTAGCTATCAGTAAAATCCACTATCCGCCAACCTCTAATCATGATGTACTAACTGTTTGGCTGACCAATGACAGATGTGCGTTTCACTGATTAACAAAATCCAGATGCTAAATATTAAATAAATGAGCAACTAAATCCAGAAGTCAAAAAAAACATAAGAAACAAAGTATTTTCCAACCAGCTGCCCTGGGTGATATCAATAAGTGAAATAAAACATGGCACCATATACAACATTTGAACACCGAGCTGGACATCAGTTGACAATGGCATCACACACTCCGGACAGAAACAGAGATACTTGTGACTTAACAACTGTTTGAGCTTCAGCTGTGTACTAACCTCCAGCTCTTTGTCACTGAGGGAGCCCACGCTACATAAGCTCTGGTTAGACGACTCGTTTTGTCCAGAACCCTGCAGTGAGGAAGACAACAGATAACAGGATTTGCATTTCCTAAAGGAAAGATCAGTGCTAGGACAAAACAACAGCAAAATGTTCAAGTCTTCAGTTCCTGTGAAAATTAGACTAAAACAAGTCATTTTGATGTTATTACAGTTTTTGGTGATTGTAATAAAAGTATAATAGTAAATAAAGCAATAGATAAGTAATACGCAATAAATAATTGCAGGAGATTGCAGGAAATAAACTTTTTATTATTTCATTTCAGCCATTACGTTTTAGCTAGTGGATTTTCACCTACAATCAGCACAAAAGAAGAGCACAGATTGGGACTTTTCCCTGATCAGTCAGTGCCTTAAACTTGATGTCTGTCTCATTTTCCTATTTCAAACACTAATTCCTTCCCAAATCTGCCTCTAATTCTCTCTCCTCTTCGTACATTGACCTAGAGGTAAATTAATTATCTAAAACTGAAAAGTGTTTCATCATTTGGGTGAAGAAATTAACAAAAAATACCCACTAAAGTAGCTCTTGTTCTGTGAGAAAAGGTTGCATATATGCGCAGAGTGGCTTTTGAATCATTATCTCAGTTTTAAATGATTGTTATTAATGAGCCTTTGGTAATTCAAATACGCTTGTGTAAATAAAGCCTTCCTGCTCTGAAAGTGTGACAGATGCTGGTCATTCTGGTCAGTTCAGGCTAAAATCCTCCACAATCCAATAACAGAGCGATAAACATCCCAGAGCTGCGCACCTACTGATGCTTTTCAATCAGCTCAGTTGTTGAAATTTCTCAGAGCATTTAAATATAGTTTTGTGTTCGCACACAACAGATACACCAAAATATTAATTCATAATTAATAATAAACAAATTATTTTTAGTTTCAGCTAAAGTTATTGAAACAGTATACATGCACCAATTTTTGTGAATGAATCCATTTCAGATTCTGAAAGGTCTGTTTATGTAAACCATGAACTTTGCAATTTTCGAATCGTTTGTTTACATTTTGCATACGTTCAGCCATTGCTATTACGTCTCAAGAGCTACTGAGAGTATAATTATAATTTTTCACCTTGCCTTAAAGGAAAGCTGATAAATGTGTCAGAAAAGTTTTATTTTTTGGCAAATATTCAGTCTCTTCCACGGACCAGTTCATAAGATGCAAATAAATCACATGCATATTTGTTCAGTAAGAAGGTAAAAGAAGTAAGTAAACAAAGATTATTTCAGGTCACATTGATTGAGGTGTTAACATTAAGGCTTTTCAATCTGACTGAGCCATCAATCCCAGTACTAACAAATTGTTTGGGTGCATGGGAATGTAGATAAAGACGTTAATTACCTTTTCTACAATTACGCATTTTGACTGTGTCAGTGTCTGTTTAGTCAGCACAACGTGGATAAGCTACAACAGGTTAACATGTTAGCTGTGTGCAACTTGAACTTAACTTATAACTTAATGCTTGAAGCAGTCCCAGGGCTTAGACAAAGACACAAATGAGTGAAGATGATGTACCGATGGATGCGGTTTACCATGATGGGGAAGGTATGTGCAGGAATGACTAATTATCATAAACAAATAGAAATAGGAGCAGAAAAATATCAGTTTGAGACCATGCAGACCTTGGCAACACCGACTCCTGTGAAACGGGCCTCTAGCAGCTCCTGCCTGCGAGGATCCAAGCTGTGCAATTCCTCCATCATGGCTGTGAGAGAGAGGAAGAGAGTGTGCATGACATTATGTAGCCATAGTGATGCTGACAGATTGATGGGACAGTAATGTGTGTGACATGTTGAGTCACGTGTCCTCAATACATGTTTTCCAGAGCATTCTGAGATTCATGACTCAGCCTCCCTAGCACTATTCCGTCATTAACTCACTTCCACCTAAAGCCATCTCCTATAGATAGCATACGAGGAAAAAAAACCATGATCATGCAAGATCTTCAGATCAATTCATGTCAAACCACATGCAACACGTGGCCTGCGGTGCATTTAAGAAACATTGATTTTTAATCAATCGGACTTGTTTTCGACCAGGAAACAAATGCAATCAGTGCAAAATCATACACTATAAATAACATGATCTGAGAAGGTGGCTGACGAGTACGAAAAAAACAAAACAATTAACGTTACACAATGAACCCTAAACAACTCTATATAACTTACTTTCTAACCAACCAACCAAATTATACAACGTTAGAGCAACCACCGATTTACATTTTAATTCAATCTCACCCGTTGCACGTATAACATGGTTTAAACACCTAATTCTACGGAATTTGTTTCCACTTATTCCAGCATATTGCATATCATTTCAAGAATACATGACGAATTGGCATGGTTAACAAGTAATAATACTGGCTACATGATCATGTGTGCGATTGATGTAAAGAACGGATAACACACAGAAAAACTGAAAAAGGACAAAGAGTTTCGCAAAGGATCAAAACAAAATAAACTGCATCTAAATGCCGTCTCAGTATATCTTTACCCCTGGGTTTTGCTTCTATTGTCTGTTGTTTCTACACTGCCCTGCAAATTCTTCTGCTAATCTACTTAAACCGCCACATTTGCCTTTGTACCTGTTTTATTGGGGTTCTTTTCTCCTTCTTGCCGTTTTATTTGACCTCTTTTCTTCGACCGTTCTCCTCCTCTGGTCTCCCGTCTCGCCCTTCCCGTCTCAGCCCGACATCTTAGCGCTAGGCCTTGGCTGAATCCCCGACGCTCGCCTGCGCTCGGTGCCTGCTGTGTCGCCAGGGGACGCCAGCTCCGCGTCCTACCGTAGTCCGAGGACTGCGAGAGCTCCGAGGCCTTGATCTCTGAACCCGCCTTTCTCCACTGGCCTTCTGTGATATCTATGTTCTACCAGATCTGTGGCATGTGGTACCTCTCTGCAGATCCACACCTAATGATTTCCCATCAAAAACGAGGCGATTCGCTTCGAAGTTAGTTAATCGTTGTCTCGTTTAAGATATTTTGTTTCTCGTTTGTCTTCGCAGCTCTGGGTCAGCACCGAACCGGGATCATGTCTTGGAATGACAAATCGGCTCTTTAAACTCAGTTCCACCCTAACATCTCTTTTTACAATTATTAGTTGATGCAGATGAAATAATCATTTTCTAAATAAGATTATCGAAACCAGAATCGGTTCGGTTCTCATTTTTTGAAATGTAAACAATAATCGGTAAATCTCATATTTTCTCGTGAGATTGTGCAAGACAGTTCTACCTTTCAACCACGCCCATTTACATTAGCAAACACTTAATGAAATAAAAATAAATAAAAGAATTCTGTGCTTTTATTATAGGATTTTAAGCAGTGCACTTGCAGCTTTATATATATATATTAAAATCCATATATAGTTGGCGATATATATATAATATATATATATATATATATATAATTAATTACTATTGGTATCATATCTCAAAGCATGTGCAAAATATGAATAAAAGTTCAATGAGAATTTATTTACTACAATCAAGTGTCAGGAAAATAGTCTGATGAATGAAAAAATTTGGATTTTCACATTCGATTAATTCATTTACATTGATCCAGTTTGCAATTATCCCTGATATTTCTAGCTTTTCCATATACGCGAGAATCCAGTTTCATTTTGTGATCTCAAAACAAACCATAATAATTGAAGAGCCCATGAAATGAAACATTGGAGTTTTGTGGCTTTTAGCCATATATTAGCTATGTAACTGGTAAATGAGAAAATAGAAAAGATCAAAAAAAGAAAAAAAACGAGTAGCTGATAGTCAGAGAGAGACTTTGATTTAATACATCATGTAGTTTATTCATAAGATAAAAAAATTGTCCTTAAAACATGTGATAGACAAAATGTATAGTCCTCAGGTGCAGCCCAAGTAGGCTGCATAAGATTGAGTCTCATACCAGTCAGTGTGCTCAGCATGTTCCATCCTCCATGCTGTTGCAAACTGTCCATCATCTTTAAAACCACAAGATCACAATATTCTCATGGTCCAGCCTGGATGTTCTCGATCTCTCCAAATAAGCAGTCTTGATTCTAAGGGGGCACCAGGACCTTGCGATACTTGCACTGTACCCAGACTCTGTACATTGTCAGCTGTTTTCCTCTGTTCACCTGTAAGCGTCGATCCACTAAGTTCTGCACCTTCTCCAGGCCGGCACTGGAGAACAGATCATGCAGCTCATCTACAGGAAAATTACAGAAGTCAGACAAAAATCCCTGCAAACGTGTGACATCCCATTATTAATGTATCCATATTTCATAATTATTTTTTCACGGCATATTATGAAACCAAAGTGTATTCATCAAACAGAGGTTATCAAGTGTGTAATGCAAGTCTGAACATGCGTTTACCTTGTGTGAAAAAGAAGACACGTGTTCCATCCCCTCTAACGTAGAAATTGTCAGACAAGCACCTCCCTGATAAATAAATGAACAAGCAATTAGGTTTTTGTTGTATTTAAGATTATTGCCATTAAATTTAATAAAAAAAATATATATGACTGAACCAATTTACACATACTTAACTATATTAAACTTGTGATAAAAATTATAAACGTTTCTCTGGGTTCATCTTACAAATTAACTAATTAATTAATTAAAAGAGAATTTTGTCTTATGAGAATAAAAGTGCAATATTGACAATATTTTTGCCTGCAAAATATGTAAACGCAGACATTTTTACTTGGTGCGTTTTCAAGGCATAGACTTTTCATATGGACGTATCATCTACCTTTTTTGAAACGAAGCTGTGCCATGTCATAGCGGCCATAGTCTCTCAATAACAACACTCCTCCAGGTTTCAGCAATCGTACTAATCTATTAATAGAGTTCTGCATCCTGAAAGAGACAGATTAAGAAGTTAATGCATGGTTATGGTTGACATTGCGAGGGAAGACAATAATATGCAAGGGATGATATATGAAATTATTACAGCAGTTTAAGAAAGTCCATTCAAACTAGAAACGATAAATATAACAAAGTTCTGTTCTAATTCTATGATTATAATGAAGTCCCCATCACAACTATAATGATAACAACACAGAAGAACATTATCATTGGAATCACTTTCAGAACGTTTTTCTTTTCTAGCTGATAAACAATCAAAATATTGATAGTCAATCAGAACCCATCTGACTTTAAAGAGCTCAAGCATAATATTGTCACAGTTATTGTTCTTGGTGTGAACGGCCTTAACAGTCACTAAGAAAAAATAAGTTAGCTAGTTGAGGACAACTGCTTTAAAGGTTACATTCTTGATGAAAACAGATAGTGAGAGGCATTGTTCATTTTATTTCTCACTCACGGTGTCATTGACACTCACTTGTGAGGATGCAGGGCAGACAGCACGAATATGAGCACAATGACGTCCAGACTGTGGTCTGGTATTGGATAGTCTGCAGACACATCACTCATATCATGGACGAACGCATGACAGCGCGACGCATCATATTCAGGATTTGACTGCCAAAAAATTAATCAAAACATGCATAAAGATCATATAATAATGCAGAATGCAGATTTCTTAAATAATAATAAAAAAGATGAATAAAGCTTCCTGAAGCTTACTTTGACAAGGTCAACAGCCGTGCTGGAGAAATCACAACAGTAAACAAAGAGTCCTGGATCACTGTAAAGCAAAAATAATTATTTAAGTTATTAAGGTATTTAATCTGTGTAGGTGACAAACACAGGACAGGTTGGGTTGGTCTGTATCTGGACTTACTTGTTAGTTTTTAAGATGGGAAAGACTGTGTTGCCTACTCCACAGCCTACCTAAAGACCCCAAACACACACACACACACACACACACACACAGATGAAAATAAGACTGGGGCTTTCTACTGACAAGGCATTAATTTTCATCACAGAATAGTTGACCCAAAAATTAAAACCATCATCCTTTACGCACTCTGAACGTAATAAGCGCTGCCACTGGTCCACATTCATTTTCATTGTATTAAAAAGAGCTTGGACATTCTCCAAAATATCTCTTTTTGTGGTACATGTCAGAATGAAAATGTGATAGGATTTTGGGGTGAACAAACCCTTTAAATGTATCTACCACGTAAGAAAAATTAAATCACCTCCAGGATGCGATAGGATGCAGAAGCTCCAGGAAATTCGGTGTCATTGTGAGTAGAGGAAACATCTTCACCATTTATCCGATTCTCCTCAGCGTCTTGTGGAGGCTTCTGTTGAGGGGCCAGCTCAGGAAACTCTGTGAACAGCCAGTGGCGATCCTTGAAGAAGCGGTTTTCATGAATGGTGTAGAAATCGTTCCAGTACTCATTGGCCCTGTTGTCAAACTCCTCTGAAGGAGATACAAACAAAGAGCATGTTTAGGAGAGAGGGGGGAAAAAAGATGAAATTAAATAAAAATGGAAATATTACAATTTAATTAAAAATGTTGGCATTGCAAAAAAAAAACTGAAATAAGTTAAACAAAAATAAATTAAAGCTAAACAGAGAACATATCAAAAGCACATAAAATATAAAATTAAAAGTGAAAGTATAAACATAAAAGCTAATTTAATTTATTTATAGTATATTAATAATACTAAAATAACACTGGATAAAGAGTTCCATCATGAACAAATGTCCATTTATAGTTTAATGTACTTGTGTTTAAACAGCTTTATATTTTTAAACACATTTTTATTCTAAAGCTAACATGAGCGGGTGATGGATGAACCTTGTTTTTCTGCTGGGAGAGGTTGACTGTTTTCCTGCACCTTTTTCTGGGCGGCCTGCTCCTGTTCTGCTGACCACTCCACATTGTCCCTACAGGAGGAGAAACACCATTACAGTGAGTGACACAGGTCCATTAGACAGATGCACAAATATAACGGAACACAACTAGAGCAGCACACAGTTCTGTTACAGATCACATACTGAAGTTACAGCTAATAAATGCTATTCTGTAGTCTGTACTCTGATAATGCAAGTACAGTAAATACACAAGTACTTCAGTTAAATCACTCCATAGTACATAATATTAAAAGAAATGTATTCTTTAGTTCTGCTCAATAAAATAACTAATAGGAAATTAGATATTTTATTGAGCAGAACTAAAGAATACATTTCTTTTTCATAAGATTTTCAATTATTAAATTACAATTTAAAAAATAAAAATCTAAATGTTAAGATACCCTGATAGTTTCAGGTTGGTAACGTTTCTGCTACACAAACATGTCCTCCTCTAGTGTTAGGAGAAAGACTTGTCTAAAAATCAAATTCGCACAGTGAATATAGTTTGTAAACACTTTATAAGGTTTAAAATAAAACTGATAATTCTATCGAAATGTCAAGAAAAAATAAATGTGAAACTGAGAGCATGTTCAGACAGTGTGAGTGTGAATGAGCCAGACATCCAGTCTAACACACCAGGCGTTGTGCTGAAACACCTGTCGCGGGTCTGTGAGGAAGCGAGTGCCGAACTGCGGTCGTTTCTGGGCTTCAGCGGTTTTTTCCGTGGGTCCATTAGCAGTTTCTGGCATGTTTTCAGCGGAGAGACGTCCAGCAGCTACAGCAGGAGTCGCCATGTTCATGTGAACCGGACGCACATGATGGTGGTCAGTGTCGCAGTTCAGCAGCTCGCCAGGAAACATCGCCACCTATCGACCATTCTGACCTCATCCACACAGACACTGCATGAGTGTTTTTACATATTTACCTAACCCAACAGTAGCCCCTGGGAGAACCCCCCCCCCCAAACCAAACCAAACCAAACCATATGGCATGAACCATAAACATAAGCATCTTTTTTTAATTTCATTAAAATGTAATATTGTATAACTTATCAAACTCATAAAACTTAAAGGCGCAATATGTAATTTTTCTGCTTTAAAAATAGCAGATATCACTATATCTATGTTATATATATTTTTTTGTTGTGTACTTACATTATCCCGACAGTTTCCACGAACTTTCAAATCCGGAGAAAATGATAGTTTAATTAGAAGACACGGCACGTTTCTTTATTTCCATTTTGTCGCCCGTCTATGGCGTCATATAAACTTTGACCCCTCTAGTTTATCTAACTTCCTGCGGATCCGCCAAATACAAAGGTGAACAGAAGCAAAGACGAGACGAAGAAGAAAAAGTAGTAGCTAGCCTTGATCGAGACTATTATATTTTATATTTATATTCGTATTTATACCTTAATCAATAATTTAGTTATGGATCATGATTATGCTTTGCCTGCACGTTCTGTGAAGCGCAAACGTACGGGTGAAATAAATGACCTGAGAAGGTTTTGGGACGAAGAAGAAACGAGACACGAGTAAATATTGGAGTTGCATTTCCAAGATAGAGAGAGCTTTGTGACAAGCTGAAACTACAGAGAGATGCTTGCATTCTAATAAACATGTATGCATCCATTCAGCTAACTATATCTTTCCGTATATTTTGCAAAAACGATGATGTCTTGTGTAAAACGCAGACGGACTAGCTCTCATATAGAGTATAATGTAAATCTACATGTGTTCTATATCTAGCTGGATAAAGTAGCTTCAAATGCAGTTCACTATCTTGTTCGATATCATAGTATAAACGTAGCCTAATTATAATTATTAACGAAAGGCAACCGTGTTTTTTTTTAACATATATTACTACTAGCTAGATGGAATATTGATTTGATAGGGGTCTGATAATTCATATATCTCTCCGTTCGAAAATACCTGATTGTCAAAATACTAAGGCCGGTGACACACTGGCTGCGTGGCGTCTCTGCTGCGTGCCAGAAGCGTGGCGGCTGCTTCGCGTTTTCTGTGTCTTTAAACACCAGAATCGTGCCTGACGCGGTGCGCTACTGCTGCTGTAGGTGACATATGGCGCTTTTCCACTACACAGTACCAGCTCGCCTCGGCTCGCCTCGACTCGGCTCTGTTTGGTTTTCCACTGTGTAAAAGTGTTTGAAAAGTGTCCAGGTACTTCTTTTTTGTACCACCTCCGGCGAGGTTCCAAGCGAGCTGAGGCGAGCTGAGGCGATACTATAATGTGATGTGAAAACACAGCAGACTGCTGATTGGTCAGAGAGAATCGTCACTATTCACTGCGTCATCATTACACGCGCCAGCAATAGTATCCAGATAGTATCCAGAATAACCCCGCCATTTTTAAAAAATTTGGCCAGAGATTGCGTGATATATCCAATCCATTACATATTAAAAACAACATGCACTCGATTTCCTCCATTGTCCTGTGTGTGTGGGTAGCGGGTGTGTGTCGCGTAAAAGATTACGTCACGGCAGTTTCCTGCAGCGTCGCTATGACAACCAGGTACTATTGTGGAGGTACTATCTGCAATGGAAAACGGAGCGAAAAGCGAGCCGAGGCGAGCCGAGTCGAGTCGAGTCGAGTCGAGTCGAGCTGGTACTGGTAATGGAAAAGCGCCAATAGAGGGAGACCGCCGACAGACCAGGCTCTTGTCTTCATGACAACAATATCTATACTTCATGTTGAACATAAATACTACTGATAAAGGACATCGTCAACAGTATTGACGGCAAAATAGACTATGTTTGACAGGTGCAATATTTGAAAATCGATAATTATTTATTAATTTTTTTAATTACATTTGTATCTGAATTTATGTCAACCTATAGACTTTCAAACATCAAAATGTCATGAATTAATATGTATTTGTGTACAAAATTACATATAAAACATATTTTCCTAATATATTTTGCCTGGAAACGCTTCCAACACGTGTGCGTGTCGCGTGAAAAATAGGCGTCGGTTCTATTTCTAGCATGCACACGTTTTCTGCGCGGCTCGAGCCGGGCCTGAGACACGCGTCTCACGCAGGCAGTCTGCAAGCTCTAACCTATTAACATGGGAGCCGAATTAAAAACTGACACGCCACGCATCTAGTGTGTCGCCGGCCTCAGCTAAAATGAGTGAGGAATGTGGGGAGCGACAGAGCGCGTGTTCCAATGAACAACAACTCCCATGAGCCTACGCTCTTTCCCGACGTCATCAAAGTACGTCTCATGTTATTATTTTGATTGAGTGACCCCTGGTGGCCGAAAATTCCATACTGCACGTTTAAAAAGACAGAATTATATAAGAACTAATTTATAATTTTTCCTTTTTTCACAATACCACTGTTAAGTTAACTTATGGGGTAAACTTATCTTATTATTCTTGCCATTTAGATTTTAGTGGAGCTGTTTGGCAACTGGCTTCTAGGAATTTATCAATATGTTTCTTTTTTTCTTTTTTCTTTTATTGTCTTACTCTAATCAAAAAAAAGTTAAACCAAATTGTAATATCTGGTATTCATTTTATTCCACAGCCTGTTGCAATATCTTCCAGGCATGATCCTCCAGAAACGACTTTTTTTTAAATTGGAAAACAACAGCAGAAACATGATTAGTAATAGAGTTGATTAATTCTGTGAGGTTTATGATTAATTCTGTGAGGTTTACCTTTTAAATATACCTGCTGAGTAGCTATAAGTTTTTCAGTATAATAAAACTATAATTTAGAAAGCTTATAAGTGCCTGAGCTTGACCAGAACATATTTTTGAAAGTTTAGAAGGCCCATACACTTTTAAAGAATATATTTGTTTAAGTAAGTGATAATGTACATCCAGGCAGCACTTGTTTTTTCCACTTCAAGCACTGCTTTAAACCAACCTTTTGACCAACTGAGCATTAATTGCATTCATATTCAGTGTTCCTTAAAATGTTTACAAATACATTAAGGACACACACGCACACACATATTTGCATATGTGGTTTACATGGACTCTCCATATAGGCATAATATGTAATACCTATCACAGAAAACTATGGTTAGTGTAAGGGGATAAAATATACAATTTGTGGAATTTTAAGGAACTAATTTTAATACTAATGCAGTCTAATCTAAAGTGAGAACTATTTATTGTTGTTAACCAAGCATTATCTAACTCTTTACATATGAGCTAATTAAGCCATAATAATTTGTTAATTACAGTGACAATGAATGAAGATCTCAATATTTGTTTAGAGTCTATTAAAGCATTGTACTGTTTAGAAAACTATAACAATGACTAACAGTTTGCAAATGATTTGTAAGTAGTTGTATACTGTGTAAGATATATATATATATGTTATGTAGTTATAATTATTGACAGTTTGGTATATTTATATATTCCAACAGAGCTATTAATACATTTTAATACAGCACCAGAGAACCTCTATACACTATAGTGTAACTGCTGCCATGGAAACAACAGTTCCAGAAGAGTTCAGTGAAACTCCAGAAGCAAGTGCATGTCATGTATCTATGGCAACAAAAGTTTCAGAGGCAGCTGCAGTCTATGCAAGAATGTGTCAAACTAAGCCTGGAAGCGATGTGAAAGCATTTACCTTTTTCTGTCTTGATTTGCACATTGTGCTGACACTTCATGCATTAAGGTGGTCATTCTGCATTTTCATGCATGCTGAATTTCTTTACATATATTTTCTCTGTGGGCTTTGGTATGCATTAATGTGACAGAGACATGGAATGTAGTTGATATGATCATTATCGATGCCTGACTGGAATATGACAGTCCCCACTTCAAAACACTTCAAACTTGGCATATTCACAGCAGTCTTAAACAGTTCCCCGTGAGTGAAAGCAGCCCAAGCAATGGGATAGCACAAGTACTAGAGAGACCACCATGACATCAGGATCATTAGGACAAAAAAATAGACCAGCAATGACAGGTTAGGATGTATATAGCAGTTCATAAGAGGGTCGTAGATGTGTATGAGTGTTCCTGAATAATATCTGACAACTTCATGCAACACGACCTGCATCTCCCTCACTGACTTCCTCCCTTTCGCCTGGTTCTTTTTTTAGTGTAGGGAAAAGATTATCACTAAAATCATTTAGGGCATCTTTATTTCCTCTTTATTATTTAGATAATTTATGAAATAATATGTAGGTGCTTTCACAATAAGCATTCAAACAGTAATCCATACAACTCCAGTCCATCAATGTCTTGTGACGTAGAAAGCTGCATGTTTATAATAAAGACATCCATCATTAAGGAACTTAGTATTAAACCACTGCTTCTGGCCAAAATTCTAGTCCATAATACATAATAACTCTTCCTCCAGTGAAAATGTCGGTCTACTGTTGTCCTCTCACATCAAAATCCACTTACATATTTGTTTAGAACTGTTCTGGACTAGTTTTCGCTTGTGAATGGTGCATGATCTGTCAATATTTCTCTCTTGATTCAGATGAGACAACTTTTACACTGGAGAAAGCATTGTTGATAGGACTCATATTTTATTTGTTGGGGTATTAGTTTCTTACGAACACAGCTTTTCGCCTCACAAGATGTTAAATGATGGACTGTAGTGCTGTGCATTACTTGTGGATTATTGATGTTTTTATCAGGAAGTAATGTAATGCTCAATTTTTCCAAATCTGTTCTGATGAAGAAACAAACTCATCTATATCTTGGATGGTAAATTTTCACCAAATGTATATTTTTGGGTGAACTACTCCTTTAATAAATGAATAAAACATCAAAAAGGAGTTAAAATAATTTAAGTTATAATTATTAAAGGTAATAATAATCCACCCTTTTATTCAACAACTCTTCTCCTCTGTCTCTCCGCATCATCGTAGCGCCATTTTGGAGAATATCTGCTGAGCGCAAACTGCATAGGCTCTTCTGTGTCAGCCGCTGCACGGATGTGCTGTTTTCGTTCAAATCAAAGCGTAAATACACGTAGAAAATGTATCCTTTTATCGCGGCTGACACCGAATAGTGTACGTAGTTTCATGCTAACCTAACAGAGGAATGGGAAACCAAATCTAACATCCTCCTGAAGCCTTCAGCGTATGTCACAGCTGAGAACCATGATTTGCATTTGCTATTCAGAGGCAGGTGGGCTTCAGATCTGACAGACACACACAAAAAACCTTATTAATAACATTACGTCTGAAGCAACCACAGCAGGGTCTTACACAAGTGTATCTCCTGTGAGTCACTTACAGGTGTGTTTGTGAATGTGGATGAAACTTTGTTTATTACCTCCTGAAAGATCCAGGCACAGGTCAGATGGATCGACAATCTCTACAGTCACTCAGTCACATGGGAAGTGTTAGACAGATAAACAAACTGGAGAATCTGTTGCTGTTTCTACACAGAGAAGTGAAATCTTATGTATGCATTCCAGAATTTCACATACCCGTTTCATCATGACTCAAGGAAATGGATTTATAAATTGTCACTGGGAAAGACATTATCTGCTTTACAGGGATAGAGTCAGTGGTACGTCCCTCTATTCGTTCTTTTCACATTGTACAGGAAGTAGCAAAACCATTCCCATTATCTAAAAAATTGTTGCAGAGGAGTTTATTTTTCCACACTCCTTATGATCATTTAAAGGTATTTAAACACCTCACACAGTACCTAAACCTGACAAACAAGAAACAAGAACATTTTGGCCATCCTAAAATTTGGAAAATTTGGTTTATCTTCAAACCTGAAGATACTGCCACCCCTGCAGCCCTCTCCACTAATTTCACTTGTTCCCACACTCCTCGTACCACTGGGAGGGGTGGAGGGACAGGTCTCCTTATATCAAAAGAATGGAAATTTGATCTTCAGCCATCACCTACAGGTACTGGTTCATTTGAATCACATGCCATTACTGTAACCCACCCTGTTAAAATCCATTTTGTGGTCATTTATCGTCCCCCAGGTCAATTGGGAAACTTCTTGGAGGAGTTGGATGTGCTGCTATCAAACTTTCCTGAAGATGGTACTCCTCTGGTACTGCTTGGTGACTTCAACATCCACCTAGATAAACCCCAGGCTGCTGACTTCAAAACTCTGCTCACCTCATTTGATCTCAAGCTAGTGTGTACTACAGCGACTCACAAATCAGGCAACCAACTGGACCTCATCTACACGCGCTGTTGCTCTGTGGACAACTCTTCAGTTGCTCCACTGCACACCTCAGACCACTTCCTCATTACTGCTTACCTAGCAGTTTTCTTCACAAATAAGACAAGATCCATCTGTAGCAAGTTCGTTGGAGGAAAGGAAGAGGACAAAAGGGGTCGGCTGGACTGCTGACGTATTTATTTAACAAATATAAAATTAAAGTTCACAAACACCAAATGGTGACTTCTATTCTGACACGTTGGCACAACACTTCCGGTTTACTCTTTCCGGTTTCGGTTTCCGGTTCGCGTCAGCAGTCCGTCTCTCTCTCTCTTGCTTCCGACTCTCCTGGCGTTTTATACTCTCTCCACGCCAATTACTAGAACAAGAAACAGGTGATGATAATTTCTGCCCAAACCACTCACTTACCGCTCGTCTCCTGATTCTCTCTCCCGCTGCAGACTTCGCTAAACCACGCCCCCCCCTGCCACACCATCAGTGACCAATTCTCCACACCGCAGACTGAGGACAACTTCACAATGACCGACGCACACTCTTTCTCCTCCTTCTCCCCACTCTCAGAGATGGACATCTCCAAACTTCTCCTGTCCAATCATCCTACTACTTGTCCACTTGATCCGATCCCCACTCACCTCCTTCAAGCGATCTCTTCTTCAGTCATACCTTCGCTTACTCACGTTATCAACTCCTCTCTTCACTCTGGAACATTTCCCTCAGCATTCAAGGAGGCTCGGGTAAGCCCACTCCTCAGGAAACCATCTCTAAATCCAGCGCTTCTTGAAAACTACAGACCGGTATCCCTTCTTCCATTCATTGCAAAGACACTTGAGCGAGCTGTGTTCAACCAGTTTTCTATGTTCCTTGTACAGAACAACCGCCTGGACAGCAACCAATCTGGCTTCAAAAGTGGCCACTCAACTGAGACTAATCTTCTCTCGGTTACTGAAGCCCTGTGACTAGCAAGAGCAGCTTCAAAATCCTCGGTACTCATCTTACTGGACCTTTCTGCTGCTTTTGACACTGTTAATCACCAGATTCTCCTGTCCACCCTCAGAAAGATGGGCATCTCTGGAACAGCACTCCTGTGGGTTAAGTCCTACCTCTCTGACAGATCCTTCAGTGTGTCTTGGAGGGGTGATGTTTCAAAGTCACACCACCTTGCTACTGGGGTTCCTCAAGGCTCAGTACTTGGACCACTTCTCTTCTCCATCTACATGACATCATTCGGATCTGTCATTCAGAAGCATGGCTTTTCTTATCACTGCTATGCTGATGACACCCAACTCTACCTCTCATTCCAACCAGATGACCCGACGGTAGCTGCTCGCATTTCAGCCTGTCTGAGTGACATCTCTAGCTGGATGAATGACCATCACCTTCAGCTTAACCTTACCAAGACAGAACTCCTGGTGATTCCAGCTAACCCATTGCTTCATCACAACTTCTCTATACAGCTGGGCTCATCAACCATTACTCCTTCGAGGACAGCTAGAAACCTAGGAGTTGTGATGGATCATCAGTTAAGCTTCACAGACCACATTGCTACAACTACCCGGTCCTGCAGGTTTGCCTTAACATTAGGAAGATTAGACCCTTCCTGTCAGAGCAAGCAACCCAACTTCTTGTCCAAGCTCTTGTTCTCTCCAGACTGGACTATTGTAATGCTCTCCTGACGGGCCTTCCTGCATGTACTGTCAAGCCTCTGCAATTGATCCAGAATGCAGCAGTGAGGGTTGTCTTCAATGCACCAAAAAAAGCTCACATTACTCCTCTCCTCATCAGGTTACACTGGCTACCAGTAGCTGCTCGCATCAAATTCAAGGTACTGATGCTAGCCTACAAGACGACCACTGGCACGGCACCAACTTACCTAAACTCATTGGTTAAATCTTATGTGCCCTCCAGAAGTTTGCGCTCTGCAAGTGAACGACGCTTTGTGGTACCATCCCAAAGAAGTTCAAAACCACTCTCACGGACCTTTTCCTGGACTGTGCCCAGCTGGTGGAATGACCTCCCAATCTCTATTCGTACAGCTGAGTCTTTACTCATTTTCAAGAAACATCTAAAGACTCATCTTTTTCGCCTGCACTTAACCAACTAACACTAGCACTTTTCCTTTTCTTGTCTTTTAATTTTATAAAATAAAAAAAAATAAAAAAACCTTCCTATGCGTTCTATACTAGACTAACCGAGACTTGTCATGGCACTTGTATACTGTTGTTGTTCTCTTGTTGACCTGACTGCTTCTATTGTTCTCATTTGTAAGTCGCTTTGGATAAAAGCGTCTGCTAAATGATTAAATGATTAAATGGAATATATGACAGTTGTAAGACGAAGTGAAGTATCACATTTCTAGAGTGACACTACTACACAGACCGATTACCAAATTAGATCTTGAATTCATTTAAAAATTTGTCTAGATCAATCATAGAAATCATTATTTAAAGAAGATTCATTATTTTAGAAAATGGCTGTAGAATCGAAAACATTATATTTATGTCAAAACCCTTAAAAGGTTTCATAAGAGGGGACTTGTGTACTTTCTCTACCAACAACACCACCAAATGGAATAGCAATAAAAATTACTGTTTTCAGAAAGGTTTCCTGAACACAACACCAGTCTGCCATTGGCTACTCAAAGAGACTTTGTTTGGGACACTTAGCCAAACAGAGGAAAGTTTTAATAGCCACAGTGAGGGACATGAGGGGATACAAGAAAGTATTTCTTGAACACTGGAAAAGGTTATATACATCACCCCTTAAAAAAAAAAAATGATAACATGAGAATCAAAGTTTAAAAAACACTTTAATATACAACAAATTAATACCAGCAGAGCTGCTCAAAATGATTAGTGCAGAAATGCACAGTAAGAATGGAAAAGTCACACCAACCTCAGCATTACAGCATTGTCAAGATTCATAATTAATAAAATAAAACAGCAACTGTTTATGTAACACATATAAAAGAACATTTGTTGTTGTTATTATTAAATAGTTCTATCATCAGGAAAATGTAGAAAAATAACCGTGCTATAAATGGGGAAAAAAGACTTCTGTGTTATTAATTAAAAATTATAACGAGGAGGTCTCATTGATGTCACTGGTCTGTTCACACTTTATAATTGCCAATCCTTTTAATCCTGTTCTGCATTTTTCACCTTATAAAATGCAAGAATATTCTTATTATTACAATATTTAAACTACAACATTGGAGAAATAACAGGTAAAATAGGTTTCACATGGCCAAAATATACAGTGCCATTCAAAAGTCAGGAAAAGTTGGGGTCAGAAAGTTTTTTTGTGTGTGTGTGTTAGTCTCTTATGCTTTCCAAGACTGCATTTGTTCAATCCAAGAAAAAAGTAAAAGTTTTGTAATTTAATAATAAAAAAAATTTCAGCAACCATAACTCCAGTCTTCAGTGTCACATGATGCTTCAGAAATCATTCTTATAGGCTGATTTGCTGCTCAAGAATCATTTCTTATTACTCTGATGTTGAAATGTTTCTGGTGCTTAATGTTTTTGTGGAAACCATGATTGCTTTTTTACATTTTCTATGATTAATAGAAATGTTAAAAGAACAGCATATACTTGAATTGTAAACATTTTATTTCTTTACCATTATAACAATTTTTAACACATCATTGCTGTATAGTACTCATGTCTTTAAAAAAAATCATACTGACCTCAAACTTTTGAACAGTAGTGTGTTCAAATTATCTAATAATATTTCTAAAAACATTGTGGTACATTCTGCATTAGTCGCCACAGTTCTAGTCCCATTGCTGAGTGAACCCAGCTGTGATTGGCTGAGATGATCAGTGGTTGTGCTTGATAGAGGAAAAGTGGTGTCTTTCTTAACTGCCACGATATGCTGCATTTTGGAAGGTGCTGGTGGGTCCTTCGTAGAGTGGATTATTATCCTAAAAGATGAAAGAGATTTTTATTGATAACCAGTGATGCAAATATATATACACACATGTAAATAATAATGAGATCACCAGCACATCTGTAATTCCCACTTTGACCACTTGGTGTCGAGATTGCGTTCTATCCAGAATGTTGATCATAATCTTTTCACATATCTGTGATTCTGAGTTATTTTGCCTGAGATAAAAATGTGTTGACTTTGCATGTTAAACAGTTTGAGAGGAAGTAAAACTAACCTAAAGAAAATGCTGATAAAACTTGACAGGATGTGGTTCGTTTAGCACCATCCAAATACAGCCTTACCGCTTCCCATCTAGCTCTGGCTTTCTCCTCCTTAAATTTGGCAAATTCATGACGGTCGTGAATAGTGATCAGAAGCTTCCAGACCAGGAGCGCAGCCAGTCCCAGCAGCAGGATCGCACCAGCAACCGAAAGAGTGACCACCAAGACATCAGGACCCCTAGGACACTCTGAACATAAATCAGCCATGATCAAAGATTCATTCTTATAGAAAAGATCATATTATATATTCAGTTTCCATTTTTAGTATCTATTATTCCGTCCAGTAATTATAAAAGAAGTACAGACACAGAGAGTTTATTTGACAACTACATGTCACATGTTGTCTCTCTCTCTGCCCTGTCTTTCGTCTCACCTGGTTCTTTAACAAGATAGAGGAAGGATTTTCCACTGGCATCTTCATAATACTGGAAATTCTGAATGCAGTCATCCTCATCCTTGTAGCTGCAGGTTTTCTTATGAAAGACTGGAGAGAACCGATGATAATTAACTCAGCAACAACTGAACAAAATATACTGCATGAAGAACTATAGTCACATACAAATAAACAAACCTATGGTAAATAACGGATAGACTGCAATTATAGAGACATAAAGAGATGTATATATGTATTTTGGATTGGTTGGAGGAAGAGATTACCCAGCTTGTCCACCAGCTCAATCTCATCTCTGCAGATGTGATTGCAGTTCTTCTCATACAGATCCCCTCTCTTATAATGTTTACACTCCACACACTCCCTGCAGAAACACACAGCTCTTAAACATACTTACTGGCTATATATATAACTAAATCTAAATTATGTTGAAAACTCAATTTTTGCATATCATTGTAAATGATTAAAAGTGAATCATGGCATTATTTCATTTGTTTTTCCGGTTCTGCAATTCTTTCAATATCAAAACTTTAATTCTAACCAATACAGAAAAACATGCCAGCACACACTCACTTTTTGATGGAGCAGGCATCTGGACAGGTGGGACACTTCTCACAGGTTGGTCCATAGGCTCCTGGCTGTGTGCACTCACAGACGCCACACAGACAGTGGCCACGATCACTACACAGCCTTCCTCCACTTCCCATGCAGGCGTCTGTGTTGGTCGAACAGTCACAGCTCTCGCCGGACCACCCGGAGCTACAGTGACAGGTCCCACAGATGCACTCGCCATTGCCTAACAGAGACAACAAACATGGCTGTTAATGACCTATGGTAAAAAAATAAGGTGATCATGGAGTTCAGTCAAAATGAACATTTAAAAAAAATGTATGTATGCTGTACATTTTTCAATGGAACACAGAAGGAGAACTGTTGAAGAAGCATCACACAGCTCTTGCAATTAAACAGCCATATGGGTACAAAAATAAAAAATAAATCAAATTCTATATCCCACAACTTCTCAATTCATAAAATAGCTTTGCATGACCAAAATGTATTTTCACTGTTAACGATTAGATATGCATCAGAGATCATTTAATTTGAGAGCTGGCAGCCAGACGAGGGAAAGTTTTGGTACAAAATGAGGGTAAGTAAACATTCACTGCCATTCAACACTTTGGTGGTGGTTAAGATCATTTAATGTTTCTGAAAGAAGTCTCTTATGCACAACTAAGCTGCATTTATTTAGTCAATACAGGAAAACAGTAATATTGTGAAATAATATTACAATTTATAATAACTTTTCTATTTTCATATACTGTTAAATTCTATTGTAATATATGTAAAATCTACAAATAAAGCCGAATGTTTAGCAGACATTAGTATGACATGATCCTTCAGAAATAAATCAAGAACCATTTCTTATTTTAATAAAGGTTGAAAACAGTTATGCCACTTAATATTTTAGAGGGAAATGTGACAGTTTGTTTTAGGATTCTCTGGTGAATATAATACTCAAAAAACAGCATTTATTTTAATTGTAACATCAATGTTTTTACTGTCACTTGTGGTCAATTTAATGCATCAACAGTAATTAAACAAATCAGTTTCTTTAAAAAAGAGAGAACAAAATCTTATACTAACACCAAATTTTTCAGCTGTATTGTATGAAAATATTTACTCTACAATAAGTTCCCCAATAAGTGTGTCATTTCTGATGAATTATGAAACATGGTGTAACGTAATGCTCACTTAATGTTTGTTACTGAAGCAACATCAATTTCCCCAGCCAACACATTCATTTCAACACAGAGAATACATAAAACCAGAAGCTTTTTTTAATCAATTACATGCCTGTTTGTGCGTTTTACTGTGTGTATTTTTTAAGTTATTTATACCCAGGGGCTTTACTTGCTGACTCTGATTCTTCATGTAGCTTAAACACCCACCTATAAACTCAAAGATAATAAGCTATTGTGTGAGAAAACAATTGTTCACAAGGCAGGTAAACAGCAAAACCTATCCTGCATACTACTGAAATCTCACTTTTCAAACGAACATATCATTTTCATCATGAAACAGGCTTCAGGGCCAGGCTAAGCAGGTAATGCACACAGACATGCAAAATTGAAGATCATTAATCTATCAAATCCAGCACATCTGAGTCAGACTGAGTAAGTTTGGCTCTAAATGTGGACTGAATTGCCTAATAAGGTGAAACACTGTCTCTGTGATGAGCTAAGAACAAAAAGCAGTGTGTAATTCTCACAAACACGCAATGTTACATCTACTGTAACACTGTTATTCTTTTTCTTCAAGGCCAAGTCATGTCTAAACTCACCTGAACACATTTGTCCTTTGGAATATAGGCAGCTGAAGTCATCACATTCACAGTACGGCCCCCAAACTTTCCCAAAATTAGTCGAGTGGCAGACACACTGGCCGCACACACAGTCTCCGCGCCCACTACACACCAGCGCTGCTGTGTCGGGACTACAGCTGTCTTGTTGGGTGGGTTTATATTCATCCTCAGAGCACTCGCATCGAGCCCCCAGTCGGCCAGGATTGCACAGGCACATGCCACACTCCAGGGTACCATTGCCATGGTGACAGGACGGGCTGGCGGGCACGGAAGACTGCTGGCAGTCACATCCACAAGCAAAGTCCACAGTCACCTGAAGGGTGTCTTTAAAGCCTATTGGCTTCACCTTGAAGGTCCGGCTCTTCTCTTTGGGGCAGCTGTGAAGTTTTGCCTCGATGCTAAATGAAACCTATGGAAAAGTAATACAAAGGAAATATAAAATGCAAAAGGTCATGGTTTCAATTCCCAGAGAATGTATGAACTGATAAAATGTATAGACGGAACGCAATGCAAATATATTCCTTGTTTAACAAAATAAACAGTTTTTAGACACAACATTTAATCTCGTAGGGGGATTTTAATGTATACCGATAGGTACACAAAATATATAGTTGAAAACTTTCTACACTGTAAATAAAAAAAAAGTTTATCGTAGTATGTTTTACCAAAACAAACAAAACATTTTTTTTCAGTTGCTCTCCTTTAAAATGTCATGTTTAATTCAATGTGTTACTTGTCATTCCTTTGTAATCATTTGTGAAATTAAAGTAAATGAGTAAATAGATTTTTTCTTCATTGAGTTACCTTTACATTTGATGAGACTGACAAGCTCTGCTCTTAAGCACAATGTTAATCACAAAAATCTTTTATAATAAAATAAATTATTTAAATTAAACCTTTACATATCTAAGTGGTCTGAACCCAATACAACTGTGATAACATGTTCAGCAATTGTGTTGCTTTAGCTTATTTTAATTAAGTAAACTGAACAATAAGCAAAAATAATTTTTCCAGTGTATGAATCAGATGCTGACCATATCTCCGATTTTGAGTCCGGGACAGGACTGGACATCTGCATCCAGGCATGTTGCATTGATAAACAGAGATAACTCATCCGGCACACCCAGCACCTCCAGCTCAACCTTAGACCTGATCTTCTACAAAGACAAATCATGCAGAGATCAAAGGTCAACCTCTCTGAATGTTCTCTTTATTTCAGTTTAACCCCTACTTGCTTGAAATGGTCAAAGATATCAAATAAAATACTCAAACGCAAACCAACAAATTCTCACAACTCAGAGGTTGTATGAAATCCTGGCAAAGTGACTTACCGCATATGCATCCAGAATGAGATGCACAACATTTCCAGAGTCTCTGGAGAGCGTTCCTACTGTAGATCCTACTGTAGGAATCAGCTCGCTGTAGTTCTGTGAGAATATAGGAAACATGATAACATCCCATAAACATGTAAACAATGTGTGCATGTTATACACAGAGACATATTGTACACATGTGTTTGGCAAAAATATAGAAACTCACATGATATAATGACACCACATTGTTGGTTACAGCAAAGATGAGGTTGATGTTATTCTCAGATAATTTGTCAGTGATCATACCAAGTGAAGGATAGTCCTACAAAAAAACACATACAAATCTACGTTTTGTCAATTAGCCATCTCTCTCTCGCCCTCTTTCTCTCTCTCTCTCTGATTTTTTGTTTTACAAGAATGCTCATCAAGGCTGCATTTATGATTTTTATCATACAGTAAAAACATACATTTTCTGAAGTACTAAAATAATAAATAGTTTAATATATGTAAAAATTATATTTATTCCTGTGATGGCAATTCTGTCAAATGATCCTTCAGAAATCATTCTAATATGCTGATTTTCTCCAGAAACATTTCCATTAATTATCAAGGTTGAACAAAACTGTGCTGCTTGAGAGAGAGAGAGAGTTCTCTTACGAGAGTTCTCTCGTACTGCGTCTTAGCTAAGACGCTACGGGAAAACTCTCTTTTCACGATACACTGAAGCAAAAAATTACCCTTAATTTTGAATTATTGTAAAGCGCATTTGCAGCAGCACACAGCCATAGGCGAGACGGCTCGCTCGCTCATTGGCTGCTCTGTGGCAACTGCATAAGCCTATCGAGCGCAGGCTGATGCAACATCAGACCAATGATCAGACTCCATGCCACTTCCCGCCGAAACGGGTGTGGCCTAGCCCTATAAAGGGAGCTCGAAAAGGCTGACTCACTTGATTTTTCATCTCTTCAGCGAAGCTCACGCATCGTTGATCACGAGAAGAGTCGTCTGATAAGCATCTCAGCGGGACGAGCCATTCCTGAAGCTGCTGGCCAACGCCGCCTTCCACTGCCGTTCCTGCTGCGCTCTCCGGTGCCCATATCCTTTTCAATTCCTTTTATCCTGTGTATGTTCGCCCTGCGACACACACTCGTAAAAGAGCTGCGTCTTTTTAAAGATGCCTTCTTGCAGCTCGTACAGAGCCCCACTCAGCGAGGGAGACCGTCATCTGTGTCTCCTGCCTGGGTGAAGATCATGCAGCGCTCGCGCTGGCTGACGGCGGATGCCCTCACTGCGAGCTGTTGCCAATGGTGACTCTGAGGACTCGCTTGGCATTTTTCTCTGAGCTTGCATTCACCGCTGCGCTGCAGCGCCGTAAAAAGCACCACTCCCAGTGGATTCCGGAACCGTCTCCAGCTCCCGCTCTACCGGCCGTCGCCCCGCGCCGCGGGGACCACGGCAGAGGATTACGGTGAGGCGGGAAGCCCCGAAGTCATCCTAGCACTCCTAGGAAAGCGCCGGTGTACGAGTCCCGCTGCGGCCGAACTCTCACCCAAGCGTGCCGCTGTTTCAGTTCCAGGGATTGTGACTGTCTCAGTGTCTTCTGCAATGCACAAGCCTGTACAGTTGCCCGCTTGCCTGCACACAAAAACCGTTATCACGGCTACCCAGATATTTCCCGAAAAGGGTGTAATTTCTTGTGTCCCGGCCATGGCCGATGGTGCTATAAATGTAGTGACGATGCCCACTGCTCAGTGCCCATCTCCACATATAAGCACAGCCCTTCACACAGGGCTCGCGCCCATAAAAGCGACTCAGGTCGATCGCGCGCACTACATAGTAAACGTGCCCACTCCTCAGTGCCCACAAACACTATGTCACACACGTCATGTGGTTTCTGTAAAAACGAAACCCGTGCACGTTCGTTCTGCCTAGGCAGACAGCGAGTCAAAAGCAGTAAATGTGCTCGCTTACAGCCCACAATTACTCACAGACAGCACGAGTCCCACGGGACCCGCTCAGCCCTCCCTCACTCAGTTAAGCACCGTGGCGGGGTCGAGGACGAGCGATCTGCCCGCTGTGATCAGCGCGCTCCCCGCCTCAAATGTCACAGGCATAACGCCCATGTTTCAGCACATGGAAGCGCTGCCGTTGCCCAGCCAACAGAGCGCGCTTCGCATCCAACCCTTAGCCATTCATGCAGACGCATGGTCAGCGCTTCCAGGGGTTTCGGATTAGGTGCTAGACATTATAAAGAGAGGCTACTCGCTACAGTTTTTTCGACGCCCTCCGCGCTTTTTAGCGCGCGTCGAAACTACGGTCAAAACAGAAGTAGCACACCTACTTCGAGCTGAAATATCAAAACTGTTGAGCAAAGGGGCTTTGAAGCCTGTATCTCAAGCTCAAAGCGAAGGGGGGCTGTACAGCAGATACTTTCTAGTGCCCAAGAAAGACGGGGGTTTCAGACCCATACTGGATCTAAGACAGCTGAACAAAGCATTGGCGAAACGCAGTTTCAAAATGCTTACAACCAGGAGACTCCTCGCGCATATTCGCAGAGGAGACTGGTTCATGTCGATAGATCTGAAGGACGCGTATTTTCAAATACAGATTGTATTGGCTGATTCTGGCTCAATCACGATCCGAGCTTGTGGAACACAGGGCCATTTTACTCGATCACCTCGAGGAACTCGGTCTCAGTGTCAACTGGATGAAGAGTTCGCTGAACCCCAGTCAGACGATACTGTTTTTGGGTATAGCTCTGGACTCACACTCCATGACGGCGCGGCTGTCGCCACAGCGCGCAGCGAGCTCTCTCCGCTGCGGCGCGACCTTGTCGCTCAGAGAATTTCAGAAGATGCTAGGTCTCATGGCCTCAGCATCACCAGTTCTTCAGTTGGGCCTGCTCTGCATGCGCCCCTTGCAGTTCTGGCTGAAAGCGCGAGTACCGCGCAGAGCGTGGATATCCGGTCAGTTGCGTCTCAAGGTCAATCAGAGCTGTGTTACAGCCTTGAAACCCTGGACAGCGAACGACTGGTACCAATCAGGTGTAAGCCTGGGGACTTCCTCGAAAGTGAAAGTGGTGTCGACTGACGCCTCCACTTCGGGATGGGGAGCGCTGCTCGAGGGCAGACCGTTCTTTGGCCTGTGGTCAGAATGGGAAAAGCTCCAACATATCAACTGTCTGGAAATGCTGGCAGGGGAGAACGCGCTGACGCGCTTTTGTCCCCGAATCAAGGGCCACCACGTCTTAGTCCGTTCGGACAACATGTCTGTGGTGTCCTACATAAATCGCCAGGGCGGTCTCAGGTCCCGAAACCTGTACAGGTTGGCGGAACGCCTCCTGGTTTGGGCTCAGCACAACTTGCGCTCGCTGAGAGCAGTTCATGTGCCTGGGCTACAGAATCTGGGTCCAGACAGACTGTCCAGAAACAACATTCCCACGGGCGAATGGTCTCTACACCCACAGACAGTCCAGCTGCTGTGGGAGAGATTTGGCAGGGCGGAAGTGGACCTCTTCGCGTCCCACGAAAACGCTCACTGCCCGAGTTCTTTTCC
Organism: Carassius carassius; assembly: GCF_963082965.1. Classification (NCBI taxonomy): domain Eukaryota; kingdom Metazoa; phylum Chordata; class Actinopteri; order Cypriniformes; family Cyprinidae; genus Carassius; species Carassius carassius. Next base: position 13,771,977 of record NC_081763.1, read on the forward strand.
AAGAACGAAAGCGCGCTGTCATAAAAGTGGCCGTGCTGCCTGCTCTATGCTTTTCCCCCCGTCTCCCTCCTTACGCAGGTGATAGAACGGGTGAGGGAAACAAGATGCTCAGTACTGCTTGTAGCACCACTTTGGGGAGCCACATTGGTCTGATGTTGCATCAGCCTGTGCTCGATAGGCTTATTCAGTTGCCACAGAGCAGCCAATGAGCGAGCGAGCCGTCTCGCCTATGGCTGTGTGCTGCTGCAAATGCGTTTTACAATAATTCAAAATTAAGGATAATTTTTTGCTTCAGTGTATCGTGAAAAGAGACTTTTCCCGTAGCGTCTTAGCTAAGACGCAGTACTCGTTCCCTCTTCTAGAGAGAACAGAGGTTACATTAGTAACCGAGTACGATTTTGAGATTAATAACCTCTTTATTTTTCAAAACATGAGTTCTCTACAACACAAAGAAATCAATTTCCGAAATGAAAAAAAAGAGCATGATTTAACTCAGAACAGTCTCAAAAAACAAGACATTTTCCACAACAGAACATAAAACATTTTTAACACACCAAATGTTTATGAACTCCTCTACATTATTTGTGGTACTGTAGAAAACAAAATCTACTTTCAATCTAGCTTTCACCATTCTAACAAAAACAGTGTTTATGTCAAAGTCTAAGGACTGTTCGATCTTATTTCTTCTAATACAAAGTTAACCCTCTCAGGCTCAAATTAAGTTTTAGTAACTTAGTAACTTTAGTAACCTTTAGTAAAGTTTTTAGTACTCCAGATACATAAAATATGTATCTGGAGTAATAAGGTTTTTTAGATTTTAAATGTTGCAAATCAGCAACGCCTGCCTTGAGAGGGTTAAACAATTGACATTTCACTCTCCTATTCTGACTATAACTAAAACCAAGAATAAATAAATTATTAGAAAATTTTTCTCCAAACATCATGAACATTTGTTGCAACAGCTGAAAAAAAGAGCACAGTCTGCTACAATCCAAAAAGCAGTTTGCCCTCTGCAAACAAAAAGGGCACTCTTCACTTACATTAAGATTAATGATGGAAATAAAAGCATTGACAGCCACACTACCATGTATGATTCTCCACTGTAAATCCCCTACCCTTTTGGTCAACATGGTTTGTAAATCGCTCTCCATACTGGTCTGATCTCATTGTCAAGCCCCAGATGGGCTCTCCAAGGAGTGTCAGCCCGACCACTTAGTTTGACTTTATTTACAATTTTTACAAACATTTTATACATAATTTTTTCCTCCCATGTCTTCAAATTCATTTGTGAGAGTCTCTCTGGACTCTAACAGTTCACCAGTACAGTCTTTAAAATCAGGAGATAGAGTCAATGCTGGGAAAGAATCAGCAACAACTGGTTGACATTGTCCATTACTGTAGCCTTTTTAGCAAGGATAATTCAGTCTTTGTGAGTTCACACTTCCAAGTGCTGTGCATTCGATTTATGATCCTGATCGATCTAACTCCAACATGAGAGGCTAGAGCTGCAGTGTCAATCAAATTTGGTCCCCACAGATCAACCAAATGTCTCAGTGTGACAATCCCAGCCACACAGAAGGACTGCATCACAAATGGTCCTGGTATGTGTTTTACGTCTTTCAACAGCCATGACAAGGACTCACAGCTTGCCACTCTCTTTTTATGGAACATCCCCCACACAGTGAACAGTCCATGGTAAAACTTTGGGAGGTTACACAGTTTTTTTAGCAGTCAAGTCAATGCTGCCTGTATCTTATCCAGCAGTTGTGCAGCAGGGTCTACACATAATAATCAGTGCCACAACATTGATGACACTAAATTGTTGATGACTAGTGTTCGACCCCTAAAAGACATGTGTGGCAAGATCCATTTCCATTTTTTTGAGACGTCCTTCAACATTCTCTAAAACATTGTCCCAATTTTTACACAGAAAAGTATCATCTCCCAGATAAACACCAAGGTATTTAAAACCACCCTTGTCCCAAATTAACCCGACAGGTAAAACAAGTTTTCTGCATAACTCATTACTATTTGTTAAAGCTTAATTTTCCCACAGTTAATTTTGGCAGAGGACAATACTCCAAACCCATTAATATTTTCTACAAGGGTGTCAATATCTTCTTGTTTTTTGACAATGACAACAAAATCATCGGCATAAGCAGATAATTTAAAAAAGGTTTCACATCCAAGAAGGTTTACACCAACAAGAGATTTTCTTAATTTGTGCAGAAGAGGCTCTATGGCCAAGGAGTACAGCATGCCAGATAATGAACATCCTTGTCTGACCCCCCTATGAACTTTAAATGGAGCACTTAAACCACCGTTGATCTTTACAATGCTCTCAATGTCACTATAAAAGACTCAAATCATGTTTATTAGGCCAGAGCTGAACCCAAACGCATCTAACGTTTGCCACAAATACTGGTGTTCGACTCTGTCAAATGCCTTTTCTTGGTCAATTGAAATTAGACAAATTTCGCAACCCAATGAATTTGAGAGGTCCAAAACGTCACATTTACATAACATTTACATTTATTCATTTAGCTGACTCTTTTATCCAAAGCGACTTACAATTGCTATATATGTCAGAGGTTACACGCCTCTGGAGCAACTAGGGGTTAAGTGTCTTGCTCAGGGACACATTGGTGTCTCACAGTGGATTCGAACCTGGATCGCTCACACCAAGTCTCATTGCCAACACCTTCGACAAAAGTTTGTAATCAGTGCAAAGCAGAGCAACCTGCCTCCAGTTCTTTATCTCTTGTAAATCCCTTTTTTTGGGGAGAAGAGTGAGGATTGCTCTCCTGCAACTCAAAGGTAAATGTCATTTTCTTAAACTGTCTCTGAGAAAAAGCAACAAATCTTTGCCAATCACAAGCCAGAAAGCTTTATAAAAGTCCACAGGAAGGCCATCAGTGCCCGGAAATTTACCACTTTCTAAACTCTGCAACGCAGAATATAATTCATCATGGCTCTGCACCCATTTACCTAAATTTGTTACTTCAGACTTATGTGCCCTTTAGAAGCTTGCGTTCTGCAAGTGAACGTCGCTTGATTGTGCCATCCCAAAGAAGCACAAAGTCACTTTTACGGACTTTTAAATGAAATGTTCCCTCCTGGTGGAATGACCTCCCCAACTCTATCCGGACAGCTGAGTCCTTAGCCATCTTCAATAATCGGCTTAAAACACATCTCTTCCATCTTTATTTGACCCTCTAACTTTAACACTCACTATTCTAACTCTATTCTTTAAAAAAAATCTAACTACCTTTCTAATCTTTTTATATTCTATTTTCTTTTCATTAATTATGCAATTGTATGTGTGTGTGTATGTGTAAAGACCTCTAACACTAGTTTGCTCTATTCTTTTTTTATTCTATCTGTTTTCTTTATATTATATTATTTAAAATCCCATGCTAGGTGTACTGTGTTAACCTAACTGAGACTTGTTATAGCACTTATATATCATTGCTCTTTTTGTTGTTTTTGATTGCTTCCACTGTCCTCATCTGTAAGTCGCTTTGGATAAAAGCGTCTGCTAAATGAATAAATGTAAATGTAAATGATCTGAATGAACTGAAATACCAACTGCGTGTATTGAACACCCTTTAAGTACATTACTCTGATGTTTGAAACAGTAAACTCTATCAGGCCTAGCCAAAGACAAAAAATTATCTTTAACATGAGACCAAGTATACTGCCGCTGAGTGGTGTGAAAAAACCTCCAAACATCACATAAATCATTAATCTCAATTACTTTTACAATACAATTCTTACTGCAGTTAAAATCACCACCCAGGAGCATGTATCCATCAGCACTACAGTTGCTTATTACATCATTTACAGTGTTTAAAAGGAACACTCTTTCTGGACCTACAGTAGGAGCATATACATTTATGAAAGTCATTTTTACACTTTCAAATACAGCTTGTATTTTTAACAAGCGACCTGGAATGATTTCCTCAGTAACACAAGAGATGGGTAAAAAATCTCTAGAAAACAAGATACCCACTCCACCACTATGGCTACACTTATGAATGAGAAAAACTTCCCCATCCCAATCTTTCTTCCACACAGTTTCATTTTCAGCTGTGCTATGCATTTCTTGTAAAAAAAATTAATTCAGTTTTTTTAATTTAAACAAACTGATGAGGGAAACTCCCTTCACATTCTCTCTGGCACCATTAACGTTTAAAGAACCCAACTTTATGTCACACATAGTAAATGTTAAGTTGCATTTAAACAGAACAGAGAGGTTAACACAAACAAAGAAAAAGAAAAACAAAAGGCACTTTACCATCATTAGCTAATTGTGCTCTCGCTTTTATCATCAACTTTTAAAATGGAAAATTTCCTGGTCTGTAAAGGTGTCATGGTTGGTAAACCGTGGCCTCGGGAATTGCACTATGTGGGTGGAGTTTGTGTGTGTCTTGTGTCAGCACTGACTGTTTCATGTGGGTGTCTCTGTTAATTGTTCATCTACACCAGCTGCCACTCAGTACCCTATCCCTACTTATTGCCCTGTCTTTCGTCTTGTGTTTGTCAGAGCGTTGTTTGCAGTTCCCCTTGTTATGCCTGGTCTCTCGTTCCTGTTCTCTGTGCTCTTCTCTTCGTTGGATTGTCTGTGTCTCTGAAATACCATCCACTCCTCACCACCCACTGATTATACCTCTCACCCCACGGCTCGCTCATCTCAGTTCCTGTGTCACGTTTTCCTGCTGCATCTCCTCACCGCCACTTCCTGGATCACCAATCAATGGAATTGGAATCAATCCGTGGCGGACTATTCCATCCAATTCCGCACCTTGGCAGCCGCATGCAAGTGGAACGAGGAGGCGCAGTGGGATATGTTCCTGCATGGGCTGGCTGACCTTGTTCACAAAGAGATCTACCTTCTCGAGTTGCCAACCAGCCTTAATGGGCTCATCGACTTGGCGCTCCGTGTGGATGATCGCATCGATCGACTGGGGGCACACACCTGTCCCACACGCCTCCTCGGCACCTCTGAGAGTGGCAACTCGAGTAGGGAGAACACGGCCGGTCCCGTCGTCGATCACGAACCCATGCAGGTGGGTAGAGCTCGACTGACCCGGGAGGAGAGAGAGAGGTGGAGGTCCCGAGGACTATGCATGTATTGTGGTGGCTTTGGACATCTTCTACTTTCCTGCCCGGTAAAAGACCCAGCCCTGTAGTAAGATTGAGGCTACAATCGGGTGGGATCTCCGCCAGGAAGTCCTCAACATCATCTACTCTCCTTCCTGTGAAACTGAGGTGGGCCAACAACACTGACACCTGTTACCTTCTGCACTCAGGAGCCGAAGGTAACTTTATGGACACCACCCTTGCACAACACCTGAGACTCCCTATCACTCCCCTTTCACACCAGATCATCGTCAGCACACTCAATGGCCAGGAACTGCCCTACATCACCCACACCACAGGACCTATAACTCTCCTCACCTCCGGCAACCACCCAAAACCCTTCCCTTCCTTCTCATGGACTCCGCTGTGGCACCCATTGTCTTAGGTCACCCCTGGCTAGTCAAAAACAACCCACGAGTGGATTGGGGTTCCAACTCTGTCTCTGGAATCCCATCCACTTCTCACCACCCACGGATTATACCTCTCACCCCCACGGCTCGCTCATCTCAGTTCCTGTGTCACGCTCTCCACACACACACACACACACCCCCACACACACACTTGTGAGGATATAAAACATCTGCTCTCTTATAATTATTTCAAATCATGCAAAATGCAGAACCACCAAAGAGGGAGAGAGAGTGAGAGAGAGAGATGACAGGATGAGACAAAACAATTTAGCACGCACACACACACAAACCTGCTCCAACCCCGTCTACAGAAGTCATGCGGTTTACCATGCTTACTGCCTGCAATGCATGTGTTCATATGTAATATAACTGTTCATTTCTGTTCATTTTTGTTCTGTTACAGTTAGTAACTGAAATGTTGATAAAACTGTAGAATTATATTAAAAATAGATGATTGAAATAAATGATAAAATCTTAAGACTCCAACATTTCTCTTTGTAACATTTTGTTCAGGTTTGATTCTAATCATAATGTAACATTATTGAAAAACTGGGTTTTTTTTCAGTAAAAAAAATACTAAACTTTGACAAAAAATATTTTATTTTTGTTATAATTGTGATTTTATAATATTTAGATATGAATCTAACTGAATCCAACTTGTGAAAAGATATCTTTCAGGTAGTCAAATAGCAAATAGCATATAGTGGAGCTCTATAGCCATCTAGTGGTTAAAGTGATTTTTTTTTATTTTAAAACTGCATTTTCCAAAAAATGGGTATAAATGTTACATTAAATAATTTAAAATTATCCATGTTATCCCCATGAATGAAAGTTAGAAATCTGGGTCTTTTATAAAGTGAATTTTACATCAAATGCTGTTTTTACAAAAAAAAGCCTATTTAAATAAATATTTATTTATTTATAGAAATTTAAAAGATATCATAAATCCTCCAAAAACTGCACAAATGTTGAGTAAAAACATTAACAAACAGAGTAAAATTACATTTAAAAAATAAAACTATTAACTCGTTACAAAATTAAATGTTATTGTCTGGGGTCTCTGGAGACCCACAAAAAAACATGAGTGTGGACAGTAAACGAAGACCATCAGAGGGTTAAACTAACACTAATTTTAACACTTCATCGCTCTTTTTGAGAATCATGTGTCCATGTCTCCTAAAAGGCACAACGTGTTTAAGATGAGGAGATTTACAGCTGATAGGAATCATCTTTATCAGAGTCACTTTTTCCAAAAGCTAATTTTTCATAAATGGGGGTACATTCGAAATGATGACAAGGGTTTTTTGGCAAGGTTTACTGGAGACAAATCTGGTGTCTATGTATCTTGAATCACAACTTCAAGTAACTGATTTACTTTGTCCACACTGTGTAAAAAAAATCACAACGGGACTATTTATCCTAGAAGCCGATTTAATACTGTCATATCCGACAATCTCACCCACCACACAAACGATCCCCAATAAACACTCTCCCTCTAAAAAACTCCTCAAAGCATCAACAGAGAAACAAAAGTTTGGTTAAAAAGAGAATTAGAGAACTCACATTCAGCACGCGCTCAGCAGCACTCACCAAATCACTGCAATCACCGCACTCAGTCCCAACACGCACTCCCAACAGAGAGAGAGAGAGAGAGAAAGAGAGATAGATTTGCCCAGTAAATGTTTGGCTGACCAGTATAGTGGACTTCTCATATTCATTGTTGTTGTTGATGTGGCACTCTCCATCATGGGGCTGGACGATTCCAGCCAGCCTGGCATCCAAAGCTAAATGACTTGTGCTATCACTTGTGAAGATCAACAAATGAGATGCATCAGGCCTCCATCCAATTTTGTCCTGGAAAAGAAAATAAAGTAAGTTATGCACAAATGTTAAAAGAACCAACCCAGAAGGCTAATGTTCTCTCAGGAATATCCTAGGGTTAATTGAAAATGTAATAAAAAGGGAACTTTGGGACTATTGACAGAACATCTTTACTCAGATTGTTTGTGGGTTTCTCTTTGCCTGAGTATATTGCTTCACCTTGCATACTACTGCTTGCATGATAGCATCAAATCCACCCTCAGGCCTATCTCTGTTTCTGGACACTTTCTGTTTCTTCACTTCCTCCGTGAACCGCTCTACCTGCTCCGTCAGAGACAGTACATTACGGTAGCCGAATTGAGGTGGGCAGGATTCATCATGCCTACACAAGTCCGAACACAGCAGGGAGACAGGAATCACTAAACTTACTCACTCACTTTGTCTGTCAGGTGCTTTTCTATTGTGAAATGAAGCTTACCTATAACAAGGATTCTGGATGAATTCTTCAGGGTAAGTAAACATGTAAGGTGCGAGCTGTTTGTCTACAAAAGCTCCAAATCCCATGCGCAGATTACTGGTGACGACCCGTAAAGCACTGACCAGATCTTTGCCCGGTGCTTGAAGCTTATGCAGGTCGTCCCTCATGGTATTGGTCATGTCCATCAGGTAGTACAGGTCCACTGGGTAATCAGCTGCTTGCTTCACACTGACGGTGAATTTCTTTGAATCGTCTTAAAGAGAAATGGGACAGAAGAAAAGGTTAAAAGGTTTTTATAGGATTTCAGAATGAAGACAACATCATTCTCTTACATATTTTAGCAGAAATTTACATAAATGTTTTTAATAACATGACCTGTTTGGGATCAGAGAGGCCCCAATGCCCATTTACTAACTCAAGAAACACTTACTGATTTCACCTCATGACTTCTCCTACTTTGATTATGATTTCATAAACAGTTCATAGACGGACGGATCTTGAAATTTAAAACCAGTCATAACATGCTGTAAAAATACTGATATGATAAAAATGATGATAGATCTTTTTATGAAATCAAACAAGTAGGAAAAATTCAAATTTAAAAAGCTAATAATAATAATGATAATAATATAAAATAAAAGGATTTTTTTTTTTTTACTATTCAAATACATTTTGTATGAGTTAGTATGCGAATGTGGCGTATTCCTCTTCTTGTTCTTCTTCCTATCAAAAATACATTTATGCATGTTTGTTAAAAATATTTAATTATTATTTTATTATTTTATTTTATTATTAGTTATTAAACATGATCATATGGAACCTGAATTCAAGAACATAACATTTATTTGGACATGAATAACTGTACTACAACTAATAATAATAACAATAATTTACATTTAAACATTATTTACCATTTTGTACCATTATTGTTTAGAAATAAAAGAAAAGAAAAGAAATTTATTCAAAACTATGCAATGAGAAACATCCAATTGGATTGCACTGGGAAATATGACTTCATATATTCAGGAGGTATGTATCTGTTATGAAAATATATTATGTTTTGTTGTAACAACATACCTGGCCTGAGGGTCAGGTGGATTTTTTGTGGTTGGATCTGAGTGATGTCATCTGAACCCCCTGACCTATCACTCAGGGGTACGTTCTCTAGTATCCTCATGCTGCTAACTGGAAACTCAATAAACTTCACGCCACAACCAGACTGAAGAAGATCCTCTCTGCGACCACAACGGGACAAACTCGACCCTCCCTTTCCAAAGATCTGACAGATCCACATACATATACTGAAAACAATCAGAGGGAAGCATTTCCAGCAGTCATCTGAGTATCTATGCAGGACTGTTCATTCTAATGTGGAGGGAATTTAGTCTCTTACCTCCTGAGAGCACCAGGCACAGGTCGGATGTATCGACAAACATTCTTTGCAGGTTCTCACTCCTCTGGAAGTGCAAATGTTTGAGCCTAGAAACAAGACCATCATTAATTTCACATACATGCTATAAGTGGCTTCTTTCTGTTTAGAAATTTCTTAAAGGTTCCATTTTTACGGATTCTTGACTGTGTTGAAACAAGCGAAACAATAATCAAATGCAAGAAAAAAATGTTTACAGCAGCAGCAGCACACACATTCTTCTTATTTTTGACTCATTAACTAAAGAGACAATAACATAAAGCAAACTTACAGGCAGCTATGGAAATTAGAAGTAAAACTGGCATCCAAACTTCCAACAAATTCAGTCCCATTTTAATAGATCCAAACTATTGAAGGCCTCCTGCTGTAGCAGCTCTGTTCTACCTCTGATGTACCACCTGGGAGTTTAATACATATATGAACACATGACCTAATATGCTTTTTAGCATTTTGCAAACACAATCAGTTTCATCAAGACGCAAGGAAATGTGTAACCACAGGCAAGTTAATACTCAACAAATAAACACAAAATGACAGCTTGGAGACTCTACATTTTACGTGCACATACAGATAAAGGTGCAGTATGCAGAATTCAATAACTTCTTTTATTAAGCGGCTTCCACTGTTTTTATACAAGTCACTGCTTTACAAAGAATCATCAAAACAAATCATTCGTTTTGATGAAAGAATCAAATGTGTTCTATTTGTTTGTTTTATTGATTCATCCATTTATTATGTATTAAAGTTGAACCAATTGTTTGGTACCATCTAGTGGTCATATTAATGTTGCAGAAAAGCATTCCAAACATTCACCTCCACTATGTTGACTGCATTCACAGCAAACTTCTGCATTTCTCTCCTGCATCAGGTGAAAATGTTAATCGTAGATTTGACTGAAAATCACATCCTTACATGATTATAGCTCAAAACTTGTCAGGTAAAGCAGTAAATAAAAGCATTAAAAAAGTACAGTATGGACATGTACAGTCATGGCCAAAAGTTTTGAGAATTACATAAATATTCGTTTTCAAAAAGTTTGCTGCTAAACTGCTTTTAGATCTTTGTTTCAGTTGTTTCTGTGATGTAGTGAAATATAATTACTAGCACTTCATACGTTTCAAAGGCTTTTATCGACAATTACATGACATTTATGCAAAGAGTCAGTATTTGCAGTGTTGGCCCTTCTTTTTCAGGACCTCTGCAATTCGACTGGGCATGCTCTCAATCTACTTCTGGGCCAAATCCTGACTGATAGCAACCCATTCTTTCATAATCACTTCTTGGAGTTTGTCAGAATTAGTGGGTTTTTGTTTGTCCACCCGCCTCTTGAGGATTGACCACAAGTTCTCAATGGGATTAAGATCTGGGGAGTTTCCAGGCCATGGACCCAAAATTTCAACTTTCTGGTCCCCGAGCCACTTAGTTATCACTTTTGCCTTATAGCACGGTGCTCCATCGTGCTGGAAAATGCATTGTTCTTCACCAAACTGTTGTTGGACTGTTGGAAGAAGTTGCTGTTGGATGGTGTTTTGGTACCATTCTTTATTCATGGCTGTGTTTTTGGGCAGAATTATGAGTGAGCCCACTCCCTTGGATGAGAAGCACCCCCACACATGAATGGTGTCAGGATGCTTTACTGTTGGCATGACACAGGACTGATGGCACTCACCTTTTCTTCTCCAGACAAGCCTTTTTCCAGATGCCCCAAACAATCGGAAAGGGGCTTCATCGGAGAATATGACTTTGCCCCAGTCCTCAGCAGTCCATTCGCTATACCTTCTGCAGAAGATCAATCTGTCCCTGATGTTTTTTTTGGAGAGAAGTGGCTTCTTTGCTGCCCTTCTTGACACCAGGCCATCTTCCAGAAGTCTTGGCCTCACTGCGTGCAGATGCGCTCACACCTGCCTGCTGCCATTCCTGAGCAAGCTCTGCACTGGTGGCACTCCGATCCCGCAGCTCAATCCTCTTTAGGAGACGATCCTGGCGCTTGCTGGACTTTCTTGGACGCCCTGAAGCCTTCTTTACAAGAATTGAACCTCTTTCCTTGAAGTTCTTGATGATCCTATAAATTGTTGATTTAGGTGCAATCTTAGTAGCCACAATATCCTTGCCTGTGAAGCCATTTATATGCAATGCAATGATGGCTGCACGCGTTTCTTTGCAGGTCACCATGGTTAACAATGGAAGAACAATGATTTCAAGCATCACCCTCCTTTTAACATGTCAAGTCTGCCATTCTAACCCAATCAGCCTGACATAATGATCTCCAGCCTTGTGCTCGTCAACATTCTCACCTGAGTTAACAAGACGATTACTGAAATGATCTCAGCAGGTCCTTTAATGACAGCAATGAAATGCAGTGGAAAGGTTTTTTTGGGATTAAGTTAATTTTCCTGGCAAAGAAGGACTATGCAATTCATCTGATCACTCTTCATAACATTCTGGAGTATATGCAAATTGCTATTATAAAAACTTAAGCAGCAACTTTTCCAATTTCCAATATTTATGTAATTCTCAAAACTTTTGGCCACGACTGTATAATGAAATATGTAGAAGAGTAAAAAAGTAAAAACATGATAAGAATTCGGCTGTATACTGTGTTTAAAAATGAATTCACAGTGCAAAAAACTAATTCATACTCCAAAAATTTGTATAAATATATTATTATTATTAATTATACATATTCTTTTTGGAGTATGAATTCGATTTTTGCATTGTGAGTTATATATAAGATTGACAGATGTTTTTAATTGTGCATTAATTCATGTGTGCATGTTCCTGAATTTTTTATTTGGCCAATTGTTTTATAAAACCATCCAGCACTGACGCTGCACAGCTGATTCACTGCTTGTACAATTTAATATTTTATGAAACAGGTTAGCCGTGAATCTCTTTCTTTTTCTCTCTGTCTTTCCATCCCTTTACTTATCTCCATTTTTAAAGTCCATTAAAAGAAGTGGAAATGGAGGAAAGGATAAGAGGGCAGTAAAAATCATCTCAGCGCAGAGCAGGAGACAGAAGTCTGTGACAGTGCTCAGATCTCCTCTACAGAAGTATAATGCCATACGCCTTCCTCGCACTTCTCCCTTCCTGTTTTCCTTCCTTCACCTTTGCTTGTTTCACAGTTGTTGATATTGCTTTATGTTTATAATGTATAATGTTGTGTATTACTCATTCTGTGGCCCTCATGATACTTGTAGCTGTGTGTATGTTACGCCATTTGAATCTTAGAATAATTCAGACTGCTCTTTAAAATGCAAATGTTTCAAATGATCACTACACTAAAATGTTGTTATATTTACTTAGTGGCTTACATCTCTTACATCTCTTATACATCTCTTGTGGAAGGAACATTAAGTCTGGCTTAGATGGTGAGATGCTTTTGCATGCAGCATAATTATTATTATTTTAAATCAGTTATGATCAAAGAATATTTTTTCTCATTTTTCTCATCAAAGCCGAGTGAATAAGCCTTGTTATTTGCTTTAGAGAGTTAAAAGGAAAAATTAGGCAACATAATTATTGCTTTTGACTCTGTCTAAACACAGCCCTTCTGTGAACATTTCAAAGTTGCATCATACTCCACAACTCGCTCAAGTGAAGGTCTTTTTTTAATATAATGCATAAAATACCAACATTTTGCTTGCACCTCGGGAAAATAAACTATAATTTTGTATAATGCTAAAAAAAATTAATTTATTTTCTCTGACTTCTAAAATGTTTTTAAATGTGTAAAACTGTTTTTTAATACTTTCATGCTATTCTTTTCTAAAATCACAGTTTTCTTAATGTCCATGTGTTCAATTCATAAATAAAAAATGAAGAGAAAAAAAGGATTCCCACAAATAAAATGCATCACTGAATGACAAAAACGTATTAATGAAGATGAATGAAGCAAATATGCAAGATATGCATTTAACCATTAATGCTTTCGCATGCAACCTTCTTATGGATTTTATGGATATATATAACCTTTAAATATATAAAAATCACTACCTTTCTAATCTTTTAGTATGCTATCCATTTGCTTTTCATTTATTATACAATTATAAAAAGTCCTCTAACACTAGCTTGCTCTATTCTTTTTTTTATTCTATCTGTTTTCTTTTTATTTATTATATTATTTAAAAGCCCTTGCTACGTTTAAGCTAACTGAGACTTGTTATAGCACTTATATATCATTGTTCTTTTGTTGTTTTTGATTGCTTCCATTGTACTCATTTGTAAGTCGCTTTGGATAAAAGCGTCTGTTAAATGAATAAATGTAAATATAAAGAAATGGAATTAATTGTTTTAAACAGCTTTATTCAATTCAGCATGCTGCACAACTTCAAGTTTGTAAGTCAATAAAGTTTATAAAATACTCCATGCAACATTGATATCTTTACCTAGAAAGTGACATTTCACACACCGAGCACGCGCGTGCGATCGGGGAAGTGCAAGTGCGCCACCAAATGAGCATCTCCCCTCTCACGTGCTCTCGGCCACAAGTTAAAACTGAAGAAAAATACATGATGACGTCTTCAAAATCAAAACAATTCAAGCTGTAATTCAAGGTGCAAAAGTCACCGTTCACAAAGCAGCATGCTTCTGAAAGTGATTGTCTAGCTACAAACCAGGATGGTGGGATTGGGGAAGTCAGAATATTTCCAGTAATGTCTTAAACCCCTCACCACCAAAAGTGAGTCAAATATAAGATTGTTAGAGTTTTAGTAAATTAACTTTTTTTAATGCAATCATATAGATTTCAACAGGGTTTTCAGTAATAATAAAAGTTACACCGTTTGTAATGTGCTACATTTCGCTTAAAAAAGGAAGTCACCAAGACAAAACGTCTCTGATGTGCTTTCCATTACGACCAATTTTGTACGGGTCCTTCGAAAACGCAGACGTTTATCACTTGTTAAAAGTATTTTAGATAACCAACTTTTAGAACTGTTGCACCAAAGTAGGCTACAATTTTCGTTTCGCAAGAACAACCCCCTCGATCCCGGCCTATAATTTGCAAACTATAACAAACAAAATACAATAAATAGGCCTACATAATTAGATTTTTTTTTTCTGAGGTAAAAACGTGTAAACACTTAAAATCACAAGCAAAATTACCTAAAATACAAAAAGCTACGTAAACATGGATAAATACATTCTTATTTCGTAAACGTGCAGCTATATGTCATCTTTGCTTCAGTTCATCCACCTCGCCTTTTCTTTCCAGAACGCAAAGGGAGTGAAAATATAAGTTGCATATCTTCGGATCCCAGTCTGAGGACAGCCGGGTGTCACGCGCCCCTGCAGCCCGGTTACAGGTGACACCCGTGACTAACTCAGTCCGATCATCACCGCCTCCACGTCTCTGGATGGTCTCCGGTCCTTGACCAGGAAGTTGATCATACTTTCGGACTTGATCATGAGGTTGCAACCGAGAAAAAAGATCCCGAACATCACCGTGAGGGAAAGAACGCACAGCACCGCGATCTGCACCACGCGCGTAACGAACAGCTTGCGTTCCTCCTGAGCGAGAACTAAAGACCCGCCACCGTCGTTTGCGGTTACCTCGCTCCCGTTCCCCGTGCAGCAATCAACTAGTGTCCCCGCGAGCTCTTGACTGCGGTTGAGCAGAACGCCGTGCGTAAACACCGTGTGGTTAAAAAACGTTCCGTTCATCCTGAGCGGAGACGCAGAAAACTGCAGCTGACGACAATCGTGTCTCTTATGGCATCAGTTCACTTTCTGCAGCTGCCTGTTGAATCGAGTAAGTTTCATGAGGAGAAAAAGTAATAAAAGTATCTCCTAAAATCATTTGAAGGTTCATACCATTTAACTACATGGTAGGCAAAACGGTGCTTGACTCTGTCACAACTAGCAGTCAATAAGATGTCTTAACGAACACGATGAGCGCTCAAGGCACTTCTAAAGCAAATGCTACTCAGCCGAGTCCTGCGCGCAGGTTTGGTGCGCGCTTGTGTTCCATGTGGAAGGGAAGGGAAGGGAGTGGGGGGGGGGTGTCGCCACGGAGACCGTTCTCTGTCAGCAGAGCTCGAGAGGGTTTTCTAATCAATGGGATTTGATCCAGTGGTCAAAAATTTAAACCCAAATCACCGGAAGCCTACGCCTTGAGCTGGACGCAACTCTGATTTTTAAAGTAAAGCACTTTTGGAAGACTTTCAAACTCATTTAGACCTAGTCAGACCCAGCGTTTATTTCCAAAGGACATCTTGTAGCGTTTCTGAAGTGAAGCCTTAGCCAAGGTTTTTTTTTTTTGTAAATATCGTATTCTTAATATACATCCTGCTTTTATGGTTCATATAGCATAAATTTATCATACTCCAGAAGGATAAAAAAAAAAAAAACTTATTCTGAGGCCCAAACTAATCGAACTTAAGCACTCTGGTCCTGAAATTTATTTAAAGCATACTATTACATAAAATGCATAATAATATAATTTGTCACTCTGTATCTCCCAATAATATGTCCTAAGATGATATATAAATGATTCATTTTATGAATAAAACTCTGCAGTTTTTTATTGTGGAGGCAATGCAATAGAAGACACTGATGATTGAGAGATTTTGATACTAGATTTAAAAAATCTGTAAAAAATTTCACAACAAAAAACGTGTGTACCACGACAAGGCCTTTTATTTGTTAAAGGGGTCCATATGATGCTTTAAATCGTATTATTTTGTGTATTTGGTGTAATAGAATATGTTGACATGCTTTAATGTTCAAAAAACACAATATTTTTCAAATACTGTAAATTATTGTAGGTCCTCTATGCCCCGCCTCTTTCAAACACTCATTTTCTACAAAGTCCCTCCTTCCGACAAGCACAGTCTGCTCTGATTGGCCAGCTGACCCAGTGCATTGTGATTGGCCGAACACCGCAGCTCGTATGCTTCAACACTAACTGCAGTTACTGAAACAACGCCTTCTTTCTTTGCGTGAACATTTGGTGACTACGCAAATATTTCCACATAGTGATGTAAACATGTGGGGGCGTGTTTAACCGAGGTGTTTTAGGGGGCGTGACAGAGTCTTAACTTTGATAAAGAATATCTCTTTGCTACCTTACAGATCTTCTTTATGCACCTTTGTTTGATCATGTCTGTCATGCTTTAAAGCCATTTTAGTTTAAATTTCTGCTATAGGGTTTTCTGAGCAAACACATCCAAAGCACTGCAAACTGGTAGATCTGGTACACCGTTGTTCCTGTGAAAACACAATGGCGGCGCCGTGGGTGGAAATGTGCAGATTAAGGGGTGGTGGTATTATAATAAGATAAATTATTTACTCTCCCTCTTGTCATTCAAAATATTGTACTTTCTTTTTTTTCTTTTTATCAAAACAAAGGTAAGGTTTTGAATAATGCTGTAGTATTCCAATGGATATAAGTGAGGTCCACAACATTGGACAACACTGATTTATTTGTACAGTACAGAAAGTTTCTTCAATGAATATAATTTATGGTTGCATTTAGAGGAGAAATAAAGCACGGTAGGATAAAATGTAAAAAAAAAAATATTTTTTTATATACGGCCAGCTTGAAAATAATTAGGGTCTGAGCAGATGAAGTTGACATCTGGTTTCGCAAGAGATAAGGCCAGTGCAGTTCCAAATATCACAAAAATTATTAAACAAACATTGATTTAGACAGGGTACAGTATTGTCCAATTAAACAGTGACAATAATTAAAAAAGTGAGGACAGCGCATGAGATGCGAGTTGAGAGTGTGCGGGCGGTGGCTGGCAAATGTCACAGTGACAGAGAAAACCGTGGGAGAGAAGAGACGGGGATGAATTAAGAAACAAAGAGAGTGTCGATAAAACCAGAGTAAACTTTTCTGCGAAAGTCGAGCTGTTCTGTGCACACTATTGATTCTTCACTTTCTTTACCAAAAAGGGAGAAAAAAGCCTCTTTCAGTTAAATGAGGCACTGAAATTTAATAACAGGATTATAGTATTATTTAACTTTCAAGCAAATACCAAAACCCTTCAGCATTATGATGTGGTCAAATTAGATTATTGTTTAGAATGCAATTAGCCCAGCTGTTGCTATAAATAAGACTGCAGTGCCACATTTTGTGCTTTTCAACATGTAATGCATGGATTAACATGAGAAAAGCTAAAGAGCGTAAATCTACTTGCTGCTTATATCCCACGCAGTTTCACTGGACTTCACACATTACAAACCTCCTTTGTGCCTTCTCTTGCATTTCACAACGCACAATTATTCATCATCCTGAGACACGCAGACTAATCTAACATCGCTATTCCTAGGAGTCCAGTGTATGACCAAAATACTTAGATATTGATGGATCTTCACACTCCTTAGCAACAGGCAACCTTCATGCATAGCGACAGATGGTTAGTTATTTTGGCTGGAAAAACAGAAGGAGGAAAGGAATGACACGCATGGATAGAAGCAGAGATGGCTGCAGGGGGAATGGTCAGAAAAGTGGGGAAATGTTTCCACCTAACTGAGGGAATTGGCAGCCTAGCAACAAAATTTAAGTTAAGATGTCCCCCAGCAACCGAGCTTCACTCCCTTTTTCTACTGCTCATACACTTGCACACAGAAAGAGATGAAGTTCAGCATTGCAACAAGACACACAGAACTGCACACACATGACATGCAAACAAATATGCAAAGTAAAATAAGACGCACTGTTTTCTATGCATTCTTTCATCAATTATTGCAGTTGATTCTGAAGAAAACAATGGTTTAATCTTCCTGTGCTACATCGTTACAACTGTTTGTTGTCTGTGGGGGGTTCAAACCTCCTCTCTATCTAAAAAGCACTTAGCCAAGATCACCCAGCGAGTGCGTTAGCAGTCTAGTGCTCACTAGAGCACCCAGAGAGGTCTCGTAGCATGGTGCTGTGCGCGCTCACATTAGTTTCTGACTTTATTAGAGTTTGTGTGAGAGACTTAACATCGCTGACTTCAATTTTTGGTATTGTTTATAAAAAATTATAAAAATCATATATTTTCAGAGTTTATTTACGTTTTAGCACCATATCAGCAAGAATAGCTATATTCATGGCAACATTTTCCCAGAGCTAGTAGTGCAAACACACACAAGCAAGTTTTATAGAATATGTACAAAATATATTAAACATTAAGACTACAAGACTAGAAATATAGTTTCTTTATACTTTAAATATTCATATATGTATGTATTATTTAGTCTAGTTTAAGAAAGCAGTGTGTATCAGTGAGATCAGCAGATAATGATGCTTTAATTAAGACAAACTCGCTCTGTAGGGAGATCTCTTGCTGCAGAGTTCAGACTTGCTCTGCAGATGCACACACTAACACCAGCCTTCTACCTTCTGCATTGTATCTGCTTCTTTTTTTGTCTCCAATCAGCCCTCTACCATCCTACTACACATCTCACACACTCGCTTCATGAGGCGAAAGATCAGTTTCTCCTGCAGAGCTCAATCCAAACACGCATTATGTGTTATTAGCCCATGCTGACCCTCGGATCAGGTCTGGAGTTCAGGTGTTCTGTGGCATTTCTTCCTAAACACAAAGTGCATGAATGGAAGTGGAGTCACAGGTGAGCAATGGAGATTGCTGAGGAAGTATTTTCAGGAGAACTGAAACGCAAACATCTGTGCGCACACAATGTGCACAAAGCATGTGTACTGTGGCGTATCCCTCTACCTCTCTATCTCAAACACAATTCCAGCACACTAGGCAGTAACTAAGCAACAGGCCAGAGATGGGGAAAGAGAGAAAAGAGAGAAGGGATGGGGTGGCAGAGTTACTGGGTCCATTGGTATCTGCGGTTTCTTTAGCATTGATCTAATCAGGACCCATTGGTCTACCTTTTATTTTTTTTCTCCTAACCTCTATCCTTCATAATAGGATTATTGAGATCTCATGATAGGGACTGTTCTGTCTGATAGGCTGCAGGTATGTGTCTCAGCCAGAAAAAGATTGAACGATTGCTTTATAATACAGTAGGAGAGACTGCTAGTTGTCACACGTTTTACTCCAGTGAATACTACTGTTCAAAATTTGGGGTCGATAATATTATTTAATGGTTTGAAAGATGTCTCTTATTCTCATAAAGGCTGTTTTTATCAGACCAAAAATACTGTAAAAACAGTAATATTGTATTAATATTGCAATATTCTGTTTTGTATAATAACATATTTAAAATTGTAGTTTATTCCTGTGATGGCAAAGCTGAATTTTCAGCATCATTACTCCAGTCATTCTAATATGCTGATTTGCTGCCCAAGAAACATTTCTTATTATTACATGTTAAGAATGTAATATGTAAAATATTATATATTTTGTAATATTGCAAATATCTTTATTATCACATTTGATCAATTTAATGTATCCTTGCAGAAAAAAAGTCTTAATTTCTTTCGAGCTATTAAATACTGACCCCTGACTTTTCAATAGCGGCACATTTCACTGGCACGCATTACATAATCAAGTTGGAAAGGTCACGAGTGGTTAGCTCTTTGTCTGCGTATTTCAGAAAGGTGTGGTAGGTATCGTACGACATTGCTGTTTTACCTTGTTTTGTAAAGGCGTTTGACTTTCTTTGCACGTTCGCTTTATAAACACTGGGTCAGTACTTCTGCCTACTACCTCCGTGTGACCTTTTCTACGTGACTAAAACCTGAAGACAGAAAGACATGAACATCTTGGATGACATGGTGGTGAGTAAATTATCAGGAAATGTTTCATCTTGAAGTGAACTTATCCTTTAAGGTCTTGGCTACAGAAAGCTATTGAACATTTCTACACATATTGCACAGAAAAAAAGATACAGTTCTTAAAACACAAAATGAAAAAAAAAGTTAATTTATGTAATATATAAAAAAAGTTTAAAAAGTATATAGAAACACAGAACAGTACACACAAAACAGCAAAAAATTGTTACAATTGCCTTCGTTATTTTCTCAATGTCCTCTCCTTTGTGATGTCTCTTTATTCATAATATTTTGCAGCAATACTGTAAACTGTAAAGTAGAAAGAGAGAGGAAAGTGAATCAGAATATTTTCATTTATATGATTTGAGAGGATGACTGGGGTTGGCTTTGGTTTCTTGCCCTATGACTCCATTTATGATACCAAACTGACTCTGTATGTAAGATGTATAATTCAGTTTCAAGCACTGGGTCTTTTCTGTTTCTCCAGCATCAAAACATTTGACCAGCAAGTGCCATTTGATTGTTTTTCATCACATCAAGCCGTTATTTTCCTGCTAGAACAATTTAATGCAAAAAGAGCTGCAATGTTTTAAAAGTGAACTGAAAGATGCTCATTCTCTTGCTTGGACTGGAAAATTGCTTCCACAGGGTTTCAAGGTCCTTTGACTGAAAAAAAGTATGAAAGAATAAAAAAGCTTATATAATGTGAATCGAAAGCTCTTCATGCTATTGAACAGTCAAAGACATTAATCATGGTTAACAGGGTACAGAAGAGGGTTGTACTTCTCTAATTTAAGAGCTCGAAGAATCAGGATGTGACGAGTGGTGTGGGGCCAAGAGCCGTGGCAAAGGAGTGAGGCGTAAATGATAATGAGCGACACCTGCAACACTAACCGGTCTCGAGTCCCACGGAGGAGCTCTGGAAGGACAAAAGGAGGAGTGACGACGGTGCAAGATGAGAGCTGGACTTTACGTTATGTGTAGTTTATATTTGTATGTGGCAGTTGTCTGTGAGGGTTCCTTGAATAGACAACTCAGGTTAATCAAAGTCTATTCAAAATGTCAATGATTAGGTACTTACGGCAAACAACAGAACATATTAAAACGCTTCCAGAATGTGTTGTAAGGGAACTGTAGCCATCCAAGAACATAAAGATCACTTTTAGTCCATCTAAACCTGAACAACTGAAAACCAGTCACAGGCAGTGACTCCATCATTCAAGTACTCTGAATACTCTCTATCAGGCACAGTAACGTCTCTAAACAGACAATGTAAGACAGTGAGCTTAAAAAAAATCTAACTTACAATGAACTAATTCATAAGGAGTGCCAGTTCCTGGGGGCAATTTAA
Organism: Carassius carassius; assembly: GCF_963082965.1. Taxonomy (NCBI): domain Eukaryota; kingdom Metazoa; phylum Chordata; class Actinopteri; order Cypriniformes; family Cyprinidae; genus Carassius; species Carassius carassius. The sequence goes on from NC_081763.1 coordinate 13,793,286, forward strand.
ATTGGTTTTCTCCTTCACTGGGACCCGATGTCTCAGGAAACAAAAGTGAAGAAGGAAATATGGAGGCCAACATCAGTTCAGCAGAACAAAATGTGAGACAACCTGCCAAAAAAAAACACCCTTAAAGGATTTAAAGTAGCTTGCACGATGCTCACATGAGGTAAAATAAAGTCATGGATGAATTCAGTCCTTGTTATTCCTAATAAATCAGTTGTGATTGACTATATGTGCAAAAAAACAAACAAACATGTATTTTCAGTTCTGGACTTCACAAAGACTTTACAAAGAAGAGAAGAGAAGAGAACACAGACATCAATGTCAGCCACAGCTGACTGCTTTAACAAGCGTGTGTTCAAGTGAAAATGGCACATTCACTAACAGCAGTCTGTAGTGGACCAAACTGATATTATTATAGTGGATTATGGGTGTGTATTTTCTTATGTTTATGCATGTTAAATGTGTGGGTTGTCTCATTTTTGAAGGCGCATGAGTGACATCATGTCTTTTCAAAATAGTAACTGCAAATGAATTCAGTGTTCTTATACCAACAAATAAGCACATACACACACACACACACACACAGTATCATCACCACCTAAAGCCTACAATGGCAGGCTAGGGTTACCATAGCAACCAAAAGAGATAATGGCCAAATATTTGTGACTTGCATTGATCTACCATAATACACAGTCAAACTGACTAGTGTTGAGTTAAACACACACTTAATACTAACACCATGTAATAGTGATTAAAGTTGACATCAGTCTCTAACATGAGATCCTGCTGGGACGCCTGGCACTTACTTAATGATGCATTACTTCCTAATGTCTTAATATCAATAAATCATTGATATATTTGTGCAAGGAGGATGAGGTACCTCAAGGCAATGGATCTCAACGATGATCCAAAACAGTCTGTTGTGACAACGGAAAAAAAAGAATAAAAAAGATTCATTTTAGATTAGATGAAAAGCTTAAGCTTAAAAAAACGCTGAAAATTTGAAATGTTGCATTGGAAATTAACATAAATGAGTTAAAGTGCTAAAGAATATTATTAGTAAAAATGAAATTTGTTTTAAATTAATTTACAAAATACTAAAACAAAAGTTTTTTAAAAAAAAAGTCTAAAAATTTTTAGCTGACATCATTAAATAGTTGACCCAACTACTTATTTCAAGTAACATGCATTTGCAAAGTTTAGTTGAAATAGGTTAAAACTTAAAATGTCAAGTTAAATGAACAAATTAAAAAAACTGCAAGTTGTATCAACTTAAAAAAAATTATTGAAACAATTAAACTGCACAAAAAATAATAATAATATTTTACGGTGTGGTTTGTGCTGACCCAAAAGTGTTTTGCATCGTAAGTTAATGGCTGCTGAAAGCATGAAACGGAAATCAAACACTCAAACTTTAAACACTTGTAGATCATTATTTTTTTAATTTAAATGGTAACAAAGTGTACAGTAGGCTAAATAAGGGATCTGGGGATCAAACGATCATCAAAAAAAAAAACTCTGTAAGGTAACAATTGCAGGTTAAAAACTACTGCAAAAACTAGTTGGGATCTACTGCTTTAAGTTTCCAAGGCAATTGTGTTTGTGAAAGAGTGAAGACTGTCTCTATGGAGATATCATAAAAAGGGATAAAGAGCAAGACAAAGAGGGAGAAAAGACTATATATCTCATGTATTTAAATTCCTCTTATCACCACCTTTCATTGAATTTTTTTCTCATCCAGAATTGAATCCAGAATTTAATAGAAGTGTGAAGACATACGCAGCTCAAATGGAAACCATTGAGCTAAATATTTTACTTGATATCTCAGAGCCAAATGCACTCATAATAAATGAATCTGTCTTGTTTTTTCTCTCTCTTTTTCTCTCATCTTGTTTCTCAATGCCCCCACAGTGACAGGGCTTTTAAAAATAGCCACTCTTCCTCCTGATTACGATTACGTCTTGATTAATTACAGTGTTTGAGGTGTTACTGTGGGGAGGGTGTGATTGTTGTGGGAGAGGAGCATTGAAATGAGTGAGAGAACAGGAGTGTGGGAGCACACCGAAGGGAATATGCAGTGCTTTTATTAAACACTCATGCCTCCAAAAGTTTGCTGCAAAGCACTCACTGATTCAATGACTGGCCCTTGGGTCCAAAGTTTGACAATCAAGCATTCAAAATCAAATTTAATCCTGGAAATAAATTTAAAAAATCATTTTCAGAGTCTGTTAATCCAATAAGTAAATGTGTGCCACTGACAATGTGACTCTCAAGATACTCTGGATCCTAAATCATGCTGGCGATCACCAGGTGTACCATAAATCGGTGGAGTTCATCCAGTTTGATTGCTGCTCTAAAATACATGACAATCAAAATACTAAGGCATTCTGCAATTCAAGGTTTTTTTTTTTGTTTTTTTTTTTATGTTTGTCGAATGGTGGGAAATATTACTTATTTCACAACAAAAATATAAATTAGCCTTGAGTCAATAATTAAAATGTAAATGATACTTTGAATCAGCTGGATGATTGACTCTCCTGTATCAGAAATTATTTAGATTTTCCATTAAAGCAAGGGTGTCAAACTCAGATCCTGGAGGGCCACAGCTTCAGCCCTAATTAAACACACCTGATTCAGTTAATCCAGTCCTTCAGGCTTATTTGAAAACCACATGTTATGTGTGGTGCAGCAGGGTTGGAACTGAACCTCCAGGAACAGAGTTTGACACCTCTGTATTAAAGGAATATTTCACCCAAAAAATGAAAACTTCTTGAAAATTTGCTCACCCTTAGGTGACGGTTTGATGTTTAAATCATCTTGATTAATTTGTTTTTTGTTGTTGTTATTTATATATGCAGCTTTTCACTTCACTTCAGTTATTAATTGATGGACTGGGCTGTGTGGGTTACTTGTGAATTACTGTGATGTTCTTATCAGCTGTTTGGACTCTCATTCTGATGGCACCCGTTCACTGCAGAGGATCCATTGATGAGCAAGTAAGGTAATGTTAAATTTCCCCAAATCTGTTTTGGATGGCCTGAATAAATTTTCAGCAAATTTTTTTTTTTTGGTGAACTTTTCCTTTAAATCATGAACACCAGAAAGCAAGGTCTATTACATGACTATTACATATTTCACATTGCTAAACAATGCCTAATTGTGTGGGTTCTCAATTTTAAAATGCATACAGTGCCCTCCATTAATATTGGCACCCTTGATAAATATATGAGCAAAGGTGGCTGTGAAAATTAATCTGCATTGTTTATCTTTTGATCTTTCATTTTAAAAAATCACAAAATTCTAACCTATCATTGAAGTAAAACAATGGAAAGTGGAAAGAAATCTCATTATGAAATGTTTTTCTCTAGTTCACAATAGCCACAATGACTGGCACCCTATTATTGCAACGTCTTTTACCCAAAATAACAACTCTGAGTTTTACATTTACATTTACAATGTCATTTTGCAGACACTTTTATCAAAAGCAACTTACAATTCAGGGATACATAAAGCTATTCTTTTTAAAGAGGCAAACAGACACAGGAATTGCTTGTAAAACCAAGTTTTAGACATTGTTCAATAAGTACAAGCTAGAAAGAAAAGGAATAAATAAAAAAAATACTCTTTTTTTATGATGGTTATGTCGAGTAGAGTCGAAAGAGATGCTGTTGCTTTAAAATTGTGAGGGATTCAGCATTCCAGATAGGGGTGGGAAGATAATTCAACCAGCCAGGAACAGTGAACGAGAATGTTCTGGAAAGTGATTTTGATCCTCTCTGTGAAGGTATCACGAGGCCTCACTCACTAGTGGATCTCAGACTTCTGGAGGAGATGTAGATTTGTAATAGTGAGTGGAGGAAGGCGGGTGCTGAGCTTGTGGTTGTTCTATATTAAAGCATCAATGTCTTGAACTTGATGCGAGCCGCAACTGATAGCCAGTGCAAGGAGATAAAGAGAGGTGTAACATGGGCTCTTCTGGGTTCATTAAAGACACATTCTGAATAATTTGTAGAGGTTTGATTGTGCTTGATGGAAGTCAGCCAGAAGAGAATTTCAGTAGTTCAGCCTAGAAATGACAAGGGCCTGGACAAGAAGTTGTGTGCTCAGAAATGTTGTGCTCAGTGACACGTATTCATCATTGTCCTGATGGAAGATCAAACCAAGGCCCATTATAAGATTTCTAACAGAGGGAGTTAGGTTAAGATTTTTTATCTGTTAGTATTTGATAGAATCCATGATGCCATGTATCTGAACAAGATGTCCAGGAAAAATAACCTCACACCATTAAAGTTCCAGCAGTATATATATAACTTTTATACTTATACAGAGATACTTTTTATCCCTGTTTGCACCAAACACATCTTCTGACCATAGAAGCCAGTCCCGTTTGAAGTTCCAGTCATGTCTGACAACTGAATATGCTGGAGTTTGTTTTTTGATGAACGAGAACGATTTTTCTCAAAACCCTCCCAAACAACATGAGCTAATGTAGGGGCAGTTAGATTTTTTTATTTTATTTTTAGGCTTTCTGACCCCAAGACTCAACTAATCTCTGCAATTCTCCAGCTGTGATCTTTGGAGAGTCTCCGGCCACTCCGGTGCATTATGACCATATAGACACACCTCCTCCCCAATGCAGATTTGTAACATATTTAGTTGACTGGAACTCCTTAATTATTACCCTGAAGGTGGAAATTAGATTTTCATTGCTTTAGCTCTTTTCTTACAGCCACTTTCTATTTTGTGATGCTCAAATATGGGATGATTATAGTCTCATTATGATTAATAAATGCACACACAATTATCCATGTACTAGATACATAAAATACACACTCACACTCATATAATGAGACTATAATCATCCCATACTCAAAAATCTTGTTCTGCACATCCGAATATATTATTTGGTTTTACCCCTTGTGATGGATGATGAAGGGAATTCGTTCTTTGTGTTCCTCATATTTATAATCATGTGGAACAGGAAGTCGTGGATGGACAATTTCATGCTCCTAGTCACCCTGGTGAACTAAATATATATATATATATATATATGAATGAGAATATACTCCAGCCAAGGTTAGGATCCAAATGCAGAAGTTTAATGGTGTAAAAGGAGTAATACACAAAAAAATTGTAGCCAGACAGGCATGGGGTCATACACAGAATCAGTCCAAACATAGCATAAGGAACTCAGGAAAACAGAGCAATCCTGGCTATCAGGCTTTATCAAATAAAATAAAAAACCATGAAACAAGACTCAAGACAGCAGAGTAACACTATGTTAACCCTTCATACCCAAAAGCAGAAATACACCTTATATAGGCAGAGGTAAAAAGTTAATGAGGAACAGGTGTGTTGAATCGGGAGTAAGTCCAGGCAGTGGCTTGTGGAGAAATAGAGTCCATTACACGAGGATTTCGTTTGCTTTTACTTTATTACAATGTGATACTGTGAATTGTTTATTTCCTGATTCCAGTTCAATTCATTTCTCCTTTTGCCTTCCACAGAAGAAGAATAAATTAAGTGAGTTATGACAGATCTTCATATTTGAGTAAACTGAAAATTTAAATCTGTCATAAAAATGTACTGTTCCTTTATGTACAGCATTTGTACAAGTTCACTAAACACTTCCGTTGAGACATCAGGCCTCCACTGGTCTTTTATTTTGTTAAAAATAATTCTATAGTGTCACCTAGTGGCATACTTTGAGTATTTCAGAGCACTAATATTTATTGTAAGTTATAGTTCTATAAATGTTTACTTTGACATTATATCATACCATAAGCATACATTACCATTTTAAAAATAAAGTGGCCAACAAAAAAGAATGTGGTCAGTTGTGCACTTACAACTTAAGTTTTATAGGTCAAATGTACATCGCATATGCATGATGCATCTTATGGACCAAGTGGGCTGACCGGTTACATTTGATCTCCAAAAAATACAATAAAAAAAATAATTATTATTATTCTCTTGCATCATAAGGAGAATTAAAAGTAAAGGAACGAACACAACATGCAAGGGATAATCCGGCTATTAAAGTAATTAACTAATTCTGGGATGTCAATTTACTGTTATTCACTGTAAATTATACTGTCTTTTTCACTTCCAAAAACAGTATACTTCCGTAAAATTGTAATGTAATGTAAACGTAATGTTCAATACAGTTTTTCACCATAGGGGAATTTACTCTAAACCATTTACCAGGTTTTTACTGTAGCATTTTTACAGTGTTTGACCATACAGCGTAAAAAAGATAAATAAGTGAGGTAGGATTTGAAAGAATTATAGCCTTTCTATTAAAGTAATTATATAGAGAAAAAGAGCAGGAGATTGAGCGTGTGTGAATTACCTGCGTCTGTGCAATGTCCCTTTTCTAATACTGAAGTTTGGGTTTAATTACTTCTTAAACAGTGTTGTTACCCCTATTACAGAGAAATATAATTAAGCGACTTATTAATGCAAGTCGCCTAGCAGCATTGACAAGATGTGTGACAGTTATCCGCATCTCCTGCGCTACATCAATCCACTCCCATAATAGCTGTCATCACTCAAATTAATGCACGACTCAGATTAACTGTACAGCATGTATGAAGGTCTCTAATACAATTGTACAGTAATTATTTTATAAGGAATAAATCTTTCAATTAGTAAAACTGTCTGTGTCCATATTAGATTACAAAAATTATAATATTATTTTCCAATTAATTTTATAATTTAATAAGATACTTTTGTAATAAAGTAGCAGTGGCTAGGATAGATTTTAAATATCAACTTTAAAGCATGCAATCTAATCCTGTAAATGTGAAGTGTTTGTCTTTGTAGGGAGATGCTGGAAGTCCACTGGTCACCAGGCAGGGCTCGGTGTGGATATAGTCTGGAGTCAGCTATCCTGCTGTATGTCTGAGTGTCTGAATATCAGGACTGGATCAGCAATTACACGAGCAGCAGCGAGCCTGGATTTGTCTCATATCCATATTGCTTGAAAAAAAGGATTATCATAAACACACCTTGTGCTGTGACATTCTAAACACTACATTTTCATCTACACTGCCATTTCATCACTACTTGACACTTTACACTTGTCACTTTATCATTACCTGCATACATCCTCATTCATTCATTCGTGCTCATTATTTTTACCAGTTTGTCTCTTATTGTGTATTCTTTAATATTATTTTCTTTGTAATTTATTGTTTCTTGCTCCTTTTACCCCTGTCTTTCTTGAAAGGCATGGACAAAATAAGAATTGCATTGTACTATAGTTCAGATAACAGTAAGGTCTTGACTCTCTTGAAAAATATATTCCTTTTGAATTGTGATTAGTTGATTATATATTGGCACAGCATTATAGTGATTCATCAAAGTTCATGTGACTTTACCCATGTCAATCACAACCAGCTCCTCCAGCTCTTTACCTTTACAGATCAGCACAAAGGGTAAATGCACTGCATCACAAAACAAGTAGCATCATATTTTACAGCAATGTACACAGGTATTACTATTATTATTCTAGTGAATATAAGAATAGTACAAAAAAATATAATTCACAATGTATAAGTTATCACATTGAGTTAATTTCTTCACTTTCACACAGCATGCACGCTGCATCTTTTCTTGAAGAATGATTCACAGTAATTTGATGGTTATGGCTCTTTGAAGAAAGAGCTGTTTTTTGCTTGCATTAAAATACTTTTTCTTTAAAACTTTAAAATTGATTCGCAGTTAGGTTTGGGAATCATCACTGGGGTTGTAATAAACCATTGATTTATATAGTTTAAACCATTCTATTTAACAATAATTTAATGTGTTAAATGCTTTATGTATTTACATTAGGCTATTTACAATTATTACACTTTATACATTGTGTTTTTACTTCAATTTTATTTTGGCACACCTTTCTTTCTGAAGAAAATGTACTTTTTACAATGTACTTCTACACTTTCAAGTTTACAACCAAGCTGTTCTCTGCTATATAATCAGTTGTTTTCCTTGAAAACATGCACTAATCATTTACTATGCTGTAACCACTCAACATAAAATAAAAAGCAAGTTAGTTTTGAGAATGCACTCTGTCTACATTGTAAAATCAACACACTACAGCCATTTACATCGAGTCTTAAGTCATTTCTGGGACAAGGAGGAGAAAATGTAAAACAAATTCAATATACATTATTTTATTTTCAAAGCTACATGAAATCTCATTTTACACATTTGAGACATTTAAATATAAAGTACAAACTAACAATTGTAAAACACAGAAATAGAGAGAACAAACTTACTACGAAGAAATCCAAAGACATCCTACAATAACAGGATGTAGACATAAAATTCTTGCCAACGTACCAACTGGTTCATTTGAGCAGGTTTAACTTTTTTTAGTTTTTACAGTTCATTGTGAATTAGACAGAGGGTGAACTTAAAGACTGCACTGTATAATGATGGAACAGATCGTAGGGACAGGCACTTGGGGTCTAGTCACTCTCTCCATCATCACTGATGATTCCCTGCAGGTTGGCCCAGGCTGTTCCTCTCTTGCGCCCTGTGTTTGTGTGGCTGTCTCCACTATCTGAGTCTGAGTCCACAACACGTTTATAGGCAGAAGGTGGAGGAGAGACATTCTGTGTGGGAAGCCATGCTGCCGCCACCGCTGCTCTCCTTTTTGGACGTCCTGAAGAACAAAATGACATATCATGAGTTTTAGGGGCAAACAAGGTAAAAATCACAATTTTACAACTCCCTGATTTCCAGGTACTCATGTGTGTCGGAATCCATTAGCCCTTGATTTTAAATGTCTCTTAAGAAATCCAGCATCAAGCATCATTACCCTGAGTGGTGATGATGTTGCTGACATCCAGCTCAGCCAGTTCCTGTGCTTCTTCTCTCTTTAGCCGAGCTCTCTTACACTTCTCTATTGAAGGATTACCTGGGACAGACCGATTTCACAAGTAATAAGAGTGTGTTTGTATGAGTTTTTTTAACATATGCATCATATAAATCTCTCAGTGTACAAAGGAAAATACACAGGGTATAATAAAGTGCATTGCATCGACATTATTAGTTGTTTTTTTTCATTGACACGCAAGAACTCATATTGCATAGTTACAAATGCATTGAAAGGTACCCAAAATACTCCACTGACATGATGAAAAACAGGATTACAAATTTGCAAGTGCACATTTGACATAGGGACACTAACCTTCCACACCCAGCTCCTCCAGCTCTTTCTTCAGCACACCCACCTTTGCCTTTACTGATCGGCAGCCGTCTAACAGCTTCTTGTAGTTCCGTCTCACACCACAGAGGGCGATGTAGCGCTTCAGCCTGGACACAGCCTTGTGTTCTTCATCCTTTTGGTCAAAAATGATAATAATCAGTTCTTATAATCAATGCGTCTCCAAGTAAAATTTTAAAAATTGGGTTTGATAAAAGGCATGGACAGCATGTTGTCCATTTATGTCAGAAACTATTTGAAATTTTCACTCTGAGCAATTCTGTCCATTACAATAAGTACATTTAAAAATAGCCCACAAAAAATATCACTTTACTTTAAATCTTTACTGTCACTTTTGATCAATTTAATGTTTCCTTGCTGAATAAAAGAATTAATAAAATACTTTAGTGCTTAAGTCTTTCATACTCGTAGTTTGTGTGTTCATTTTTGTGGTATGAGCTGTTCTCAAACTCATCTTGCCTTTCCTCTGCTTGTAATATCCTTCTCCTCACTGCGCTTTTTCTTTGCCAGGCTTTTCTTTCCCTCCTTCTTGTCCTTCTCTGGTTCCTCCTCGTCCTCCAGTGAGGGAAGAGACGAGGAGTCGGAGTCCTCTGCTGCCTCCTCCTGACGGTCCTGTATGTTCCCATCTGTCAGGAAAAAGCAAGATGAACAATATAAGGAGAAAGGTTTAAGTGTGCACCCGCTTTGACCTCGGAGGGACTCTTACCATTTTTATCCATCTCTTTGGAGGATAATTTTGCAACATCCTTTTTTTGATCTTTTTCCTCCTCACTGTCATTCTCAGAGTTGCTGCTGTTTTTTACTTTAGCGCTCTCGTCATTCTCCTCTTCGCTCTCAGAGCTGCTCCCGAACACTTGCCTCTCTACTTCTTTCACAACATCCCTCTCTACTTGATTCTTTTTAATGACATCTTTTCTTTTGCTCTGCGTCGTCACTTTTTCATCCTCAGAATCACTCACAGACAGTTCATCACTGATTTCCTCCTCACTGTCTGAATCCTTTTTCTTTTTCTTCGATGATTGTTTTTGCCTTGACTCCTGCTCATCATCAGAATCCTCCGACTCCTCGTCTTTGTCACTGTCTTTCATCTTCCCTTTCTTTGGTTTCTTTTTCTTCTCACTGTCCTCATCCTGTTTACTTTGTTTGCCCCGTCTCTTATTCTGTGGTTTTCTCTTAATGACTTTTTTCTCTTTTTCCTCGTCACTGTCTTCACCCGTGTCTTTATCACTTTTAGCTTCTTCCTCTTTTTGTTCTCTCTCATTCATCGCCTTCTCTATTCCAGAGTCGGGGGAATCTGGAAAAGAGAGATTATAAAGTTACTTGCGTATCATCCAATGAGAAAATGAAACAAGGACAAACTCAGTAAATACTTCAGTTACCGGGAGAAGACTCCTCCAGTCGTGATCTTTTTGTCTTTCCCACCATATCATTCTCTTCATCCCCATCATCCACCCTTTTTCTTTTGCTCTGGTTCTTCGATGGATTCACACTCTTAATAAGAGGCTCGTCATCACTGCTGCCCTGGAAATCGAAAGAGGTCCTGACATGAGCCTTGACTTAAAAATGTTACTAACAAATCACATTACTCTTCACCATATTCTCAGACAAGCTTTTGCTCTATTCTATTGTGCATGTTTGTAACATTTCCAACAAAAAATTGTTAAACTGTTGCACTTGAGACACTTAGAATAGTGACTAAATGTTTTTAACTAAATTTTGAGAAGTGCATGCTGTGAATTAAACGGTTTCCATTGTTATTCCCAAATAAACGCAAGTGTCCAAAACTTAATGTTTAATATGTACATTCATTTAGATTACAGTAAAGATGTTCACAATACCAAAATAAGTTTGCAAAACAGTTACAATTCATTTAAATCCATGTAGTAGTAATTCACAAAAAAATTTGCTGTTGTGAATGTAATTTTTCTTAGCGAGAGGGCACATATTTAAAATAAAAAATGAGTGTTGAATCATGGGAGTTGTGGTCTTTATCACCACAGCCGACGCAATCTGACGGGACTCGGGCAGAAATCATGTTCATGGATAGCAGAATGAAGCTGGGTGAAAGGAGGCCGCTGAACGAGCGCAACACATGGTTTGAAAGCAGCGGAGCTTTTATTATGCCACAGTGGAGTGCTTACACTCTTTCCGGTCATGAGTATGTAAAGCGACGCTGTTTTATCATACTAGATACATTTGAAAGCTCTGTTATAATGCTACTCTGTGTGGCCGTCACCTGTCTAATAAAATGCACAACATATTAAAGCATCTTTAGTGTTTCCAGGTTTTCTAAAAAACAAACAAAAGTCGAAGGGTAGTGACATCATTGGCAGGCAACACAATGGACACGGTCCGTCCGTGTCACTAGTTAAAATTGCTTATTTTTCTGAATTTAAACATTCTTCAAAACAATTGGGATATCGTAAGTACACAGGTCAGCAAAATATATATCACTATTCTGTTGGTTTTTGGATATAATAATTAAATAAAATCTTACATATTGTGCCTTTAACGTGTCTTCCTCACCTGCATCTTCAAAAGTTCCTCCTCTACAATTGTCTTCATCAGCTGTCGGTCCTTGATGCTGAGCGACTCTCTCCTCACCTTCTCCAGGTAACTCCTCCGCAGAATGCCTAAAGTCAGAGTACTGACAGGTGGCAGAGCAACAGGAAATTAAACATGCAAATAACTGCACATTCTGGTTGACGATATAAATCAATGAAAGATGTCACATCACTTAACACTACGCACATTTCGTACAAAGCAAACAGTCACAAAACGCATGCATACTTTCACTTTATGAGGCTAGTGCATGGACACGAGTGTTGTGATGGCACGGACACATTTTGTGCTGTCTATCTGTCAAACCGCTCCAGCATACTACTGAACTACAGTAACTTAACTGTTATTTGAACTACAGTAATTTAACTACAGTAAGCTCTTTTAGGTAAGCTGCGTCACACATCACTGTAGTGTCTGTCGACCACATTTATTTACGATAGGGTAACGTTAACTGCAAATCAAAAATTGCATCTCATGTGATCTGACCGTCTTCATGCAACAATCTTATACTAAACACCATTTCTATCCGTTTCTTTTTCCCTCATGTCGCCCACTAGCTATTTAGGAGCCGATGTGAGACCTGACATACGTATAAATTTTTTTTTTTAGTTTATGATTCAGCTCGGACTTACTAACAGCGTTCTTCTTTGATATGTAACGTTAACGATGCTAACATCAGTTTTGAGAGCACTTCTCGACACTGCCGTTTCCTGTAGTTTACCTGAGGTCCGAACACTTGTGCAGTTCTCTCACAACGAACTTTCGGATCGCGTCCTCTTCTTTAACCATGTTTTTATAACACATTTGCGCCACTTTTTTGCAAAACTGCGTGCTGTGTGCGCGACGCGTAATAAGCGCGCCACCCTACCTTGGCGCGCTTTGCTGCTGTGCAGTGTGCACGGCTACGTTGCTTTACGTCGTCGCGCACAATTTGCGATTGACGTGTTCACGTAGATATTAACATAAAGTTGGTCAGAACGCTTCTTATGTCCGATTATTAAAACCGACTTTGTTCTAACGTTAGCGTTTTCCTTCATGAATTCACCTATAAATATGATTATATTTGGACAATTCTTAAACAGCTACTTTATATGCTCGATTTTTAAGTTATTTATTCTTCTCATATTTACGGTTTTCATCCTTCATCTGGTATCAATATGTCATTTTGACACTTTATGACCTACTGTATTTTAACAAGTTCCCTTGTTTTGGAATAGGTTTTCTTTGCTATTTTTAAAGAAAAAAATAAAATAACTTGACAAAAACTATACCAAAAACAATGTTTATTGAAAATGTTAATGTAATATATATAAATAAGACAATATCTGGACGGAATTCTACATATACTAGTTTAATTGGCAGAATTAAACGGGTGTTTTTTTGATCTAGGACAGTAATTACATACATTTATGATTTACAATGGTCAATAAAACATAATTTTGTGAAGAGGTTTGTCGCCTATTAGCAATGTGATTCAAATGCGCCATCTTTGTGTAGAAATGATCCTTAAAAAAAAAAAAAAAAAAAAATATATATATATATATATATATATATTTCTTCTCTTTTTTTCTTTTACTGTGGCAAGAAGTCTAACAAGTCTACATTTTTCTTTCAGAATGTATTGTTACATCATTTTAAAAACTAATGTGATCTTTTTCTTTTTCAACTAAAACAACATTAGTTTTAGAAATACTGTTTAACACACCCATAAACTTTTTAAACACCAGTTGTGAGGCACAGTTGTGTAAAATTATTTACTTGTTAAGTTTTCTTTTTGTGTTACAAAAAGGATGTTTCAAACTGGACCCCCAGTGCTGCAACAACACATTTTGTCAGTTGCTCAGAAGATAACATAAGACAACATATCACCTCCACCATGTACCTCTCAAGTCAAGCATACATCAGTTTACCACGAAACACAGAAAGATAAACTTTCACACGGCCCATACAAACAAATAAAAGCAAAAAAATACACTTATTTCACATTGAATCTTGAAAAAGGGAAAATTCTGGACAATAATTTAATGCAATAATAAATTAAATTTAACAAAAAATAAAAAAAGGTAAATGTATCTCACAGATTCAAATTGTACCACACTGTGGCAACTTCAGTATTGTTTATAAACTAGTCTATAATTACCCCCCACCCCTCCCATTTCAGTGCAGCATTGAACATACCAAAGTTGTCTTTCTTTCCTCAACCAATCTTTCCATTGTTCACATGCATATTGGTAGTACAATGTCTTTGTACCATTCTGATTCAGTCTTTGTAGACAGTCTGCTGTCCGTGACCCCTCTCATCATGCATAATATGTCTCCGCACATGGATACGTCTCACCCGCCTATCCCCGCCTCCCACACCTGCCCCTTCCTCCTCCGACTGGCCCACACCTGGCGACAGGACGCCCCCTGACTCCAGCAGGGCCATGCCTCCCGAACCTCGTCCGTTTTCATAGATCAAAATGTTGAGTGTCTCCTCGAAGATACGAGCCTCTGGGAACTCAACCTGTGTGAACACATGAAAAATAATTTAAGAAAACAAACATATCACAGAGACTAGAGTTCAAGTCCTTTTTGCTCACTTTGGTCTGTTTCTTCTCAGTGGCATAAACAATAGAGGTGCAGCAGACTTCGGCAATCTTGCGTCCCTCGCCGTAAAAAGACCAGCAGCATATCTCATCACCCAACACGTCTTTAATGAACAGCACTCTGCCGTTAAAGCGCAGCCCCAGCTTATCGAACAGCTCGATGTTCTTCAGAAGGTTATCATCAGAGTTGCTGAGGAAACAAAATGTACATTTTATTGAAAAACGGCACCTCCCACACACATTTGGCACACATTTCAAACTCATTTTCTTACTGCTTCCTACAGTAACCAGGTATAATTACAAGGTGTCATTGAGCTACATAGCTTTTGCCAAAAAGTGAGGTGTGTGTACGACTAAAATTATTAATTTAGATTCAAAACAGTATTTGAATAATCACATTATGTTTCAGCGAGTCTTAATGTACCTGGTATAGGAGTATTTATTGTTCCCTCTGTTATTCTGCAGTTTCACCACTGGCTGTATTGAGGAAAAGATTAAATATGAAACAAAGACCACTAAAATCTCATCACTATTATTAATATCAATGTCATTTTCCTCAGAGTTCCATACTACATGCCCATATAAAGCAGCAGAACACTGAATTTGGGTCCTTAAAGGTTGGAATATGCTACATGACTTTTAAGGCAAGACACCACAGATGAATAGAGTTGAAAAATTAAAATAACATACCACCTTATGGATATAATTATAATAGATATAATAGATAACTAATAGATATCATCATACTTCCCCAGCTGATTAATCATGGGACATTAACCTGTTAGTTCGTTGAAAAATCATAATTATGTCATTAATGACTCATCCTCATGTCGTTCATCTTCGGAACACAGTTTAAGATATTTTAGATTTAGTCCGAGAGCTCTCAGTCCTTCCATTGAAGCTGTGTGTACGGTCTACTGTCCATGTCCAGAAAGGTAAGAAAAACATCATCAAAGTAATCCATGTGACATCAGAGGGTTATTTAGAATATTTTGAAGCATCAAAAATACATTTTGGTCCAAAAATAGCAAAAACTACGACTTTATTCAGCATTGTCTTCTCTTCCGTGTCTGTTGTGAGAGAGTTCAAAACAAAGCAGTTTGTCATATCTGGTTCGCGAATGAATCATTCGATGTAACCGGATCTTTTTAAACCAGTTCACCAAGTCGAACTGATTAAAAATGTATTTTCGATGCTTCAAAAAATTCTAACTGACCCTCTGATGTCACATGGACTACTTTGATGATGTTTTTCTTAATTTCTGGACATGGACAGTAGACCGTACACACAGCTTCAATGGAGGGACTGAGAGCTCTCGGACTAAATCTAAAATATCTTAAACTGTGTTCCGAAGATGAACGGAGGACTCACGGGTTTGGAACGACATGAGGGTGAGTTATTAATGACATAATTATGATTTTTCGATGAACTAACCCTTTAAGACTTTGTGTTGAACGTTTTCTGAAATGTTTAAATTTGCAGATGGTGCATTATTCAATTAAATATGTGACAGTTTACATACAAATCTATCTTTTTTTTTAAATACTGTCAGATAAAAAAAACATTATAACATGTTTTAGGAATAAAATGTTATATAAATCTGGAGAATTACATAAAAGCAAACCATGTTGGTTTAATTACAGAAACAGCTTTCACCTCATACAGCAAGCCAGAATTAAAATTCTATCTTTATGGGCAAACGTGTTGCCCTCGCATTGTAGTGGTTGGAGTTGGGGGGAATCAGATATGTATATTTAGACGTAGGTTGGATGTCCAGATATCGGATGTGTTTCTGATTTAAAACCACATTTGGATTTGGCTCAGATCGAATATAAAAAAAATCTGATATTGTGTGGATTTTTGTCTTTTCAGGTGTGCAACAAATTTCGATCTGTGTCAGATGTGAGCAAAAAAAATAAATTGCAAACAGCCATAGAAACTTACACCACATTGCTAGGTGATGCATGTAAAAATGGCAACAAAATGCATGCTAAAATTTGCTCAAAATATCAAATGTGGTTTAAAAACTCTAGTCTCAGCCTCGCACACGGACTGTTGGCTAAATATCTGATGCATATGGGACACAAAAGTGGAAACACCTCTGGAATGTCGAAGTCATCATCGGATTGGTTGAATTATACAGGATTTCTGGGAGACGTGTGTGTCACGTTTTTTAACGTTCCACTTGGAAACAAAGATACCATGACACCAAACCCCTCACAAATAAGAAAGCTGTCGTGTTTAAAACTGATGATGAGCGCTTATCAGGATAAGAGAACTAAAAGCTGGATGCTCAAAAGTATGTAAAATATTTAAAGTTCGCAGCATAGAATCTTTACAATACATCCGAGAGCTTTACACACCGGGCTGTTATTGAGGTGACATTTCTATGCTCCGAAACATGACAATGAAGGAAATGAACAGTGATTGGTTGTTTGATGTGTCGGTCAAATGGCCTCATGTGCGGGCCTTGGCCAATGAAAGCTGCCATGATGCGAGACTAGATATGTTCTGACTCCCACTGTACACTACGGGTGCTTCTCAATTCTTATTTGTGCATCCTCATTTCCTCTCCTCGCTTCCTTTCCTCGCGTCTCAGCTCCGCCCCCTGTAGGATGCGAGGGAAGGCTGCAAGGAAAAGACGCGAGGACGGAGGGATCGAATGAAAGCTTTTTTTACACATTGGAATCCTTGATCACTCGAGCGTCACTTCGTTGCGTCATCAGCAGCGCTCAGAGGATCTGCCCTCATGTTGTTGAAATTTGTTTATTTAAGAAATTCATAATAAAGAAAGATACCCTGTTGAAATATGTGAGGTGTGTGGTTTATATAAACTGCAAAAGTAAAGTAGAAATCAAAATTATTGTGACCGATGTGAAGGGGGAGGAGAATTTATACGTGCGTCACGTTTTAGTCGATAAAACTCTTCCGCATAGGATGCACCTGTGTATCCTCGCTCATGACTCCTCTGGAAGCCTCCTCACTCCTCGATCCTCGACTCCTCGCGGTGCAATTAGAGAATTGAGATGTCCTTCAAGATGGCTGAGCTCGATCGGTTTCCGGGTCATAGGATAGAGGACGGAGGAGAGAGGAGACGAGGAGGGATATTGAGAAGCACCCTACATGATTTTCACAACCGACCAATATCTTCAGACTGGCTCTGACTTCTGGAAACAAGAGCTGACTTCTCCAGTCTGTGAATCAGGGAAAATCTCTGGGCAAAATTTGTGTATTCCAGCCTAAAGAGATCTCATTGTTCTTGTTGTTTTGGTCTAAGGGTGAAGTAAATATTCCATTCTGTTATCTCACCTTCCTACAGGTAGCTATCATCCTCTGTTCCTCTTTGGCTGAAGTGATCATAGGAATGTGACATCCCCTGCAGACATACCTCTGTTTCTGCATCAACATCAAACAAGCCATTAGTAAGAGACAGACCAACCCTCAGACACTTTCCTTGGCTCAAAGAAGCAATCCACTTCTCTACAGACATGCTATTTTAGACCAACACTGATGGTACAGAAACACGCTCCAGTGGATCCTCTGACCTGTAATGTGCTGAGGCAGTGCTGCACAAGACCCTGCAGCCTGTAGTACTGTGCCTCCTTCAATACCTCCTCTAGCTCCCGTGTGCTCTCTGGCAAAGGAACTGTCCCGTCCCGCAGGAAGTTTAGCACCAGGGAAAAGTGTCTCCCACATCTGTCCAGTACCACCCAGCCTTAAAAAGCAAGTGTTATTTAAAAAACAGTTATTTTATATTGCAGTAATATTTATTCATATTTACTATGCTTTTGATCAAATAAATTTAACCTTGAGGCATTAAACCCTACCAACACCAAACGTTTGAAAAGTAGCGTATAACATCACATTCTCGTGCTTTTCTTACCCTCAGAGTCTATGGTGACCTCTGTGCTCCCCTCACAAATACTCCTGAGCAGACTGTCCTCCTTGCTGAGTGTCTGGACCGTGGTGTAGTGGAGAGTTCCCCCCACATTGAGCTTCACATACTTACTCCCCGCCGGACTCCTGCCAGCCTTTTCTTGCCCAACATGGCTGGAGGAAGATGCGGCAGAACCGGACACAGTCACCACATTCCCACAAGATGAACCGGATGCATCGGCAGACATCAGGGGAGTAGAAATCAAATACTACTTATCTGCTGCCTAAAAATATAAAGCACAGAAATACAGAGAAGACAGAATTTCAGTCTAGTTGTTATGCACAGTACTGAGTCATTCTGAAATGCAGTGGTTAAGGAATCATTCATCCTAACTTGAATACTACATAAATGTTTACTCACTTTAGTGTCATTCCAAACCTCTATCATTATCTTTCTTCTATTGAACACTAAAGGAGAGTTTCTAAAGGATATTATACTTGTTTTCATTCATGTAATGAAACTGAATGAGGACTGGAGCTGTCAAGCACACAAATTACAAAAAGCAGCATAAAAGCATCACAAAAATGGTCCACATTAAATTATGCACTATTTTCCAAGTATATATTCTACAGTCATACAATAGCTTTGTGTGGGATCAAAATTTCAGTCAGTTATTGACTAAAAATCAGCACTAGCTCTCTTTGGTGTGTTAACAAGAGTTCATGAAAGAAGTTGCCATGTCCAATTTGTGAACAAGGCTGTTTATATAATTTCAAAACGATAATATCTGGTTGCAAAATACTTGGAATACAGCACACAAGTCATATAAGTCATATGGATACTTTTGTGCTCTATAAAAACTCTTTTTATCATTTAGGATGCCTGACAGTCCCAGTCCAGTCCAGAATATTTGCAAAATGCATCTTTTGTGTTCTACTTTGAAGATCAAGTCATGCAGTTTTGCATATAATAGCAAATAATATCAGAATGTTCTTTTCTGCCCTACTGTAACTATTCCGTTATAAAGAAACCTAGCCAGAAGGACATCAAAGCAATCTCTAGTGATTACTCACAGGATTTCTCATATGTACAAATGACACAAAATTTTACAAGAGCAAAATAAACCAATAAATGTTGTGACATTTTCGGAGATGAGTGAATAAGGTGTCAGTACAACGTTATATACAGTCATTAACTGTGCACAGCTTATGTGAAAACCACTGTAACTTTTTCCAAAAACATAAAAGACAACATCCAAAAAGCACGAAACATAACATATGAAATATAAAGCAATGCTTTTAGCATCTGTCATTGAGCATCCCAATTTTTCAGAGGGCATCCTAAAAATGAAAACATCTGGGAAATACATAGGGCTGGGCAAAAAAAAAGAAATTAAAAATGTAAATCGACTTTTCGATTAATAGTTTTTTTTTTAAATGACGTCGATTTGATATTGAGGGGTAGAGAGAATCGAATCGAACCGGGACATCTGAATCGATATCGAGCCCTAGAAATATAACACCCCTTTAGTAGTACCCTGAGACTTCGGAATATGTGTCCAGTCAACTGGGGAAGCCCAAAACTGTGCTTCCGTACTGATATCAGAGGAAATGGACAGAATTAGGTCAACACATTCAGTATGATCTTAATTCCAGTTGAGCGATCTCGCTAATCCTCGTCTAGACCACTCCAGATTAATTTCCCAACATTCACTAGTCATTTACTTGACAACAGGCGATTAAAGGGAAACACATCTACATAACGTGTCTAATGGCTATGATGTCTGTGTCTTATATTAAAAAGCTCATTAGCCCCTGAGCTAGCTCTTGATAACATTAGTGTGACTGTCAACGAGCAAACACTCACCGAGCTGGGTCCCCGCGATAAGGTGCACAGGATATACACTATTCGCGGCGGACTGTTACATCTATTACACTAAGCTTGCCGTGATTTTTCACCAAATCATATTTTCCTCTGTTGTAATGCAGCGCGACTGTCTTCTTCCTCTTTCTTGCTTGTTGTTGTGGGTTGATGGCTGCTTCTCCTCTCGCGAGAAGTGTCTTTCGTTGACTGATTGGTCCACATCAACGTCAGTTAAGAGACTTAGTCCCGCCCCCAATAACAGAACAGAAGCGCCGCGTAAAGCGCCGTTTCTTTAGGTCAGTGTATTTTCTTCTAACACAAAATATCATGTCAATTTTAAAACTATTTCTCCTGTCTTGGGAACGTGAAATACGTAAATGAGTGGACCATGTGATTGTGTATACAATCATACAAATGTGTGTATGTGTATATTTATCTATCTTGTGTGTATTTATGCACACACACACACTTACACACACATATACAATACATATATACGTTGAACAATGTATTCATACATACAGACAAATATATACTTTTGCTGATGGCAAGAAATACCAGTATGTATTATCCATTAAGTTTTGATTTATGAAAGACACATTCACCATCCAACAGAGAATTTTATTTAATCTTAAATCTCAGCAAATAAATGTCTTTGTGACAAGTATATTATGTTGATAAATAAATAACAATCAAGTAATACTATAATGCAACAAAGCCCTCCACAACATGGGCTCTGGTAATGGCACAATGGAAAAGACAAAAATCACTGCATGTTAACAAGAAACCATGAGATAAATAAATAAAAAATGCAATTTATAAAAAGCATTTCAATTCGATTACTGCATCACAGCAAGCAGTTTTTTTTCTCCTGTATATATTTTCCTCAACATAGTGCATATGCAACAACATCAACTCTGATAACAATGACAGTAAGTATAATTGATCATGAATCCCAAGCTGAAGCGGTAAAATGTACAATCGTTGCGTGCTGTAAGCGAGAGGACATTCTGCGCCTCTGAAACATGGTCATTCAACATCAAGCAGAAATAGATTCTTAAGAAACAGCAAAGAACAATATGAAATGCTGGCATTGTCCTCATTATTACATAATAATGTGAGAAATACTATGGCAACCAGTGAAACGTGAAGTGACGTCACATTATGGGATGTATTTTGGCACCGAATCTGTTTGTATACTCCATATTCAATCAAAATATTTACATTCAATATGTTCCTGTCATCATGTATATGTGTTTGTAAATGTGTGGCCATGTGTCTGTATACAAATATGGTAACATGAGAGTATAGTTTTTATATTCCAGATTATATACGTGCAGTATGTGTACTTATCTTTGTCTCACTTGTGTCCAAGTCTCTCTCTTTCTCTCTCCCCATTCAATTTCTTTCTTTCTTTCTTTCTTTCTTTCTTTCTTTTACTCCATCACTTTACAGTTCCTAGAAAACATGCTTGACTGTGGGAATCATACTCACAATATGTACTTACAACTATTTTGTTGTTACTTTCTGTATTTCTGATGTACATATACAGCCAATAACATACACACACGTAAACACACACTAACATACTACACAGGCACCTGCATAGACTCATGAGCAAACGCACTTGATTTGTACATACATCAGTGAATCGACAGAGAGGGAGGAGAGAGAGACTGTGTAGAGTGGGATTTATGTGTTATAATTAATTGAATAAAACAAATGAATGTCTTGCAGAGAGAAAAAAATAACAGTATCCTTCCTTTTTTTCTCCTTTTCAGTCACCCAAAATTAGGATTAATTTGCCGACTCCTGTCTCAGATGGACACTTCATACTCTCGTGTGTCCTACAGTGAGAGAGGGAAACAAAACGCACTTTACTAGCAAATACAAAAAAATCATCATCTAAAGCATAGCAGTGTTGCTGAAGGATCATGTCACACTGAAGACTGGAGCAATGATGCTTTGTCAAATAAATAATAAAGTAAATAAAAATAATAATTTCAAATGTAATAATATTTCTTTTTGATCAAATAACTGTAGCATTGGTGAGCATAAGAGACTTCCAAAAACATTAAACCCAAACTTTTGAATTGTAGTGTAACTATATATTTCTACAAATAAAATAATGCTGAGCTGGAAGATCTGCACGATTGAAGATAGCAAACAGACTATGATTCCCTAAAGAGAAAATATATGTGTGAACATGGCTTTGATTTCTTTGTGTTCAGGTTCATATTTGCAAGTATATTTTGTAAGTACAAATTTCACTAGGATGTGAGCATCTTACCCCTGCTTCATAGAGAGGGTTGTTAAAGTCAGACTCCACTGTTATGGGACTGTAGGAGTGAGTGTGAGAGAGAGACTTCCAGAACAACGGTTTCCACTGCCACCTACACACACTGAGAGAGACAGGAAGAGACGACCAGAGAGGTGTGAAGAAGGTTTTGACAATCGGGGAAAATCACTGAATTTTAAGGTCAACAAGAAATTGTGCTAGCAAACCATTCTGCTTTAGTAATTGTATAAATTTCAGAGTCAAATTAAAAGCAGGATTCATTGTATCCATAGGAAACTGGATTAGCAAATTGTGTAAGGTGGCCACTCCATGCCATGACTTCCAAAAGTCAGAGAGCCACACCTTTCTCTCTTTCTTTCCAATTTCTAGACCAAGAAGCAACAATTATTTTTTGCAAAATAAGAAAAAAAAAATCCAAAGTTGATTCTTTTAATTATTTACTAACAATTTCTCAGTGAAAATTGTTTAAATAAAGCAATTTATTAAAACAATTTTCCTAAATATTTGTTCAGTGTATTAAGAAAGTTAATAGGGCCAAGTTTGATTCCATGTTAACTTTTAACACAAACCAAAAGCAATGAGAAACCCAAGCATGCCAAACTTACTTGGTATAGTACATGTAGATACCACCAATCAGAAGGATGACCAGAATGATTGGCAGGATAATAGCCAATGCAATGTTCTCACTCAGCATTTGATGAGAGGCTTCTAATGACTGAGAAACTGCAAAGAGTGAAAGTTAATAACATGGACATCATAATGTGACACAGTGGGCCAAATTATCAAATATAAATAGTACTCAACATTGAAAATCAAAGTTACCCTCCAATTTATGATCATCCAGTAGCCCTTCATAGGCCACTGCAAATAAATAGAACATGACATTTACAAACTCTTCAGACAGAAATGCCTACTCTCTATGTATTAGACTAGTTCACATCCACATACCTTTACAGAAGGGTGGTGGGCTATTCCACTGAGAGGGGTGTCCTGGGACACAGTTGATGATGACTTCCCCAATGAGCTCATAACCCTCATAGCAGAAGAAACGCAGCGTCTCGCCTGCCTGGTAACTGTGCTTGTACAGAGTCTGGTAACCATTGTCAGGCACGCCAGGGTTTGGGCATGGATCATATTTCACTGTTTAGCAGGAAAATAAAGGGTAACATATTAATACATTAGAGAGAACTCTTCACTGGTACTTGGGACAAAATGTTTAGCCGTATTTGTAATGTTTTATCCTGCATATACTAGCATTCACAAGTTTGCGGTCAGTAAGAGTAAGAGTGGTCAAAAGTGTTTTTTAAAAATCACTTAGTGCACCTTTAAATCCATACAGAATCTTTTCTCCCACCAGACACAATCTCCCACATACCTCATCATGTGCACAAAAATAACATGTACTCACAGACACACTTTGGGCTGCGGTCACTCCATTTGGGCATGCCGGTGTCTCTTCCATGGCAGGAGATCTGGTTCGGGCCTTCCAGCTGATAACCTTGGTTACATGTGAAGCGTACCACTGTCCCCACAGCAAAACCAGACTCCGGATGTACTGAGCGTGCTCCATTGACCACTTCTCCTGGATCAGGGCACTGTTGGACTAAAGGGACATCAAAGCCAGGAGAAAAAGTGTTTGTACATTATAAATCAAATAGTCAAATCATGAGTCTACTAAAGCGAGTTTTCCACTGCGTGGTACGACTCGGCTCAGGATTATTAGAGTGGGCATGATTAGAATGAGCGGGATTATTAAAATGTTGCTATAAAAACTTTTTCATTCTACGTCACCCCATGAAGCTTTCACTGGATCTGCTCTTCAGCTGTCAACAAAAGAAACGTCTACTTCCTGAACAGAGAATGAAACAGCCATTTTTTGATTGTTAAAAAAAAGGTGCACTCATTCAAATCAGTTGTGAAGCATTTAGTGACGATTCTCTCCAGCCAATCAGTGATCAGCAGAGTTTACACGTCATGTTTTGGTAATGGTATGGTTCACTTGGAACCTCAGCTGAGGTGGTACTGAAAAAAAAGTACTAGGTACCAGGAACTGTAACCAGTGGAATCCCCCCCCCCAAAAGTGTACCGTACCGTGCCGTACCATGCAGTGGAAAAGCGCCATAAACGTTCAAAAGATGAACCGTTAAATACCTCAATGTGTTCTAAAGTTAAACATAACTCAGCTCACTTTTCACACAGGTGGGTGGGTTGTTGCTCCAGGAGAGATCCCACTGGCAGGTGATGATGTCAGAGCCAAAGATGTCATAACCAGGCTGACACTGATAGGTCAACACACTGCCTCTCACCAGAGACGGGTGGGAGGAGCTGCTCCAGCCAAACTCAATTTGTGGAAGCACAGGACATGTGTCATTTGGTTCCACCTCTGCAAGAAATAAAAGGAAGCAGCTTCACTGTAAGCTACAGCACAAAAGGTACAGGAAAAGGACAAGCCCTTTGACGTTTACCTCTGTAGTGAATGAGGAAACCTTGGCTCAATATAAACGTAGAGTCATCAGGATCACTCTGAAACTGAATGGTGACCTCTGAACCTCCTGATACAGCCCTGAACCTTTCTCTTGAGCCCAGGTACTGGCCAATCACATGTGACGTCAGATCATGGCCATCAAATAGAGTGAGAATGTCGTTATGACGGATGTTCAGTCTGCAAGCAAAAGGCAGGAAAATAGAATTAAACAAAAACCTGAATTGAGCACAAACGGTTTCAATCAAATAGATATACTTACATTTGTACATCCAGTTCAATCCGCTTGTCTTCGCTGACATGTATTTGCCACACACAGTCCTGCCCCTTAGAGTAGCTCTGTGGCCAGTCAGGAGACAACACAGTTCCCACTGGGTCCGTGAGCTCCCCGCCGCACAAAGCTGAGAAGAAGAGAAAGAGATGGAATCATATTAAAACAGCTTCATATTATTAGGCCAGAGTGATTACATAAGTAAGCTCCTTGAATGCCTAGTAGATACATTTTAAGACTGTTGTGAAATTTGCTTTGAGACAGAATGAAGGATCAAACTATTCTTTATAATTTGCACTAAATTAATGAAGTAAATTGATGGTAAATTGACTAATAAGGATCAGTAGATGACTTAACACCACCTTTAGATGGCATGACACCATCTGTCATAAGTTTGAAGTCAGTAACATTTTTAGACAAAAAGAAGTTTTGTCTACCAAGGTTGCATTTATTTGATTACAAAAACAGCACATATTGTAAAATAGTGAAATAACAATAAAGTTTAAATAACTGTTTTCTAATTTAAGACATTTTTTAAATGCAATTTATTTCTGTTATAGCAAAGCTAAATTTTCAGCATCATTACTTCAGCCTCCAGTGTCACGTGATCCTTCGGATCATACTTAGATCAACATTTGTTGTGCTGCTTAATATATTATGGAAACTGTGGTACATTTTTTTCAGCATTCTTTGAAGAAGTACAACATTTATTTGAAATGAAATATTTTTGTAACAATGTAAAAGACTTTACTGTCACTTTTGATCAAATGTGTGCTTGATGAATTGAAGTATTATTTTCTTTAATAAAAATATTTTAAATTTGACTGATCCCAAACTTATGAATGGTAGTGTACAGATATTGTAAATATGTAATGTATGGCTACCTCTGCAGACAGGTTCACTCTCATTCCAGTGAGGGTCATTGGGGTCAACACACTCCATAACTCCTGAGCCTTGCTCCATGACAAAACCAGGAGAGCATGAGAAGGTTACTATAGTACTCAATGGGAAGGTGATGTCACTGCTGCTGAAATTCCCATGAGGCAGGTAAGGTTCATAACAGTGTTCCCCATCAAAGGCTGAAAAAGAGAGAAGAGGAAGTAGGTTAAGTTATTAAGTAAGAGAGTGGAAGTATTCTGCATTCCGGTAACATTTTACTGTTTGTGTTAATAAATGTAAAAATAATGACAAAGTTTATAGTACTGAAATCTATTTTGTTGAATGTGTACCATGTTATCTTACCCTCATAGCGGAGTGCCAGCAGTAGTGGGATGGAGGAAGAATCTGCTGTGAGCTCCACATAGAGGGACATTCCCTCGCTCACGAAGCCTCGTTCTGGAATGTCATCTAGATCCGAGTCGAAGAGGAGCGGAGCTGTAGTGCTATTCCCACTACGCACAATCAGCCTAGGAAAGGGATGAAGG
Organism: Carassius carassius; assembly: GCF_963082965.1. Lineage (NCBI taxonomy): Eukaryota > Metazoa > Chordata > Actinopteri > Cypriniformes > Cyprinidae > Carassius > Carassius carassius. The sequence goes on from NC_081763.1 coordinate 13,819,884, forward strand.
GGAATGGAAAGGGATCCAAAAGAACATTAAGAAAATTGTGACATTAAAAGAAAGTAAGGATCCACGAAGTTGTACTGGAAGAAGTAGTAGATCTCATTTGGTGTTCATTCATCAACAGAAAATTCTGTTATACAGTACTGCAACTACATGAGCGGAGACAATAATCAAAATAAGTAACCTAATACACAAGATTAAGGAAGACATGAACTCTTACTTGTCATTGTCTTCATCAAGAGCCACCCTCTCAAAATGGAGGTGGAGCCTGTGACCTTCCTTGGCTTCCAGCAGCCAATGACAGCTCAGGTTGCTACCGCTGCTATGGTTACTTGCAGATGGGAGGGTTGGGGACAGAATGCGTCCAACAGTAGCATTTCTAATCCACCCTCCACAAGATACAGCTTTAATTTACAAAAACACATGTGAATGCTTATACACATGGCAATAAACAGAATTGTCTTCAAGCTACTGTAGATATAAAAAAAAAAAAAATTTAAATAACTGAACGAAAATCACAACCCACCCACACACTGGGGTTCTGGGGTGCTCCATTTGGGTCGGGTGGAATTCAAACAGGTTGCAACCTCATGACCTCTGACCTCAAATCCAGGATCACAATGGAAGTGAGCCTGACCCCCAGGATGAATGTCAGTTACGGTCACTCCACCGCCCTCAGGGGAGAGAGGAAACGAGCAGGACAGGAGGAACGCTGGAATGGGTTATTAACAGAACAAGACAACTCTGTCATTCCGGTCATGTCAAAACAGAGAAACTACACTTAGCTTACAGTACAGTTTAAAAGTTTTGGGGTCAGTTAGTTATTAAGAAATATAGTAATTAAGAAATTAATCATTTTATTTGGCAAGGATGCATTGATTGATCAAAAGTGACAGTAAAGACATTTATAATGATAAAAGATTGCTAATCCAAATACATAATGTTCTTACTCATACTGCAGCACCACTGTTTTTGACATTGATAATAATAAGAAGCGTGTACTGAGCACCAAATCAGCAAATTAGACTGATTTCTGAAGGATTAAGTGACACTGAAACAGTTATTTTAAAATGCAATAATATTTCACAACATTGTTGTTTTAATGTGTTTTTTATCAAATAAATGCAGGCTTGGTGAGCATAAGAGTTTTTTTTTTATTATTATAAAAAAATCTTACAACCCCAAACTTTTTAACGGTAGTCTGAATCTTTGTTACAAGATAAATACCTTGATAGTGAAAGCTGAAAACACCATGATTGGCTTGCTTCAGGCTCTTATAGTGGATCTGCACTTGGTTGGTTGAGCTACGAATCACCTGACCTTCACTCATTAGTGTCTCATTGGCCAAAACCTCAGGCGCTGTCCCACCCAGCTCCAGAATGGTAAGTGACTCCTCCTTGGACAAGTTTACTTTCTTTACCTTTAAAACAGAAAGACAGGTGTTACCCTGACAACAGTTAATGATGTTGTTGTCCAAGATTGTATCAAGGGCAAAGATTTCAGAACTCATTAGTGTGATATCACCCATGCAAATGCCAACAAGAAGCATCAGCTGTGTTAACGGCTAGTAACCATGCTGAGGTAGAGAGAGGCTATCTGAGGTTATAACAGAAACCGTGGTAACAGTGAAGCTATCACACCTGTATTTCAACACCATATCCAAGATACACGGTGATGCTGTAGGTACACTCCAGCGGGGAAAAGGGTGATGAGGAGGAGAGGGGATCAGGGGACTCGACTATTCCCTCCATTCCTGACAGACTGGCATTGCACTGAACTGGAGAGACAGTTTCATAGTTTTAAAGACAAGTTTAGTTTTTTTTAACAATCACTAGGACCAGTTTCTTAATTAAAACTTTTCAAACGATGAGAACAAGAGCAGTCTATGTGGGCCAAACTGTGGCTCATTTAACATTTTCCATACAATTAAAGACTACATCTTCAAAATTACACTAATTATTTTATCAATCAGACATCACCGAAAATTATACGTACCTACTGGACAATTTGCATCTTTATAATTTGCATGTTTTTCAAAACCTTTCATCACAATACATTACTGACAGAAAGTGCTTAATTTCTACAGTACTACCATTTTAAAGTACATTCCAAATCTTAAAAATGAAATACTATCAAGACAAGTTCATACAGCTGAACACCTACCAAGTGTTAGCCTTTCAGTTTAATTACCATCTATACAAAAGGGGACAATACGAATATTTTTGTACTGTAAACATAGCCCATGTAATATATACTGCAGTGAATACTAAAAAGAAAGCTCTCAAAACAAATCACTGTACAGTGCTACCTGTTATTACCATTTTTAGGTCACTGTGTTATTATTGACAAAGTGTACTTGTTGGGTGACAACCTTTGATAGTGTTGCAACATTTTGAAACATATGTGAAGAGTTTTGGTGCATTTTGGATGTAAAATTTACTGCTGTGCCAAGCTAAAAGTTGGTTAGGTTTGAAGAGATTGAACAAGTGACTTTAGTGTTAAGAAATGTGTCCTGGCAATTGTAAAAAACTGTAAAATATAACTTAAAATCATTTAAATGGCCTGAGCCCCATTAAAGGACAATATCTGTAGCATTACTAGATGTCTCCAACTATTATGTGCTTTGCTGGTTATGATACCTGGTGTGTGCACCGTTGTTATTGTTGTTGTTGTGATAAGAGTGGTTGTTGTCTCTTCTTCAGCTGGTGGTGATGTCACAGCACTCCCAAAAACTGATTGGCCTCCTTGAGGTGCAGCCGATGAGGTCACTGCGGTGGTGAGGATTCCGGGTGACATCACTGTGGAGGCAGGATCTGATTCTCTGATGGACGGGACGGCCTGGGTCGGGTTAGTTGTACCTGTGAGTTAAATCCCAGATTTAGATAATGGTAAATAGTAACATAGAACTGCTTAAATTATGCAGTTTGCTGTGTTCTCTTTAGGAGGGACTGACCTCTGCTACCAGGGGTGTGGCCCAGGTACTCCTTACTGAGAAGTGCAGCATGGATGAGTTCTCCCAAGGGGCGGGGACTGGAGGTCGCGGTGGGAGGAGCCTCAGGATCTGACGTCCCTAAAGATGCACCTAAAAAGTATGCACCAAGGAACTGTCAAACTTAGTTTCTTTCAGCTAAATAGGTTCACTTTAAAGTAATCTACATAATTTGCATTCACCTCACTTGAACAGTTAAACATACAAAAGCACACTCACACAAGTATGTGCACATTACCTGAAGCCAGGTGCAGCAGTGTGACAGACAGTGTCACAGCAAAAACTGTGGACACCATTTTTTTTTAAATAAAAGGACAGCCTGGTTGCAAGCAAAGAAGAGAAAAAAGAAGTAGTAAGAGGGAAAGAAGGCTAAAAATGGAAAGAATAAAGTTAAGGGAGATGGTAAGTCATAGGTTCTTGAATCTTGAAGAACCCATGAAATCAAAACAAGAGTTTTGAGATTTTTATTTCACATGTTAGATTGGAAGTCAAATGTATGCTCATAAAAGTTGATATATACATAACATTCATTTAAAATTAGTCTTTGACTTTCTATGAAAATGCGTCCAACATTTTGACATAATGTATTAAAGATTTCAAAATTTTCTAATTAATTGAATAATACTGAAAAAATGTTGCAATGATTTCTGAAGGATCATTAGACACTGAAGACTGGAGTAATGATTGCTGAAAATACTATAATGTGTAATAAACTATACAACATTGTGTTATTATAAATTGTAATAATGTGTCAAATTATTACGGTTTTTACAATAATAATGCAGCTTTGGTGAGCTTAAGAGACTTTCAAAAACATTTTAAAAAGTCTTTCCAACCTCAGACTTTTCAACGTCAGTGTAAATCATCACATTCTTTCTAAACAAAAGCTCTCTAGAATGAGAATATCCCTCTCTCATACCTAAAACTCACTAGTAAGTAAAAAACACATAGTTTATGCAGCTTATTAGCTATTGTTTTAAAGCATGGAGTACTTTGATGTGACCCGCCTAAACTTTCTATTTCAAAAAATAGGAAAATACAGGGACAATAGAAAGAAAGAAAAAAATGATGGGGTCTTGAGCTAAAGTTAGTTAAATTAGTTAGTTTGGTGGAAGTTAGGTTTTTCCCACTTCTATTATAAATAAGTAATGATGATATCTGGCTGAAAAACAATGCAGTTTCTTAATTCAGAAGTTCAAAGAAAAAAAATAAACTGCAGAAATGCGTCATCTCGTAAAATATTCCATCAATGTGACTGGGTCTCTTGTCGTCTATCAGATCTTATGGGCCTGCCGTGACAGTGCACGAGACATATGGCCCCTGATGTGCCCACGTTCAGTGATCAATGATGTCACCAATAACACAAGAGACAGTCAGGTAACCGAGAGCAGGTCTGGGCTGATAGTGGCCCAGTCACCACCAAAAGCCTCATTTAGTATTTACCACACACGCCGATGCTGATAAAACAAACAAATAAACAAAAAAGGTTTCGTGATACAAATAAAAAGATGAAATCATACTTAGGCTCGTTAATTTATAATAGCAACACTGATGATAACCACGACAGAATATGCGGGCAGATGAAGCTGCTGACACTGCGGGCAGAGCCTTCAGATCATTTATTCAGACGCTCTTCTCCTCGTCTGCTTCAGAAAACATTGCCTATGACGCAAGAAGCCCATTCCCTCCCAAAACGCATTAACAAGCCGTCTAGACTGAATAAACCTGTATTTCTTTCTACAGAAAAGCAATATTGGATTTACAATACAAGTGATTCACAATGATTTCATGAACGCATCCATTGCATGTTTATGCAGGTGGATGTCGCGCGAGGTACCAAGCTCGCGAAAACACCAGTCTGTCGGAGGGAAACAGAACACATACGCACCCGCAATACGCCGTCTCTCTTTTTTATTCGTCACAGTGTGTCCTCTTGGTTTCCTCCCGCGTCCTGTTGATTATTGTAATATTTCGTGCGTGTTTTTCTGTAGCACCACTCTCGCTGTTTCTAGCGCGATCTTCCGAGTCTCGCTCCTCCACCCCCCTCCAAAATACCACGACTGGCGCTGCGCGTCAAACGGATTCTAAATAATTATTTGAACGCTTCCGGCCCAGTTATTGTCGAATACGAGCGTTCTATTCGAACGCACGGAGAAGATGACATAACGGTTTCGAGCCCAAGGGAAAAAATCAGTTTGCGTCCGTTCTTGGTTGTATATTTCATTCGTTTATTTTTGTCGGTTTAGGCCTATGGTAGGCTAGCAGTTGAGTGTGGAACAGGCATATAGCAGCTCCTACCGTGGTTGGCGCGTTTACTGTCAATTAGCGATCGTTTTGTGAGTCGAATCTTTTTAATGAACCGACTCATGAAACAGACTGAGCCTGGTCCGAGCACTTCTCGAGTCAACAACAGACTCACAGACAAAAACCACAACAAACAGATTTTAAATAAGAATTTTTTACGAAGCGAACTGAATTTTCAGCATACTGAAAACAAGTTTTACCAACACACATATGAAACACTTTTTTTCTTCAGTTTAACAAAGTCTTTTGAGGCTTTTTTGTAAATTACATTTAGATTCTAAATGATGTTTTATGAGCTAACTCATTGCTGCAAACTAAAACAATAACACTGTAAACAACTGTATGTGCACATCATGACTTTACCTTAACGTTTTAAAGCACGCGAATATTTCACGCAGTGATGTCAGTTCCCAGAACTAGTTCATCAAAACCAACTGAAAGAACTGATTCACCAAATGCCTCGGACTACCTTTCAGTACAGACTGGTGCTTGGTTGGTTTAATTGTATTTTGTGTCCATCTCACTTGCTCCGCACAGTGGTTGAACTTCTATAGTGCAACGCTCTGCATTGGAGCTGTCCAGCGTCTCGGTGCTGAAACTTGTCCAGTCGGCTTTTGGCTAAGAGGGGGTTATAAAATTCTAGAATAGGGCTTCACAACCCAGCAACGAGGGCCTGGTTGATTCAGATGCGTCAGTATATGGACAAAGGTAATAAAAACGCATCTTTGGTCTGTTCTGTAAAGAAGGAGGAGTCGTTCTTCCAGCCTTACGGAAGCGCTGTATGCGGAATCTACTGTATTTACAGGGCTGCAGATAAACAGAGGAAGGGACGTGGTGAGAACGACGGGGGAAAGAGAGACTGATTAAGACCTGGAGAAGTTGGTAAGAGAGCACACATATACAGAATAACCTAAAATGTAAGAAATTTGCTCTGCAAGTGTCTGACTGATAACTTGTAATGTTCGGTAAAAATCGGTTCTTTCCGTCGTCACGTTCTCTCCGGACATCCGTTTCAGCAACGTGAATGCTGTCTGAGAATGAAAGCGACCACACAAACTGACTACAGCAGGAGTCATTATGCAATACGGCGAGAGATATTTCACCAAGTGAAGCCCTTACCTCAAATCGATCAATATTCATCATCTGTGGTCAGCTGATGAATGAACTATAAACAGGGATGAAGGGAAATTAGTCAGAGAGTGTAAAGCCAAAGTGTATTGATTTTACTCACTGAGAAAAAGTATCATGTTAATAAGCACTTACGAAGTTCATGAAGATCATGATTATTGAATCATTTCTTTATTTCTTTCTTACATTCTTTCTTTCACCATAAGCTCATTATGCCCTGGTCTCTGGACTCGGTGCTGCTTCCCCCATGTGCGTTGCTGGGTGGTCCTCCCCTCAGCGGGCTGCTCTGGACCTTTCTCCTCCTCTTCCTCTGGTACTGCTACCGAGTGGGTTCTGACCCACCATCCCATTCTGGCATGCTGAAAAGTGGCTCTGGCCGATCCTCATTCTCTCGGTCATCCAGCTGTTCCCCGGTTGACCCCAGACACTTAGTGCCTAAAGCATCTGCAGCTATTACCATGGAGATGGTGGAGGAAGAGGAGGGCACAGAGAGCTACCTGACACCAGTGTTGAGCCACGCCCCTTTCCCCACCGAGGCTGCAGCAGAAAGCAAGAAGCTGTATAGAGCACTACAAGAGTATGCCAAGCGCTACAGTTGGGCTGGCATGGGACGAATTCACAAGGGCCTGCGCAATCAGGTCAGAGATGAGAAAAGTAGGATAACTTGAGGCACTTTTCTAAATATTTGTGTTGTATAACAACATTTATGTCACTGTTTGTCCCTTGACTTCTTCCTCGCTGATGTCTAGGCCAGGATCAATGATCGGCCATCCATTCAGAAGCCTCATCTCTTCTACCTCCCAGATGTTCCCAGCATACCTTTCTTTCCCAGGGATGCTCATCGTCATGACATTGAGGTTCTGGAGGCCAGTTATCCCATAATCCTTGCTGAGTTCCAAGCAATGTACCAGAGGGGGGTTGATACAAAGCTAGGGTGGAGCTACCAAGGACCAAAGGTGACTAAACATACTCGGCTCAGCTATTTCAGCAATTCCAATGGGTCAAATAGACTATTGTAAAAATCACAGTAAAATCTGTTTATTTTATTTTTATACATCTTCACAAACTATACATTCACAGCTCACAAGAATAGATAGACAGTCAGAGAGACAGACAGATAGATAGATCCTCTACTTCATTCAGCACACACATTCACCAAGACTCGTTCATTCTCTGGCTGTCCTTGTCACCCTCTCTTAATGTCTTGCAGTCATAATCTGTACTGCACTGCTGTTAGGAATCTGTTTGGATCCAATTCATCATTCTTGCATAATAATCAGGCTATAAAAATTCAAGTTATACACATACAACCTCACAGCTGAGCCTGAGAAAAGAGAGGGAATATGTTATGTGCATATGCATGTATGATGATGAGCTCATGTGTTAATCTCTCAGGGCCAGACTGTGTTCCCGCTCTATAATGCTGGAGTGTGTGTGGCCAGAAACTGCCGTGCGTGTCCGTGTACGTACCGAACTCTCCTCTCTCTCAGAACCTTCATCAGCAGTAACTCTCTGGGATCTGCTGGCTTCTGTCTCCTGGGTCCTGGGGCCACACTGGGAGGGGCCTATGGCCCTACAAACACACGTCTGCGCTGCCATCTGGGTAAGTCACAACACTGAAAGCACAGAAAACTGCTCTACATCAGAATACCATTTGTAAGTTCGGGGTCATTAAGATATTTTTATGTTTTTGAAAGATATGTCTTTTGAGCAACATGACTGCATTAAAAATACAGTAAAAACACCAAAACTGTGAAATATTATTACAGTTTAAAATAACTAGTTTCTGATTTACTATATTTTAAAATGTAATTTTAAACTTCAGTGTCACTTTCGTCAGAAATCATTCTAATGTGCTGATTTGCTGTTGAAGAAACATTTCTTATTATTATCAATGTTGAAAAGTGTTGTGCTGCTTAACATTATTGTGGAGACCATGATACATATTTTTTCGGGATTCTTTGATGAACAGAAAATTCAAAACAATAGCATTTACTTGTAATAGACTTTTTTAAAAACAATGTAAATGTTTTTAATGTCACTTTTGATTCATTTAATGCATCCTTATATATAAATGTACTGACCCCCAAATACTTTTAATGAAAGCTGCAAAATTATTTGAAGTACGGTAAGGGAAAATACTGTACAAAATTTTACACATGCAAATGCAAATGTTTGCATACAATTGGGGAAAAATAATTCAACATTATGTGATTTTTGTCATTCTTATGTAAGTTATGTGTTTCTGTGTGTCAGGTCTTCAAACTCCTGCTCAGTGTGAGCTGGTGGTGGGTGGGGAGCCTCAGTGTTGGTCAGAGGGACACTGCCTCCTTGTGGATGACTCCTTCCTGCATACCATCTCGCACAATGGTCAGAGAATTACATCTTACAAACCTCATTATTCATAATCATAATATGACTAAATGACTGAGACTCACTGAGAAGAGCTGTTACAGATCACAAATCAGCTCAACAAACTACATCAATACCTTACATATGTGTAAGACAGGAATAGCTGAGTGGTACTTGAACAAAAATTCTGATGGAGCACATGGATCATTTTGAACAAGTATGATGCTTCTGTAGTTTCTTATTTGTGTCAACTGGGTCAGAGATGTTTCTTTTGAAATCCTTTTAAATACAATCAACACAACTTGTTATTGACATATACTTTTGATTAATATAATGCATCTTTGCTAAATAAAAGTATATTTTCCTCCTAAACTTATGTTAGTGTAAAAAAATGTATATAAAAAAATGTATATGGATATTTTAGAATTACATGGGAAATGTCTGCATTCATATCAAGATCTTTTTATTTCTATTGGATTTTGAGACATTGTTGAGACTTGATAGTATAATCTTATAAAAATGGTTCATTATATGGTTCCATGAAGAACCTTTAACATCCATGGAATCTTTCCATTCCACAAAAAGTTAGGAAAAAATCAGTTCTTTGAGGAACCCAAATGGTTCTTTAATAGAATTACTGCCAAAACTTCTTTATTTTTAAGAACGTAGACTCTTCTGACACTCTGTAGGACACACATTACCCCAGCAGAGACAAACTGAGACAAAGAAATCTATGCAGAGATCTCAATTATTTATTCATAATAATTTATTTAAAAAAATGAGATACTACAGTACAGAGGTCTCCTGTGTAAGCAACATCTTTACGTCTGTCCTCTAGGGGGAGCTGAAGATGGTCCCAGAGTTATCTTCAGTGTGGACCTGTGGCATCCTAACGTGGCTGCAGCAGAGAGACAGGCTCTAGACTACATCTTTGCCCCTGAACAGTAATTCCAGCTGCATTTCCCAGGACGCACTAGTCAAACCCACTTCATGTGGGTTCAATGCAGAAAATGTTGTTTTAAAGTTTGCAAAACATCTTTTGGTTTAGTTAAAGTTCATAGTGAGGATATTTATCATTTAACTACTACATACTTTCATGTCTGACTCTGTTCAGCCGAGACCTTTGAAATGTTTCAGACAAATGACTTCAGTCAGAACTGCAGTTTATCATACAGATCAGACGACATACTGTGACAACACGCAAACAATTTTCGAACTTCATATCTATGTTTGACTTGTGCCTGTCTTGAGAATCCCGCGCTCCTGTTCTATGGTTTTTGTGCCTGATTTCTCCTCTTTACCTCTCTGATGTATACTGTGATACATGGTTCACCGTAAATACTGTACATGTGACTCACGGTTATGCTGTATATTTTGTTTTATTTCATCAGATGGCAATTTATTTTCAGACCTGTGAAGCACACACCGAAGACAAAATACTGTATATGAACAGATTACTTGCATGTGTTCTGAATTTCGATTTTGTTGCCAACAATGCACTTGATGACTGTCCTGCAAGTCAAGTATGTATTCAGCGGAGTTAAACTCAAAAATAAAAGATTTTGTCAAATTGAATCCCTCTAGTCGCTGATGGCATCGAAGGGGGAGGAAATATCAGTTTCCACTCACCTTCACACACTCACAGTTGGACAGATACACTCAGCACCCAAACAGACAGCTGGGGTCTGAGGGCTCCTCTGTCAGCAATTCTATCTTCCTGCATTGAACCCTGTGTGAGCAGAACAGAAAATAAAAAGGATAGAATATCACAAAGGGGATCTGGGGCCTGAATACTATCAAAAATGCTCGAGAGACTGCATAAGATGAAGAGGCAGCTAGAAAGAGATGGCTAGGACAGTGTGTTTAGAAATAATGTGTGTGATGTAATGTGTTTTACACATCTGTTTAGTACTGGCATAATACAGTGGAATTACAAAATGCTGCTATATATATATATATATATATATATATATATATATACATACATACATACACACACACACACGCACGCACACACACACACACACACACACACAAAGCATAGTATATACTTTAGTATTTATTTGAATAAACATTTCAAAAGTTTCAAAAGTATGAGGTCGGATAAACTGCTTTTTGTTTAGAAAACTTTTTATATTTTTAGTCATCAAGCATGTCTTAAGTTGATCAAAACTGCCAGTAAAGACTTTTACATATTTCGGTTTCAAATGCAGTTCTTCTAAATTTTTCTATTTATCAAAGGATCCTGACAAAAATGTATCTCGATTTCCACAAAAATGATAAGCAGCACAACTGTTTTCAACATTGATCATAAAAAGAAATGTCACTTGAGAATCAAATCAACATATTTAGAACGAATGAAAATTCAGCTTTGTCATCACAGAAATAAATTGCATTTTAAAATATATTATAGAAATCAGTTATTTGAAATATTACACAACATTAGTGTTTGGACTGTTTTGGTCAAATAAATGCAGACGTGGTGAGCAGGAGATCTTACAGACTCGAAACATTTAACAGTAGTGTAATTATAATTATATTTAAAAATATATATTTAGCATTATAGATATATTATATGTATAGCTATATTATAACTATATTCATAATTTAATAGAAAATAATTATAAAGTTATAAAAGAACCATTTATAATGATTAGAGATTACCCTTACCCTAAAACACAACTTTTCAGTTAAAAAAAAAAAATAAATAATGATAAAATATGATAATATATGTTTTTGTTAATCTTGATTGTTTTTTCCCCATTTAAAGATGTATCCAGATGCCACACATAGTTTTCTTGGACTTGTCTTATTTTTTGCACACTTTTGATACCAAAGAGATGTTTCTGGTGTCCTCTTACTCTTATCCATAAATTATTCATATTTGGTCCTGTTCAGTAAGTTTATTCAACAGAAAAAAAGACTGTGACAAATAAGTTTCAAGATGTCAAAACATTGTGATCACAATTTCACCATCAGTTGCCATAGTAACAGTGAGGTTTATCCTCCTCATAGATTGTGTTTATCTATGCATTTCACATCTCTGTCTAACTATTAGTTATTCCTCCACATCCTCTCCAAAAATCATTCCTTCTGCTCCTGCTTGTCGATATACCTCATTCTATCATATGATCATTTGATTTTTTGCTATTCAACTATTCTAATCCTCTTTTCTGATTAGACCAGTTTACCCCCACCATCTCTCTCTGTCTGTTGAGCAGTAATCTTAGCAGACAGTACTAGTAATGTTGGGGAGTGCAGAGAGCTCCGGGATTACTGGGCTACTCTTATGCAAACACAGCAGGATTCAAGAAAATGCTGTGCATTATCATTTTACGTAACAAATAATTCATGCATGCGTGCATAACATACTGACATAGACAAACATGATGACGATGTAATACGTCATTATATTCAGTCCTTTTATAGAACACATACACATTTGGGTTATGATACATTTACATCTGCAGCAAAAAAAGGACACAGCTCCATTAAACAGCATTTAAGGTAACCTTGTTTTGCATTTTTAGCAAAATGAATTTTAAATAATATTTAGCTTATTAATTTAAAAAGATTTTCAATGCATCACATTTTGATATTTGTTCATTATAATAAATTATAAATGAATGCAGATGTTTTTTGGACATGCGTGTAACATGCAGACTAAAGAAAAATCAGGGGGGAAATATAAATCAAATGCATGTCAGCCATTTGCAGTCAGAGAAACTTGTTTTGTCTGGTTCTGTTTAAGAAGCTGGATTTGATCTCTCAGACTCCGTTTCTCTCTCACTCTTGCTCTCGCACACATGGGCTTCTTCTCTGACTTACTCCCTCTCTCTGTATCAATGAATCATTCAGGAGCTGTTGACTGACAGTGAGAAAGGTTTGTTCTTGCTCTGAATTGAAGAGCAGGGGGAAAGAAGAGTTGGCTGACAGAAGCACCACGAAGCAGAACAAAACTTGGGAGGACTGCTTTTCCTTCACTGCTTCCTGTGAACAGAGGAGCTGAGAACTGAACAGGTGAGGTCATATTTGAGTTAGAAACTTCACCTCTGAATTGCAATATATAAATATATATATATATATATATATATATATATATATATATATATATATATATATATATATATATATATATATATATATATATGGTTTACTGTACTATTATCTTACTACATATTTTATATTCTGTTTGTGACCCTTTACAAAAAGGTTTCATTTGTTAACATTATTAACTATATAAGTTAACGCAAACTAAAAATGAACAACTCTACAACATTATGCTAAACTTAACTTAATTTTGTCATTTACTAATTCATTTTTAAAATTAAAAGTTGTATATGTTAACTTTAGTGAACAAACAATGAACAAATTATTTTAATTATCTAAGACTGACAGATAAAATATTGTAAAAACATATATTGCTCACTGTTTGTTAATTTTAGTTAACTAATGTTTACTAATATGACCTTATTGTAAAGTGTTGTAAAGTGTTACAATTCTAAAATATTTCTACCAAAGATTAAAATATTATTTGGAATGTATTCTTTTTTAAAGCTATGTATTTATTTTGTACATTTGTTCTCTGTTTTATTCAAGAAATGTCTCCGAAGGATATGTTGGATTGTAAATCATATTCATAATCTATAAATGAAATGTGATGGCATGTGTATACAATTTGGTGTTATATTCAGAAGTTGAAGAGTTTAGTTTAAGTAATGTTCACATTACAGTATGTTAAATATTTGAACATTTTTAGAGACACACAGAAGAAGCTGTCAGATATGAGTCTGGGGCCTGCGTGCATTTTCCTGAGAGGAGCTAAAAACATCGTAAGTCTATTGACTTTTATCTATTATTTTATTTATGTTTTCTGTTTGTCCTGTAATATACTGGAGTGATACAGATTACACTGCTACATTACAAAATCCAGCAATTCCAAGCTGAACTCATACAAAAGCAAATAGTTAATACCCATCTCGGGTTATACATATCTGAACTGCTCTATCTAGCAGAAAAATGTCTCTTTATGCTAGTGGATATAAGTGATTAATGGGCACCTGCAGGAAATATAATTATACTTATCTGAGAGATTGATTTTAAAAGATACTTTGTAAATGTTATGTAAAGGTCATGCAGTTCTGCTGAATACAAAAATGCAGTTAAATGTGTAAAACTGATGCACATACACAAAGAGATCCTAACTGTAGCTGTTTTACAGGAGCGTCCGCTGGCTGATGAGGAGATAGACGGTAAGCCATTTGTTTTACTCTGTTTACCCTGAAATAAAATACAAATGAAACCGTATTTAAAACCAACCATTACAAACAGATATAGTTTAAATATAAGAGAGTAGCTGTTTTAAATGATTGTAAATGAACTAGTCACTTATTTTGTTAATGCACACCCCCCTTTTCTGGTTCATTTATATAACCAGATTAACTTTACAGAATAAAATGCAAACCAGATGTGAAATGCCAGATGCCAATGCAGTTCAGTGAAGTCAGCGATCAGAATCTATTACTGAAACTGCTTCTATTTAATAAACTTTTTCAATTTATTAAAACATTTGTTGATGCATTAAATTATATTATCATCAGTTTAAGTGAAAGCTGCGTGACCTCCACAAGTTTGATTTGAGAATGATTCAAATCTGAATAAAATAGTCACATGATCAGTCACAGATTTACTTGTTTGATTAGTGACCTAGACATTTAAATCTTTTTTTTTATAATAATAATAATACAAACTTTCTTTTAAGGTTAAAAAAAAACTCCAAGATTTTCCATTTATTTAAAAAGGTGGTTGTGACGAGTGGGGCGGGGCCGAGGGACATGGGAGCGAGGCCTGGTCCTCTCTCGTCCTTCACTGTCGTCGCTCCAGTTTTATATCCTTCCATCTCCTCCATGGGCCTCGAGACCGGTGGGACGAACAGGTGTAGTTCATCTCCAATCACTCCACCGGCCTCGCTCCCATGTCCCTCGGCCCCGCCCCACTCGTCACAGTGGTTATTTAGAGGCCTGTTAATTCAGTGTTAAATCTGTGTGTGTTGCAGAGCTGCGCGAGGCGTTTGCCGAGTTTGATAAGGATAAGGATGGTCTGATCAGCTGTAAAGATCTGGGCAACCTTATGAGGACGATGGGCTACATGCCCACTGAGATGGAACTGATTGAACTTAGCCAGAACATCAACATGAACCGTGAGACAACTATGTTTTGTGATTTGATGCTCCAGTCAGTGCACTTTGTGCTAATGTCTGTTCATCACTCTGCCTGAAACACTGTGGATTAATCTTAATCCATTGTAGTTTCATTTATTTATTTATCATTTATCTGTCTCTTTGTCAGTCGGAGGATGTGTTGATTTCGAGGATTTTGTTGACCTCATGGCCCCAAAGCTGCTGGCGGAAACGGCTGGAATGATCGGACTGAAAGAGTTAAAAGATGCATTTAGAGAGGTAAGAAAATGTGCCTTTTTCTTTCAATTTCAAAAACATATTTCAAATAAAACCTATAACTTAGTGTAATATTTAAATGTAATCTGTTCATATTTTTGTGTAGTTTGATATAGATGGCGACGGCACTATCACCATTGAAGAACTGAAGCATGCCATGCTAAAACTGCTTGGTGAAAATACAAACAGGAAAGAAATAGAAGCAGTGGTCCGAGAAGCAGACAACAATGGAGACGGAACCGTTGATTTTGAGGGTAAAATAGATTCATATTTAATCGAATAATGTAGGCAGCATACTTTTGTTGACCCATTGTCATAATTTACTAACTGTCATGTTTTTCCAAACCTGAATGAGATTCTTTCATTTGCTGAACACAACAGAAGATATTTCAAAGAATGCTGGTAACCTAATAGTCACTGACTTCATATTTTTCTCCTTCTACTATGGAAGTGGATAGCTACCAACAACTGTTTGCTTACCAGCATTCTTCACAGTATCTTCTTTTATGTTCCAGACAGGTTTGGAACAACTGTAGGATGAGTAATTGATGACAGAATTTTCATTTTGCTGTGAACTGTCCCTTTAATGTTTAAACATGTTAGTATTCACACAGGATCATCTTCACACTCTGTTCTAGTTAAGCACTGCCACACATCTGTAACACTGACAGATCTAAAGTACTTTTCCATGTCTGAAAATGCACGGAAAGGGATCTTTAGATACCATCCTGCTAGACTGACCTTATTTAGTAATTACCAAAGCTGAACATTCTTTAATATATTAATGTCAGAGCAGTGGAGGTGTTTCAGTAATTAATCAAGACCCACACACCTGCGCTGCTTTATCTACAGTTGGCCCAGAGGAAACAATTATATTAGAAAATAATAGAAATTCATAACAAAAATTCAAATAATAATCATTCAGGATAATAATTCTTCTAAAATGTTCACATGATGCTGACTGTTGGGAATTGAGAACCAAAGATAAAAATAATACATTTTAGTAACATCTGTTAGTTATGAACTGGATACTAAGACTTAATCTGACAGTATCAGCTTTGACTCTCTAGTTAAAACTTTGGTCTTTTTCATCTTTCTTCTTCAGAGTTTGTCAAAATGATGTCTAAAAATTGAGAACTACCCGAGACATTGAAGAAGAACTGAAAATCCCTGCAAAGAACAAAACATCTGACTCCGTTAAAAATTCAATAAAGTCACTGGAGATGGTATTATGCATATGGGAACATTATTTTACACTACTTTGTTTGTGTATATTAATACTCTTTGAGGGACACTTTGTTTTGCTTTACTGTTACATGACATCAAACACTGAATCTTCCTTAAACTCTGTAAATTATAATATTGTCATATATCAGTATTATGTAACAATATTTTGGTACATGTCTGATATATGTTCGGAAATGAATTGTGTCTTTCATTGGACATGCATACTTGAACTTTTGGCATAAAACCAAGTTAAAACCCCTCTTGGACTGTTATTAATTTTACATCAGTGTGTGTGTGTGTGTGTGTGTGTGTGTATGGCCTGATATTGCTGTAATTTGATCATCTAGGCTTTAGTTAAGCTCATCAGTAAAAATGACAAATGTCATCAGAGGATTGCTGTAGTGCATCAGTGTGTGTCTGTACATACTCATAAACAGACATTTCAAATTGAAAGCACACTGCATGAGTAAATGTTATGAAAGAAATAGTCTGCCATAATCTGCCTGTCATTTCCCTATGCAAGTTCAATCAAGATTTACATGAATTCATTTAGCAGCAACTTTTACCAAAGTTACTTACAAATAAGAGTAATAGAAAAGGACGTTTTTTTTAATAAATAATAATTTTAAATAAATAATATCAGTAATGCTACTATGAACATTTTAACTTAATGTGTGTGTGTGTGTGTGTGTGTGTGTGTGTGTGTGTGTGTGTGTGTGTGTGTGTGTGTGTGTGTGTGTGTGTGTGTGTGTGTGTGTGTGTGTGTGTGTGTGTGTACACAAAAAACATTTTTGAAATATCTTATGAAGATAAAGACGTGTGAGATGTTCCATGCATGACTTTTCAGTTTAATACAAAGTTTAAAGTATAAAATAAAAAGTGAAACATCTGTTTAAGTGGACTGGAGAACATTCTGCATTAGACCAATAATCTCAATATTGACACAGATTATTGGCACTTGTAAATTGCACTATATGGCCTGAGAAATGGCATTAAAGGCAGAGGTCACTGGGGGAAAAAATATTATAATAAATATAATCAGATCCTGCAGTCCACTAATCCCTTTAACCTCATCAGCTGATCACGCATTTCCACGAACTCCACGGCAAATCTGCTTAACTCATGCTTCTCAAACTGATCTGCTAAACCTGTGCTGCTCTTAAGAAACATCTGCTTCATGATGAACCGCTGTGCAGTCAGCATGCTGACTATACCCTCTACCTTAACTATCCAAAACCTTGCTCTCTTTTAATATAGTGGACAAGAAATATCTTCTGTAATTAAATCCTTCTATTGTTTCTGATCTGGACAGGCAGCAGCCCAGATAAACCTCTGTGCCAGATGTGCTGAATGACCTCACTAAGCCATTAATGATATCCGCTCTGTCAACGATCTGTTTCTCTTGGAACACAACAAGGAGAATGCATACACACGCACAGATTTACACAATATTACATCATAACCTGTGCATTTGTTCCAGGGTTCCTAGTAAATCATATGAGGCTTATTTGCGCTGCTGATTATTTAAATGTTTATGAATAGGGTATTTAGGATTATGTATGGATGTGTTATGGAGTCACTACATAAAGATTATAGCCTTAATGTTATCATCTGAAATAAACAAATTAGAATTAAAGCTGCAAGCAGCATTGAAAGGGCCCTTGCACCCGGAGCCAGTGAAAACAGTGAAAGGTTGGCAATATGCATTTATAGTGGTTTATATTGGAGGAAAATGTCAAAGTCATTTCTATATGCCAAATTTCCTGCTGCCAGCTGGTGACGTTATGAACTGAATATGGGCATGTAGATATCTTCAGGCCAGGACTCTTATCAAACAAGCAATTTAGGGCAGATCGGATTTATTCAAGTTAGTGTAAAACAAGTAATTTCCAGTAGCCAGCAAGTGGCTGTGATTGTGTTCAGGCCAGCACTCTTATCAAACATGTGTTTTTTGTTGCAGATTGGACATTATATGGCTGAGTAACAACAACTTCCTTTTCCATGGCAAAACATTGAAATTTGGCAGGCTACCACAGACATGCCCTTTCATGAAAGTTCAAGATCTTTGTAAGTTAACATCGCAAAGGGCTTTAGATTAGACTGACCAAATCTGGTGTCAATCTGATTAAATCTCTAGGAGTTCGTTAAAATATAGCGACTGAAAATGACAAAAAAGGAACACATTTTGCATAAAATTAAAAATGACTGGCTTCCTGTTGAGTTTCGGATTTTGCATCATGAGAATTTTTTGTAGGTTTTGGTATGTTACATGTGTGTACCGAATTTCGTACATGCACATGAAACGTAGCTGGAGGGGCACTTCGTTAAAAGTGTATAAGTGGTGCTATCAAGCTATTTTGCCACACCTAAATCTGAAATGTATACGTACATTTTCGCCATTTCCAGTGTGTGTGCATGTGCGTGTGTGTGCAAGGTTTCATCAGTTTTTGAGCATGTTCACACTCTAAAAAAACGATTTCATTTTTTCATTTCAAATATTCTGCACTAGGTCACTAATCAAATAAACAAACGCATATTGACTTTTAATGATATATACGGTCTAATGTGTAATGGGGAAAAAACTATTAAATTGCAAAATAATGCATAAATGCAATAATAATATGATAATAATTATTATAATAAAAGCATTTTCACTAGTCTCTGACTTTTGGCACTCATTCTAATTTTTATTTGTGTCTTTTTAATATTTAATATTGTGTGTAGAGAACATACAAGGTCAGTTGTTTAAAAAAAGGCAACAATTTATTTTAAGGACCAATTCTGACTATTAACTGGCATGCATATTACTTACATATTGGCTGTTTGTTAGTTATTATAGTAGTTATCATTATAGTTATTAGTAATTATAAAGCACATATTCTGCATGCCTTATTCTGCATGACCATATTTTAGATCTTTTAATTCTACTCCATACCTAAACTTAAGACTTACTATTAATATACAGCAAATTAGGAATTAATTGAGGCAAAAGTTGTAATTAATAGTTAACAGAAATTAAAGTGAAAAATTAAACCTTAAATTAAAGTGAGACCAAATTTTAAATATGATTATATTACACATACATTCACAAATATACGGTGCCCTGTAAAAATGGGTGCAGAGAAACCTTTCCCTTTCACTTTTCACTTCACAGAAATTACTATAGTACATTTTTTTATGGGTTATGAGAAGTAAAATTGTGTGCAAAGAAAATGTGTTCATTGTTTTTGTTGCTGTTGTTGTACAACTTGTTAGTCAAAATTATTAAATCTAAACTTCTGTTAACCTGAGCTCTTTTTTAATCATATTAAAGTATTATAAATGCAAATATTACATGTATTATTAAACATTAATATGTGTCAAATTTATTGCATTTAGCAAAGAAACAAAAATATTTCAGATTTTTCCTTATTTTAAGATTTTCACCCTTATTAATATTTCCTATCAATCAAGTAAAGGAAGATGTCATGGCCAAACCGCAAACATCACGAATAGTCCAAAATGTTTTCTTTACGAAACTCCAGGACTTAAAACTATAGCATATATGATTTCAGAGCAAGTCTCTGCATGGATGCCATATCGAAAATGAAAATGAATAACTGATACCTATCGTAATAGATGATGAACATAATGGGTCGCTCTGGCTGGAGCAGAGGCAAGGACAGACATGGAGTCAGAGCATGACTGAGAGAATTTGTAAAGATAAATTACATAATGCTAACCTACTTTCTTGTTTATTTATTTGTATTATTTAATCCCACTATATAGGCATTTTTCTGCTCTGATGCTACATAATCCTTTATTTATCCGTCACACTCTCCTTCTGTCTTCCACTCATTGTATGCATCTAATCCAGTATTTAAGTATTTAAAGCGGGATGTTTTCAGTTTCAAATCTTTATGATATAACAGGTTTGGTGTTCTGCTCAGTCTCTTCACCTCAGCATGTTCGCTGTGTCACATTTTACATTTTTCAAGTTTTGTTTATAAAAAAAGTCTAGCTTTCTTCATCTAACATATAAAATGCACCCAAATGACAAACTGATTAACAATTTTTCCAAAAATATGTGATAGGTGCTAACCTTTCCCTACACAAACGATCCATCCATTAATAACACTAACAACCATTAATGCTAAATCTGTGACTTGTCCCCGATTTCATCTTCTCCACTCTTTTCTCTCACTATAATCCTCTTTTGCTTTCGTCCTTTACATTAACAAACTTGATTGCTAATGTTTGTGCATTAACTAGTCAGCGCTTGCAATTTTTACGAAGGCTCAGGATATATGGGGTGGATGACAGTATTATGTTACTGTCAGATCAGATATTGAATCTATTATATGTTATAATTTTACAATATGGTTTGGTAATTTAGGTCACAACTACAAAATGTGGTTAGGAGAGCCAGTGCTCCTAACTTCCCTTCAGGAGATTTTTGAGAGGTCTGTGATCCAAGTCATATTCTCCATTAATAAGGAGAAGCCTATGAGCTGATGCCCTCGGGTAGGAGATATAGTACCTACTTGTAAGATAAATATGTACAGATTCTCCTTAATTACATCATAAATTACATTATTAAATAATACCAAATGATCTCTCTGCGTGGGTATGGGAAATGGGTTTTGTGAAATGTATTTAGTGTAATATTAATATTGTGAAGTTGAAAATTTGTAAAGCTGACCTGCTTTCTTGACAAAATTCTCTTTATGGAGACAACAAAAGATGCTAAATGAGTATTGCCCTAGTTTGCCATTCAATAGCTTACCTTTACATCCTTAACCGTGTTCATTGCGTCTAAATATTGACTTACAATTATCTAATGATGGGTTAATGAGCAAACAAATCACCCCAAGATCATCTCAAATGTTGCTCTACAACATTTAAAACTTTCTTTTTTTTATGTTTCACTGGTGCACAGAACTTTCATGAACACCTGGTCGAAAGATTTAAGGCGTTTCACATAATAAGGTGACAAGGATCTATGCTTTATATATGTAAACGTTTCTGTATTGAAAACGTGTCACTGTCGACGATCTAACATGTATATATATTTTCTGCAGTGTTTTTCAGATTGAAAAATCTGAAATTGAAGTCGAACTACACGAAGACCTAAAGGACGTCACTACCAAAGCAATCCACAAGAGGACGCTGTTGGTCACGTGGTGAGAGGACGAGGTCACATGGTGCCACACAAGCGCGTTCACGAACCTACAGATTATGAATCTAAATTGAGGATTTAATCTAAGATCACATACACGGCAACATGCTTTATTTATATCTTAGCTTTTGTACCCGCTAAAATAATATAAGATATTAAAAACAAATGTAATTTCAAATAAGTCAGGGCATAAATCATGCTTGTTAAATCAATGTTTTTACAGAAATCTACAGAAAAAGATACAAGGCAAAGCTTGCAATTTAAAAAGGCCAAAATCAGACACCTAAAAACAACAGTGCAGAAGAATCAATGGATGCACACAGCTCATGGTAGTCAATGATCTTTTCTTTTATTTGTTGTTACAGTATTGTAAATTGTACTTAACTCTCCAAAAATTCAGACCGTTCCCACCCGAGCGGAGGGGCGTGGCCTGTGGCATGTCAGTCAAAGGTGGGAGGGGCTTCAAGGCTCTTCCACTCAGTTTAAAAATGAAACCATATCCATCCACTGCTCTCAAGGACATCCGCACTGCAACCAGTGCAGAACCAAACAACTAAACCAGAAAACCGTAATGCTTGAAGCCACATGAGTTTAACAAGCCTTTCATCTCAACTTATCTTTAACCTGACATCAATGATCTTACCTCTCGAGGCATTTACAAGCTCTACCGATATTTCCTGAACAACGTGACAAATTCAACAGAATTAAGAAGTAAATTACTTAGTCATTTATTTATGTTCAAAATACATGTAGTGAAATGTTTCCTCAGACTCTCTGCGGAACGGGCTTGGGATTCGTTACTCCACTGGTGCACTCTGTAAAAAGCTGATGGTTGCAAAATGAACCAAAAACCATTAAACAGTTATAATATTTAATTATAAAAAGAAATGCCGGTATCACTTAACATATCTTAAGTGAATCCAAAAGAATTTGGCAGCAAATTATGAAGTTTAAAGTCAGACTGCACAAACCACGGATACACATGCATACTGTGCACATTCACGCTCATGGAAATGGACATGTCCTGGGTAAGGGATGACAGTATCCTGTTTGGAAGGGCTTGATGATGTGGCACGTTGTGATTGGCCACCAGGGCTGAAGGAGGTAAAATAAAAAGAAGCCTCTATTGTGTTTGTTCCATTCTTTAGGCTCTCCCTAGTCCTCGCCTGCTTTCATCCCTCGCACAGACCCTTGGCTACGCATCTGAAAATTAAAACAAACAGATTTAATAATAATCTGTCACATTTAAGTTTTTTTAAAGAAAAAAATTAATACTTTTATTTAGTTAGGACAGATTAATCAAAAGTGACAGTACGATTTTTAAAAAGGAAAAAAAAAATGTATCAAGATTTCCCACAAAAATATCAATCAGCACATCTGTTTTTTACATTAATAATAAGAAGAAAAGATTCGGTTACACTTTACAATAAGGTCTCATTAGTTCATGTTAGTTAATGCATTAATAAAACAAAACAATTACAATGGACTAGGGCTGTAGCTATCGAATATTTTAGTAATCGAGTATTCTACCAAAAATACCATCAATTAATAATCGGATAAAATGTGTTTTTGCTTAAAGTGCAATATTAATTATGCAAGAGAAAATAAGACTCCTAGGTCTCTTAAAATTAACAACTAAGTTTCCTTTTTTAGAAAAAAAAAATATATATATTTTTTTAAATGCATAGAATGCAATGCATACATCAAAAATAAACATTTAATTATTACCCATTGTTTCTCTGTCTGTACTTGTACTGTGAACAATGACAATAAAGTTGACAGATGAATTAAGTGCATTTAAAGGAGCATTGCGTAGGTTCTGAAATTTCGAACCGTTACTGACACCAGTTGCCGTTAGAGGAACTGCAGCCAGTCTCATGCTCGTTCTCAGTGCGCACGCTCTTTTTTTTTTTTTTTTTTTTACTTACGAGGAGTGTCCGTGGGTGTCTGAATTGTGCTGGAGGCTGGTCGCTTCTTTCCATCCGCAGAGTCCTTTTGAAAACACTTTTGCCGCTGCTTACTATAATGGCTGGTGTGCCATACTGTTGTAAGCCCAACCGTGGTGGACAGTCGAGGTGTCATTCTTTTTTTTACATCATGGTTGGCTCATACATGTACAAATGAAAACTCTATCTTAAAGATTTTTTTTAAGTAAAACTCTCCACATAGCTCCTTTAAGTGCCATTCAGTTGGGGTTTTAAATAAAGCATTTTCTGAGATGCACATTAAACACATAGAACCACATAGGACCACAGCCTGCCTTCCAAACCGTGCGGTTCACGGCCCATAGACAGACAAAGCCTATACTTCTGAGGGAAGGCAGCTTCTGCTCTTCATGCCAGGGCAATACTCAAGGTGTTTCAGGCAGACGGTGGCACAATAGCGCTGACGTCATCAGGGATTTGCGCGCGGCAACTGATCTCACGCTGATGACTACTAAGCGCTCTGCTCAGCCGTTTCATGGGGCTCATGGTCGTCCTTACAGGCACCTATGGCTTACCCTAGCTGACCTGGAAGACGCGGACCGTAGGACGCTCCTAAATGTTCCAGTTGCTCCCTCCGGCCTCTTTGGTGACGCCATAGAGTCATAGAGCGTTTCTCAGAGATGCAGAAAGCGCGCCAAGGCGATGAGCCACGTGATGCCCCGTCGCTCACTCCAGTCATCATCTGCGAGGTTCTCCTCTTCTGCACCTCGTCAGGCTCTAACACCAGCTAAAACAGCCCGCCGTGGCACCCCGCTCTGAACCGGACGCTCGTTTCGGCCGAACAACCCATGCGCTGAGCCACAACCCATGATTGTAATGGCCTCGTGAGGGCGCGAGAGTGCCAACACCACATAAACACGGTGTCACTCTCCCTGTTCAGATGCATCATGTCCCCCATGTTCCTTCGGGCGACGATTGCTATGTCTGTTTAAATGCTGTTTGTGTGAGTTCCACAATAAAAGCATGTATACAATCAACAAAAGAGCTTTACTTCCTCTTACACTCAACACTGTGTCACTCGCCCTGTCTCAAACAGCGCAGAGCCACAACCCATGATTATAATGGCCTCTCGAGGGCATAAGAGTGTCACACCATTATATAGCCAACGCGAACCACCCTCCCACCAGTGCTTCTAGCCTCGCGGGGGCGGGGCCCTGGTCAAAACAAGTCATCAGTGGCTGTAGACCTAACGTGTCCGCGGTGTCATTTCATGGACGGTAGGAGGGCTATCCCGGGAGTTTCGCCGTGGATACTGGGAATAATTCATGACGGATATTCTCTCCAATTCAAACGCTGGACCACGCTTCAATGGCGTGGTCCCGTCACTGACTTTGCCCCAAAACCGTCCTGTTCTGCGACAGGAAGTTCTCAGTGTGCTCGAGAGGGAGCAATAAAGCGAAATTTCCCCTCAGATCGAGCGGAATGCGCATGTTGAATTATCTGGACGATTGGCTGATTTTAGCCCACTCAAGAGATGTGCTATCAATCATGTGGAAACAATGCTTCGCCGTTTGGATACACTGGGACTGCGTGTGAATATGCAAAATAGTGTGTTTTTACGAGTCGGACTGTAACATATCTGGGAATATGTTTGGACTCGATTGCGATGCGAGCCCATCTCTCTCTAGAGCATTTCATCGACTCTGCGCTGTTTCAGACCGGGCGGGTCGTTTTAACTGAGGGAATTTCAGAGGCTTCTGGGACTGATGGCGGCGGCTTCTTCAGTGTGCCATCTGGGTCTGCTACATTGCGGCCGCTACAGTTTTGGCTGTAACTCGAGTTCCGCCGAGGGCGTGGTCTTCGGTCCACAAGCACATACGGTCATTCACAGTTGCGTCAGCACTCTGAGACCGTGGAACAGCAAGGATATGTTCAGCCCAGGAGTTCTCTATGAACGCGTCTACTTCAGGCTGGGGAGCAGTGCGTCTGGGCGTACCTGCCTCAGGCCTGTGGTCGGAGTCAAGGAGAAGGTGGCACATAAACCGTTTGGAATTAAAAAGGGAAGCGGTGTCCTTAGCCCTGCAAGCCTTTCGGTCGAAATTGGAGTGGCAACATGTACTGGTTCAAACCGACAACACGTCTGTGGTCCCGTACATAAATCGCCAGGCCTGCGTGCGCTCCAGAGCTCTATTCAAACAGGCAGCGAGTCTCCTGTTGTGGGCGGACCGACACTTAATCTCCATAAGAGCGTAGCACAACCCCGGTACTTTGAACCGTGGAGTGAGCATGCTTTCGAGGAACAGGATTCCTCAAGGAGATGGAGGCTTCACCCAGGATCAGATCTAATGATTTGGGAGGGAGGAAGTGGATTTGTTTGCCACGAGCGAGAAAACACACTGTAATCTCACTCCCCCCTGCCGGGAAATGCTCTGAAAGCGCCTTGGAGACTTTCATGAGTTTTGGTGAACGATATTACATCGGTTTCGGACCTGGCGACTGTAATGTCACTCTCCGGCCGAGACCGGGTTTCGTTCCGAAGTCACTCAATACACCGTTTTGTTTCCCTGCCCGCCTTATCTGTTGAGCCGTCAGCCTCGCGTGATGCTGATGCTCAGAGCGCCGGGACCCTGTTAGGGTTTTACAGATGTATATGGATCGCTCGGCCGCCTTTCGTCAGTCGGACCAGCTGTTCGTGTGTTGGTGGATGTAATAAGGGACGTGCTGTTTTTAAACAGAGACTTTCTCACTGGATCGTGGATGCTATCGAATGCAAGGCGAAGGATTATCCCCTCAACATCATAGCTCATTCTGCGAGGACAATATAAATGCTTCCTGATCGGCCTGGTCTAGAGGTATGTCTGTCCAGTATTTATGTTTTGCTGCTGGCTGGTCTTCCCAGAACACAATTGCCAGGTTTTACAAGCTGGATGTACCCTCTGTAGAGTCACATGTACTTTCGGTGAGTTAAGTTTTATTTATTCTGTTATAACCAGCTATACAGTAGTTACCATGGCTGCTAACTCTGTGTTATGGTTTATATGGTTTATGCAGTAGTCACCGCAAACGCCGTCGACTCTGTTTAACTCTCATGCTTCAGTGCTTATTGTGTTGTGTCTGTCCTGGTTAGTGCAGACTTCGATTTATTGCTTGAAGTTATGCAAATTTTGTTAGGGTCGGAGCAGATGTCTCATTGGTCTAGTTCCGCCTATCAGATGCAAGCCCTCTTAGCGACACGGCCATTGGCTAGAACTGTCCTGCTTATGTGTGGGGGTGATTGTCTCCGTTCAGGGCTTATCTTCACTGCTCTCACGACGGGATTTTATACAGTTCCCATATACGTCTTAGCTGACGTAATGTTGAGTTACCGCCTCGAGAGGGAACGTCTCCGGTTACTATCGTACCCTCGGTTCCCTGAGAGGCGGGAACAAGACATTACGTTAGCCGCCGTGGTCGCTGTTTGATCAGCTGTGCTAGCGTTCAGTCGTGATTCTGACGTAATTTTCGCACCCATGCATTTTATACTGTCCGCTGTCCTGTCAGTATTTGCATGCTTCGCTTCAATTGGCCAGCTGCCCCCAGCTGGCATTAGCCAATAAGATTTCAGAGAAAGTGAAGAAGGGAGGAGTTCCCATATACGTTTTAGCTGACGTAATGTCTCGTTCCCGCCTCTCAGGGAACCGAGGTTACGATAGTAACCGGAGACATTCTGTGTATGTGATGTGACGCTAGTTTTACTCAAATCAAACGGTCAAATGCTCATGAAGTGACTGTCAGGGCAGTTCTGGAGATGTTGTTCATGTGTTCACGTCTTTATTTAGTGAGACAGCAGACGCTGAATTCACCGCGAGCTTCATGCGCGCTTCCGTGTTTAAAGAATGAAGATGCGCTTCAGCTTCATTAATTAACAAAGACATGCAGAACATGCAAGATTCATATTTAAACAGACTATTTCGGTTTAATATTTACAGATATTAGTCCATATAGTGATTTGATGTAAGTGCAATGACCTATTTTGGATTAATTCATTCAAAATGTGGCAAATTCCGTGCCATTCCGTTTTTATGACTGGATTCCGCGATTCCCTCCGCGTTTTCTGCATCGCGGGAATCATAGGGCCCTAGTTGTGGTATGCCAGCACTATCTTGCAATGGACACACGCCACAACGTTCTCTTTACGTTTGCCCGCGCCCTCAAATCAAAACACTGCTGACTCCTTGCAGTATGCGATTTCGGAAGCAGCGCTTGTGTCTCCTTCCGCTTTTTGGGTGACGTAAACGCGTTGTCTCACATTAAAAAAAATAATTGCCAAAGAACCTGACGTGAGATTTAAAATAAATTAAAAGAGGCTTCGACGCAGAGGAATTTGTCTCAATCATTTTTTGCAATCGAGTTACTCGAGGAATCGTTTCAGCCCTACAATGAACAACACGTTTGTTAAAGTATTTATTAATCTTTATTTAAAAATAAGTTCATAAAAATGCAACTCTTCATTGTCAGTTCATGTTAGCTTAGGTCTATTGAAAAATATTAACGTCCAACTTTTGAGTTGAATAATGCATTAGTAAATGTTTCAATTATGTAATTTAGTTCACATGAACTAACAATGAAAAATACTAGGTATTTAAAGTTAAATAACGAAACATTATTGTAAGGTGTTAAATTATTATTACTGTATTTTTGATCAAACACATGCAGCATTGGTGAGCATAAGAGACTTTCCAAAATTGACCGAAAATGATGATTAAAATACCTTTGGAACATCAAAGTCCAGCTTTATGTAACATAAAACTGATAAGAGTGTATATCCAGGTATAAATCATCTCCATTAATCTTAATAAATCCGGATGTCTTGCAGTCATTCTGTTGATGATGGAAGAACTGTGTTGCATGGTTTCTACAGAAACACAAACCTGGTCCAACTCCCTCTGTGTTTCTTCCTCCATCCTACGAATGTCATCCATAGTGAGGTCCACCCAGCGGTCCAGCCAACAGAAGAGCTGCCGATGGAAATTAGTGAAAAGCCTTTTCTCCTGCTACTCAAACAGAGAGAGAGAGAGATGGGGATGATATTAGTACAACAGCATGAACAAAGACTTATTAACACCTCACAAGAGCAGTCAAATCACCAAGAATCTAGTCCCATTGGTCTGAAAAGTGATAGGAACAACTCCCAACATCAGGGCTGATTTCATGTAGTTTGCTCATACTTCATAGTATATTGCACTCTGTTTGCCATTTATTATTAATATAGGAATGAATTTTTGGCTTTAGTTCTATTGGAGGTATTGTGCAAATTTTTAGGTCTGCTGATAATGCCTTTTTGCAGCAGTGTCTGCTTTCTCATTTGCTGTGATTCCACAGAGCCCAGGTACCCAACCAGATATTACATTTAAGACCCATTAGTTCCAGCAGACAGGACTATGAATCTGTAATTTTAAGAAAATGTATCTGGTTGCATAAGTCTTTATGTAATCCAATTCCAATATTGTTAGGGGGTTTATGCAGATGATACATGGTCCTCATTTTTTGATCCATCAGTAACTATAGGGATAGAATCATTTCTCTGACATAGATGAGTTGTTGTTGAAAGTTAACCAGCACAAGTAAGTAACAAGTAAGTAAGTTAAGTGTTTTTGTGCTGGTGCCATATTGAATTCTTCAGTGCTGATGGATCACCTTATGAATGAAGTTCTCCACACGTCCCTGCAGACCCCACCAGCGAAAGTGAACCGTCACCAGCTTGTACGCTGTCATATAGGGACAGTTACCATTATGAAGCTCTTTCTGCAAGAGACAGAGATGGGTGGGTGCATGAGGAACAGATATTGTAGATAATCACTCACTTTGATAGCTAAATACAATCGATGTGAACAGAAACTGTGCATTCAAGACTGAATGAGAATATCAATGACAGCATTAGCTCAGTTCTCTGAAAAGAATAAATCCAAAATGGAAGACAAGGCTAGAGAAATATGTTGATATCAAATAAACCTATTTCAGTACTTAAAAGTATCAATAAAAAAGTAGCTTACTGTAATTTAAACTGTTTAACTCTTGTGTCATGCCAGCTACAATAGATATACTTAAGGCAAGAATCAAGTGAAAAATAGAAAGCTAAATAAATAACAAAACCATATATGCATAAAAGATTTCTAAATGTAACCTTTTATAAACAAAATCCAACAAAAACATACAAAACAAATCAACAAAAAGTAAAGACTCCTAGAAATGTTCAAGACATCACAAACAAGCTTCAGAGATAATGGACTCTGGTATAAGGGGCATAAAGAAGGACCTTCAGCCATTAACAAAAATTTGTAGGATGCTGCCTTAAGGTGCAACATTGATATTTTACCGTTGTTCACTGAATTTTTCACAGACAAAATGCAGTTATTTCAAAAGAAATCCACACAATCTGAAATCGTGCATGAGGACTAAAGATTTCCCCACATGGATTTGGTGTGAAAGTGAATTCTATGTGCTGTGCATTATGTATCACTACACTATTGACAATAAGCAATGAACCTGTAAAAGGCAGCTTTCTATGTAGGGAGTATTCAACAAGGCAGCTCACTAGGGGTTTGTACTTTTGTGTTTCAAAATGCATATATGAATATGGCCTTTTGTGTACCTTCCATTCAGGTCCCAGAGGTCCTCTCCCAGTTTTCTCTGAGTGGTAGATGGCAGGGTCCTCTTCTGGTTTATAGTCCTGAGAGATGAATGAAACAGAGATGGAGGGATGAGGAAGGAAGATGACAAATATAAAAGCAAAATGGCAGGTCAACAGAGAATTCTGTGCTTATGTATGGATTTGATTTAAATCTGTAGGATTTTAATGAACTCGACATGAAGTAGAATAAGATTAAGACCTGGAGCGTCTTTAGCACTAATACAAATTCGGGACCTATAATTTGACAAACACAGAAATGCACTTGTCTATTTCAACTCACCACATCATCCACCTGAGAGCGATCAGCTATATCGATCGGCACAATCTCAATGTCCTCCCACTCCTCAGGGGGAAGACCATGAGGCTGCATGAGAGGAAGAATACAACATTTCAGTGCAATTTACTCAGACGTATAGGGGTAGAATTGTTGTATTATTCCAAATAAACAGATTATGATCCACAAATAAATGTAAAGATATTTACAAAAAATGTACATATCGACAAATAAATAAAATGAGATCCACAGATAAATCTCAAAGTTTCACAACAATAATTAAATTCAATGTTAATGAACAGGTTAATAAATAACATGATTGGTAGTAGCGAGAACGTGCTATTATTGGTCAGCAAAGTGTGGCTGTTATCTGATTGGCTCTAGTAGATGGTGGGAGGAGTTTATACTTTTGTGGATTGTCAGCGTCTTGACATTAGAAATGTTTCAAAATCCACAAATGTTTCAAAATCCACAAATGCACAGCAAGCGATCTACAAATGTACAGGACACGATTCACAAATGAATGGCAGGCAAAGTTGTGACTGAGACATAAAAATGTATTTTTATGAATATGGCTTTTATTTTAAGACTCTCTGGTTGAAAGACTCCACCTGTAGCATCTGTCGCAGAGTTATTTGGCACGTAAAGTTGCCGATAAACTGTGAATTAACACTCACATTCTCAGTTGTTTCCATGTCTGGTTTATGCCAAGTTTCTATCTTAATGAAGAAATCATCCTTCATGTATTCATTCTGAAAAGCAGAAGGAGAGCTTCACAAAGTGAATTCATTTTTAATACAGTATTCAGATCAAAAGAGTGAGACATGCTGACTAAACTCTGATTCAGCAAAAACAACCCATGAGGAGTCTAGAATGATCTCAGAGCGTGATGATTTCAAAAACACACTTACTGTAACAACTGCGGTGTCCCATGATTGATTCAGTTGTGGGAATGAAGAGAACAACGACATTGACAATGAGAAAAGTGATTTTTTTTTTTTACAGATCAGTAATTTATCCATGTATTAAATGCAAAAGCAAAAGAAAGGGGTTGAATTATGCACTCTCATTCATATTTAATCACTTATTCACACATGCACAAAATAATTAGTATTTACTAACTAGTGCGACAGTATGGATAGGCGTTCCAGGCTTTCTCATGAAAAACCAGGGCTCCTTCAGGGGCAAACATCTGAATAAAACCGGGAACCTTGCTGTAAAGACAAAATTAATATTCATACTATTGCTTGGGAATAGTTGTAAAACAGAGAAGTTGTCACAAGGGCTGCATGTCATTAATTATAAGACTCAGAAGACCAATTACACAAAAGCTTTTCTTTTCTAAAAGTGGTTTAGTATATTTATTTTAAACAATGCAATAATTACAATTAATTTTATGAATATTATCCTTCAAACGTAATGTTTGTTTGATAACAAAGCAAACACAATTATACATTAAAGCAAGTGTCAAGTATGTAATAAATCAATTTTAACCAAAAAAAAAAAAAAAGGTTTTTAGGACGAAAGTATTTTATAAACATATGGGCAGAGACAAGATGCCACATTCATTTTATAGTATAACTCCTACATGTGTTATTACAGTTATCATTAACATCTTTGCAATTGTTTTATTGTTTACATTTAGCTGAAAAGTCTATTATTGTGACTTAACTCATGTAATGTGAAACATGTCCCATGATTCAGTCAAATCTTTTTTTTTTTTTAATTATGGAATTTCCAAATATTTTTGTTCATTTTTTTCCTTAGTGAGACAAAGTAAGAAGTGTGGAACTTACCCCAGAATTCCCAAAACAGTACTGATTGGGGTCTTTTAAGATTTTCTTTATATTTTTGAAAGTCTCTTATGCTCACCAGGGCTGCATTTATTTTATCAAAAACACAAAAACTGGAATACTGTGAAATAATATTTATAATAACTATAGAATATATTTGAAAACCTAATTTATTCAAAGCTGAATTGTCACAATGTTTCTGAAAAATCCTTCTTATATTCTAACTTGGAGCTCAAGAAACATTTCTTATTATCAATGTTGAAACAGTTGTGGAGCTTAATATGTCTGTGGAAACTGTGATACATATTTACAGGATTCTTTAAATAACAGAAAACATAAAAAAACCAGCATTTATTTAAAATAGTTAATTTTTTAACTTTTGTAATATATACTGTTATATATACTGACCCCAAGTTAATGGCAGTCAGTGTACATTTCACTCCATATAACTAGAATAGTAAGTGTATTTGCTAAACAGAAGATGTTTCTGCTAGAGCTTCCTACAACAATTCTGAGATCACAGTCTTATCTTACTGATAAAGTGCAACCAGCATGGCTGTCAACATCATTAAAGCCTCTACACATGCTCTCACCTGTGTATGTGGTAGATCTTGTGGGTGTACTGGCCCTTCTCTCCGTCCTTCTCATAAGGTTCATTTCGGAGGACCTCGATCCCTTCTCCTCCTCCTGTGTTGTTCTTACTGGCCTCTGCAACCGAGTACAGTTGGCCAACCTGGTACTGAGAGCGGGGCGAGCGGGTGTTACATAAATTACTAGTGTCAACTGCCCACCAGTTCACAGCACAACAGAGACAAACAATGCAATGCAGAAGAGGTGCTGCTGACTCCATTAAAGTGAAGGAAGCTGTCTAAATATTTGCTTAAGCAGAAGTGTTTCTTCTAATACCCAGCTGACCACAGCAGCCGGTTACTGAAAAAGCAGGCACTCTTACCTCTTCTACTGAACATGGCAACAGCACCTGGCTGAACAGAGAAGTGAGCAGAGGTTAAAAACCGCTCAGACTCATTTATTCTCTCATATCATAGACAACTGCCTCGCGTCGCGCCTGTATAACGGGTGTGTCGTTAGCCGGCCCCGCTTTATTTGGCCATTAACCGGCATTTAAACACCCAACAGAGTCTGAACTCAATATATAACTCTTATTAATTACCCATCCTATCATGCTGTGGTGAATAGCGGCGTCGGTGAGGACGCAGTCTAATAAACTCTATAATACTGTATCAGGCAGGCTAACGTTAAGCGGCTAGCGTCACATCCAAATCACGGGCTTAAAATTATCTGTTTATTATTCCATATGGTCAATTGTTTAAAATAAAGCAGCAGCTGACTATAAAAAACAGCGTAACTGGAACTAGTTAATGTATACAGTGAAAGCCACTCACTATTGCTTGATGAGTACCATCCCGAATCTGGACAGAACAGTACATTCAACAACAGACTGCGGTCGCCGGAAGTGAGGCACGCGCGTCATCAGTGGAGAGGGGCGTGAGGAGGACACGCAGGGGGCTGAGAAGAGAGAGAGAGACCATGATGGGAAGGGAATTTCGGGCGACTAACAGTCTTGTCTGATATAAATTAAACAGTAGAGACTGAGTATTCTTCTCTTTCCTCATTGTAAAGTCTAAAGATAGATAGATAGATAGATAGATAGATAGATAGATAGATAGATAGATAGATAGATAGATAGATAGATAGATGACAAGTAATGCGAGTTATGCAATCAGATTACTTTTTCAAGTAACTAAGCATGCAGAACTGGGAAGTAACTGATTACATGTAATCTGGATTATGTAATAAGATTCCAAAAATCAAGTAGGCCTACTTGTAATTAGATAAAATTACATTTGAAAATACTCATAATCAGTAACATTTTTATTGATTACATATTATTTCACACAATAGCAATATATTATTGGTAATTTATTGATTCTCTGTAATTTTTCTTTTTAATCTTTAAATTTTTTCTTTCTAAAATATCGTAGCGCATTCATTCAGAAAGTCTTCCAGTTTTGTGGACATTCACACAAAAGACCAGTCAATAATCAGCTGGATACAGCATTTGACCACTGGGTTTACAAAAATCATTTTCAGGGGAAAGATGCATTTCAGCTTTGCATCAAGTACTTATGAACACATTCATTTTTATTTGAATTATGGTGGGTGGGTTAACCGTGTATTACTATCTCTTTGGAAGGCGTTTGTCTTTCAAAAACATTAAAATGCACATATTCATGTTATTTACATGTAATACATGGATTCCCAAACTTTCCTGTCATCTGAACCTCTTTTACCTATATTTACATGAATACCCTTGAGATTTTAAAATAAATATGTTGATAATTAAGTGTAACATTTGCATGTTCACAGTTCTTTTCTTTTTTTTCTTTTTTTTTTTATTATGCTTGCAAACAATAGAGATGACAAACATGGTATACAATTTTGTATCAGAATTACAAAAATGTCAATACAAAATATAGTAATAATGTACGGTTCAATGTCATCTGAACATACAAATTATCAGAACATAACTAAGACAAATAAAAATAAGGAGAAATGAAGAAGAAGAAAAAAAAGAATCATGAGGGTAAGACATCTTATACATCATTTAGTGTATACAAATTAAAATCATTACAATTTGAAATAGTTTTAATAGCTTTCTTATTTACTGAGGATGAAATAGTGTTAAGGTACATTTTAAATTCTTTCAAAAAAACAATAAAAATTGGTTTGTTATTGGTGAATTTACATTTATGAATGTAAAATTTGCCAATAAAATAAAATAAATTAATAACAAAGCAGGCTTTTTTTTATTGGGGTCAGACTCAAAATATCCAAAAATAATGTCTTTAAAGGTTACTGATATATCTTGCTGGATATTATCATTAATAAATATTTCAATATATTTCCATAGTTGTTCAGTATAGAAACAAGACCAAAATAAATGATAAACAGTTTCTGTGTGAACTTGGCAAAATGAGCATTTTGTGTCAATATTACTTTTATATTTAATCATAAAATATTTAACAGGGTAGAATTTATTTATTATTTTAAAGGACACTTCTT